>NC_056746.1:866832426-866889926 GCF_019279795.1 Protopterus annectens | reverse complement strand
ATCAAACAATAGGACATATGTCCCAACAGTAGATTTAATTGTGCACATACCCATTGAGTTGTGTATTTAGATTATTGTTGCAAATATGGTGGTGGGGGGGAGATGTCATTTAACAACTTGTATATCCCTGTAGTTCTCCATACTTTCTTAGTACTGTATTCTGTACCTTACAGATATTATTACACTACCCTATGACCTTAGTTTGGACAGTGGAATGGTTGTAGACAACTATATATATGAACTGTGTTTTACCTGCGGTATACACCTCTTACCTGGTATACCTATGGAGGTATTATTTGTTAACACTACCTGACTGTTTCTACGCATATTCTCAGATTCCAGGTTTATGTTATGCACATACCTCTCAATCTCTTATTGCACACACTCTGGGCATGTCTTGACAACATGCAGGTGAAAGTGGGACATATTTTGACTATTGCCCTCATAAACCTTTGGTGAGTTGCTACAATGATAGGTTTGTTTTCATATGCATTTTCTGAATATTTACAGGTCTGACAGTCAGTTATATGTTATTAAATGCTGCCTAAATGTCAGAGATCATCACACTGATTTGCCAGGTGGAGAGGGTAACAGCCAGTGGATATGGGCCAATTATCTGGACATTCTGGACAAATTTGGACAGTTGAGGTGTATGATTCTGCATACAGCTTACTACCACTGCCAGGATTTGAACCATGGCTGTGTCTGCTGAAAATAAAACAGTGTACATCTCAGTTGAGTGTGCTATATAGATATTGCTATGTATCTCTTTTCTGATTTCTGTCTATAAGTCTTTCATGGTTTTACAATCTGAACCTGTAATTACAACACTCTTATATGGGGTTTCCTAGACAGTTTTATTATGTAGCACAGTGTGGATGACAGTGATGAGTAATACCTTATTATTCAGAGAAACTGCAAAACTAACAAGGCCATACAATACCAGACTAAACAGCACCAGTCCAGGATTCCAGTCTTTTATTTTTAGGCACAATTTTCATATCTGACAGACCTGTGGAGGAAATGTTTGTTAACACTACCTGAATGTTGTCACACATATTACCAGATTCCACATTATTATTATGCACATATGTCTCATTCTGCTACTGCACACACTCTGGTCATAGTTTCACAACATGGGGGTGGAGATGGGACATACTTTGCATATTACTCTCATAACATCTTGGTGAGTTGCTAGAGTGACAGGTTTGTTCTTATAGATATATTTCTGACAGTTATGATGTGTGACAATCAGTTGTATGTCATTATTTGCTGCCTAAACTTCTGGGATCATCTCACTGATTTGCCAGGGGGACAGGGTGACAGGCAGGACACTTAAGCCAATTATCTGAACTTTCTGACAAAATATCAGTACAGTTGAGGGGTATGACTCTGCATACAGCTTACTACCCCTCCCAGGATTCGAACCATGGCTGTGTGTGCTAAAAACACGTCTCAGTTGAGTATGCTATTTGTATTTGGTTGTCTATCTTTTCACTATTTTCTTTCTAAGTCTCTCTCAGTTGTACAATATGACCTTGTGATTACAACAGTTGCATACAGACATTCCTACACATTTTATTTATGTAGCACAGTGTGGGTAACTGTGCTTAATATAACAGTACTATTAAGAGAATGCAACACTACATTACCTGATGATACCAGAGTAAACACAAGCAGACCAGGAGTTAGACCTTTATTGCCAGGCTGCTACACTTTTATTTACATGCAGCTTATATGAGACTCTTCCTGCCATATTGTCTGGTTTATTCAGTACATCCCATACACAATACAGGTTTTATACTGACAGTTACCTTTCTACTACTTTTATATTTATTTCTTATGACAGTACATATAAGATTATTATTAACCTGCCTTGCGGCACAGGCTCTGCAGCCTACAAACATGGGCTTCCTGATTCACAGCCCACTCTTCTGCCACTGTCAAAGACATAAGAGGAATATTTAGCCATACCTATCCACAATATACATGAGTGGGCAATTATTAAACAGGTAGTAGAATTATGCTTATACACGTCTGGGACATCACCCGCCTGCCTAGCTTCTTGCATCCACTGATCCAAGAGCTCCCTCTTCCTCCATTTCTGGTCAGCATAGTGATGCCTGACCTGCTCACTGGTTCGAGGGATGCCAGTGGCACTGGTGAGGTCACAGGTGAGACAGTCCCAGGCTTCCGCTTTATACTGAGAACCCTGGTACTGGCCCTACAGCAGTCTCTCTTCATGGTCTTTAATGAAGAGTCCTGCCATGACTATGGACTCCTGGATGCCCCAGTGCTGCATTTGGAAGCACAATCCTTCTCCAACACCAGCCATAGTGCCTACAGGAGGAAGCTGCAACCAGTTATGAGATGTATTCCTGCCTGTAGGGTTTAAATAGGGCTGATTTCCCACACTTTGCCATGAATGGATGGTTTTGAAAATGCTAAGCTATGGGCAAATCTGCTTAACTAAGGTTGGCATTGCATAAAGGGGCATACCAATGGGCAAATCTATTTAGCTGGGCTATGCATTGCTTAAACCTAATAAGAAGAGGTGTACAATGCTTAGCATTGCTTATTTTTAAATGTGCACACTATTTGCTGTTTGGCATTGATTTATCATTCATTACATTTATTTATTTATTTATTTATTTTATTTTACATTTGTTAACTGGGAAATTCCGACTGGACCAGGTCCATTTTCAGCGGAGGCCCGGGGAGAAAAGCTCCAACATCAATTTATACAAATACAGTACATCCAGCATAATACACAAAACAGGTTACATAATGTATGCTGAGCATAGTAATATAACAAGAATGAATAAAAACACTCCAGGTAAAAAGATATAGAACATGGGTAAAAAGACAATGTCAGTCATACATTGGTAAGAAAAGAAAATATATCAAGTAAGATTTTACAGTTAAAAGTACCCTTTCAGATGACCAAGCCTACAGGGGATCAGAGCTCCAGCATGTGATCAGAGAGGAATTTGGGGAGTTAATAGTAGTATGGGTAGGGTTACGTGATACAAGGGCATAACCAGGTACTAAGAAGGTGTGATTTGAGGGAGTTTTTGAATATGGATGTGGAGGGCAGTGGACACGGATAGGGAAGAGAGTTCCAATTTCTGGCAACGGTGTGGGAGTAGAGCGCTTTCCCTGCATTATTGTTAGCCTTGGTGATGGAGAGGAGAGATTTTTCACTGGATCTTAGGTACCAGTTTGCATTATAGATAGTAAGTAGGTTGGATAATGAGGGTTTTTTTTCAGGATATTTGAGAATATTGTAGGCTGTGCCCAGCTGGTGATAGTTAAGTAGCTGTGGTAGCTCAAGCCATTTTAGTTCTTTTAGTGCAGCACAGTGATGGGTTCTATAGGTTGAGTTAGTAGCAAACTTGGCTATTTTATTGTAGAATGATTCTAGTTTGTCTAGATCACACTGTCTGATTTGGGTAAAGATTGGTGCTGCGTATAATAGAGTTGAGAGGAGGTGGCTTTGTGCAAGAGTGACTCTTGTTTTTTGTGAGAGAAAGGACTTATGCCTGTATAGGGAACCTAGTTTTTTGTGTACTAGTTTTATGGTATGTGAGATGTGAACATCAAAGTGGAGATTATTGTCTATTAAAATGCCCAGAAGTTTGGTGTGGTTAGAAGGGGAGATGGTGGTGCCATCCTTAGATGTTATGGTAAAGGAGAGGGGTTTTTTTTATCTATTAGGGGTAAATAGTAGCAGTTTTGTCTTTTTGGGATTTAGAATTAGTTGGATGCCCCCATATCCATTTTTCTACTGAGATAAAGGTATCTTGAGTGAGTGTATGTAGGGTGGTGGGAGATGAGGCAGAACAGATCAGGGTTGAATCATCCGCATATTGTATGAGTGTGGCATGTTGTGTAGAGCATTTGAGGTTATTTGTGAAAACAGACAACAATAGCGGGCTCATTATAGAGCCCTGTGGGACTCCTATGGTGGTTGGAACTTGTGTAGACAGAGTTCCTTTCCACTGGACTGATTGTTGCCTGTCAGACAAGTAGCTTCTGAACCAGGCTATAGTAGAGGAGGTGAAGGATAATGATGTTAGCGAGTCTAGTAGAATGGAGTGGGAGACCATATCAAATGCTTTTGAGAGGTCTAGGAAAATGGCCGATACATATTTGTTATCATTCCTGTGAAGGTTTATATAATTAGTGAAGGACAGAAGGGCTGAGGTAGTGCTGTGATGTAGACAGAAACCGTGTTGTGTGGTAGATAGTAGATTGTGTGTGTTAAGAAATGTCATCACTTGCAAGTGGATGCATTTCTCAAGAATTTTGGATAAGGGGCAAAGGATGGCAATAGGTCGGTAGTTGGAGAATTCATAAGAATTCCCTCCTTTATGGAGAGGAATGATGTGAGATACTTTCCAGAGTTTGGGTATGTAGGATTCTAGTATGGAGTGGTTGATAAGGATGGAGACAGGATATGATAGGGAGTCACTAGCCATTTTTAGGTATGCAGCAGGTATTTTATCAGCTGCTAGTGTGGTTGGCTTTAGTTTTAGGAGGAGTTTTTTGATAGTTGAGGTGGGCACAGGTGATAGGCTGAAAGAGGGGATGATGTGGGATAGGTTAGGTTGTGACTGAGGTAGACTATTTTTGGTTATTTGACTGGACAGGGCTAAGATCGATTTAATAAAATGGTTATTAAATTGAGAAGCTATGTCTAGGGTATTGTTAGTAGAGATGGGTGCTGGGGTTGTGGTTTTGCCTGGCTTTAGTAGGGAGTTAATGGCATGCCAGAATTTTTGTGGACTATTTGAATATTTCCTTTGGGTGCTAAGAAAATAGTTTTGTTTGTTTATTTTGAATTCAGCCTTGACCTTGTTTCTAAGCTGTTGATAGTATTGTCTGGAGCTAGGGGGTTTGTCAGTTTTCCAGATTTTCTAGGCTTTATCTCTAGCTTTTAGTAAGGCTCTGGTGTCCCTATTTAGCCAGGGTGCATAGTTGGCTTTAACTCTGATCTTTCTGCTGGGAGCTAGACCATTAAGGATGTTAGAGAAGGTAGTATTGAAGTAGTCTACTGCCTGGTCTAACCCTAGTGTCTGTAGTGGTTCCCAGTTGCAGTGGCTTAGGACAGTATTTAGGTATCGTGGGGTAAGGTTACGGTCATCTCGTACAAATTTGTAGACTACTGGTTTGGGGTGATTGGAGTGTTTCTGGAGTAGGAAGGTGGGGAGATGATCACTTAAGTCATCTGGGAGACAGCCTACTGTATAGTTTTGTTTGGGATAATTGGTTAGTGTCCAGTCCAGTATGGATTCTCTCTTTGTTTTCTCATCTATTCTAGTTGGTTCTTTAATTAGTTGAGAGAACCCATATAGATTGATATGACTAGAGGGGCTTCTGGAGTTACAGGCTGCCCAGTCAGTGTTAAGGTCTCCTAGTAGGATTGTTTCCTGAGGTAGATTGTCCTTTGTCCAGTGTAGGATGTCTTCTATTATGAGCGAGTTGTTGCCTGGAGGTATGTAGCAGCATATTATATTGATCTTCTTGGTGTTTCTTATGGACAGGACAGAAAATAGGACTTCAGCATTTTGAAAAGTGGGTGGTGTGGTGTGCAGGAGCTGGAGGTTAAGGGTGTTTTTAAAGAGAATGGCTACTCCTCCTCCTTTCCTGTTTGTGCTATCAGATCTAAGTGTATTATACCCTGGGGGAAGAAAGTCTTCATCTTGGATACTGTGTTTAAGCCAGGTTTCTGTAATGGCGAGTATATAAGGGTTGTAGTGGACTATGAATGCATGTAGGTCTGTTAGCTTGTTGGTAATACTTCTTATGTTGAGATTTAGGATAAGCAGGTCAGATGTTTGTCTTGCCGAGAGGGGACCTGGATTTGGGTGAATGTTCCCAGAGGTTAGCAGAGTTTGTAGGAGTGTCAGTATGTGATTTTTAATATTAATTGTTTGTGAGCTTGGTCTATGAGAGTTTTTCTTAGTGTGGTGAGATGGTGTAATTTTTGTTAGTGAGTAATATATAGTTGTCAGATTTAAGATTGTAGGGAAGATGTAGAAGTCTGAGTGGGTTTGAGAGGGTGGGCTAGTGTGGGTAGTGTGATAGTAGTTGTGCAGTGGTAGGTCTGTTTCTAAGGAAGTTAGGAAGGTTAGCGATAGTAGAGCTAGAGATAGGGATGTGAGTGTGGGTAACATGATACTACTTTGAGTGAGAAGTACAACTATGATTCCTGGTTGGTTGTGTGTGAGGGTAGAGTTGTATTGTCTGGGAATGTGTGTTGGGAGTGGGATCAGTGTGGGATGTAATTGGAGTGGGGGGTGGGGGGAGATAGGATGAGTGGGTCGGGCTAGTTGTTAGGGAATTAGGGATTGGACTACTGGTCAGGTGATTAGGGGTTAGAATAAATGTAGAAGTAGTGGGGGTGGATGGGAATAGGGGGCAGGGAGGGGAGCGGAGCAAGCCCGAGCACAGCGAGGGCAAGTGAAGTGGGCTAACACTGACTCTAAGTGTTTCTTTAGGCTTTGGTAGGTATGTAGTGTTAGCTTAAATTGTAATATGTTAAACTGAAATTTTAACTAATTTAAACTGTATGTTTGCACTAAGTTATAGGCTATGTTATGGGCACAGAGTATAATTTTCTGACATTCTTAAAAGGATATAGAATTAAAGCTGGGGTTAGTTACAGATGAAACAGGAGAGGAAATGAAATGCTATTTTATAGATTTGAGTATTTCTCAAAAGAAAATTGACTTTAGTTCATGTGTACATACACTGTATGGGGTATTTGTGTTTATTGGAGAATTTCACCACTTTATTACAATGACACCTCACATCGGGACTTAATGTAGTACTCCAGTTCACATATATATGGTATATGGTAGGTTATACAACAAAAAACTGTTTATAGATTCCTTTCACATGTAAATTGTGATTTTGCTATAGTGAGGATCTGTTTGGGTATACCTCAATTTTATGTACAGCTGTGATGGCTTACTGGTTAACTGCTGTGACTATAGTGTACAGGATCCTGGGTTCAAGACCTGCAAGGCCTGTTTATTTTGTTGCTGGGCAGAACAGGGGCTGTTGGATACAGAGTGATTAAGGCACTTTTAAGCAGGCTTGCATGGGTGTGTGCAATGGTAAGCAATGCTAACTGCTGGTTAAATATGCTTACAGAGAGGTAGCTTCAAAATTACTTAATCTGTGTGAGCATTGCTTACCCCCATGCAAACAGGCTTAAACCTGCTTACTACTGCTTAAAAGTGCTTACTCCTATTTAACCCACACTAATTTAGAAAGAAATGAAACATGGTTCTTGGGAAAGTGGTAGAGTTGGACACTCTATGGATTTATCATTCATTACACATTATAACTTCATTTAGTATCCCTGATTCATGTGTACATATAGTGTACTGGGCACTTGTGTTTATGTGTGGATTTTACCACGTTATTACAATGACACCTCACATCTGTACTTAATGCAGTACCCCAGTTCGCAAATATATGTTATTTAGTAGGTTATACAGCAAAAAAAGATGTTCTTAATTGCTTTCACATTGAAAATGGAATTTACAACAGTGAGTAACCAGGAATACCTGCTCACAAAGCAAAGGCTCTAACCACTACACTATTATAGTATTGCTTCAATTGAATGTATCTTGCTATTTATCTTTTTGTGCTATTTAAGCTACAGTATGCGTAGCTAAGCAATGGGAAAACCTGCACACCTATAGTTAAATTGAATCTGTTTGATATAAAACAATTCTCTACTGTTATTTTCTCTAGGAAGGGACAGATTACACTTATTTCTGTGGATTGCTACATGCATCTGCACATTTGGCAGACATCCTAGCAACCCCCCATACCTCTCAACCTCTTCATGCAAATTATCTGGACATAGCTTGACAAACTGGGTACAACTAGGGGCATATGTTAAATATTGTTATTATAAATTAGGTAAATTGCTAGAGTAACAGGATTTGTTTTAAAATTACACGTTTCTGATGAATTTGGTGTCTGAGACTCAAATATATGCCATTATTTAATGGCTTCAATCCTGACATCATCCTAGTGATTTCCCAGGGCAAATGGGGTGTAGGCCAACTTTATGGGCAACAGATCTGGACATTCTGTGAAGATTTGTACAGTTGGGAGGTATGCAACCTCCTATGAGAGTTCTCGCTCATTGTAATTGCTGAATGGCACTTCTTGAGTGCAGTGGCATGTGTATTGTGAGAGCTCTGCTCTCAGACACACCCCCTGCACTTGTTCATGCTCCGTGTCTGTTTAGGAGCAAAGGAAGTACGCCTCCATTACTATGCATGGCACGCTGCCGTGCTGCTCCTAAACGGTAATTTCCGTGCAGGAATAAGTTATTCCTGCATGGAAGATTAGTGAATCCCGGGAATGTCTGTCCAACTGCTTACATATCTGTTTATAGTTAAGTGTTAATGTGACAGCTAGTTTTTCCTTACAGTAAAATATCTAAAAATTGTTTGCATTTTCTGTATTCATCCATTTTCCACAGGAGTTCTATCAAACAATTACTGAACCTGTTTTCTAAAATGAAACACTTGCTGAATGTTAGCTTGGCCTGTAAAGCAGCTAGCCAGTGTGTCTAAATTTGGTGTGTTGTAGCCTCTAATCTACATAAGGGAAACATATATGTGTACCTATTACCGTGGTTAACTTCACCCCTAGCAGGTTTTGGAAGTACCATATTGCAATACTTTATATTAATGTTTATGTTGTGCATGGTAATGACTTACTGATACAGTCTTTGAATTTCTATGAATATGTCCTTAATCTGTAATGTTCTGATAACATCAGCTTCCTAATAACAGAGTTTGCAAAGCATTACATTTTTTAAGAGTGGCATGTGCTAGATGGTAGCTCACATTATAAGGAGATATGTCAGAATGTCTACATATTGGTATGCTATGTATTCAAACCCAGAGAAGAGACACAAACTGCTATCTTGCTTTAATATACCCGTAGCATTTATTTATAAAAGCATATTACACTTATTGATATCAATGTATATTTTGAGCATAGTTGTGATAACTCGCTTATTCCTACTAACATATCTGTAATCTGTAATGTTCCATTGACATCAACTGTTTAACTGTTTAACCGAGTTGGCAGTACATCTTGCTAAATCATGTTATTTGTCTGAGCAATTTTTTGCTTAATATTGTATTTTTTGTAAAATTGCTATGAAGGTCTATTTTCTCATGAAATATTACAGTCAATAGTAGAAGAACATCATTCTCAAATTTTGAGGTACTGGGATGGGTAGATTAACAGATGAAATGAAGAACAGGGAAGATGTATGTATTTCCCTATTGATATGCAATTTAGCAAGGAATATCATGGTTCTCACACATACTTTACTGTATCCATAATGTACAGCAACATGGATGGTTCTGTTCACAGAAGCTGTACTCTACATGAAACTGTCACACTGCCTGAGGAATGCATGCTCTCCATTACCATTAATGTTTCTGAACACAGTGATAACATGAATGTGATCTTCATACTGTTTAGCAACATGAGCAGTACATGTTCATACTTTAAAATCCTAAGCCAAGATCATTAGTAGTAGACAATTCCCAGCCAGATGATGTCATAACATAAACTCTTTTCACTGCATGCAAAATATGCTTTTTAAGTTAAGATGTGTTAAGTAGGCAGGTAGTTCTCAAGGTTAGAGTTTGGATGTTGATTGTAGTGGCAGGTTTGAATCTCATGTCCTCTAATCTGTGTTCAAAGATGTTAACACCTGAATGTAAAAATGTTAACTGTGTATTGTGATTATCCAATGTTCTTCAGAAAGGAATGTGTACAAACTTTGGTGAGAAATATATACTGTGTTAGTGTTATTTGAGGAATACATTTTTTGTACATTTTTTTTTATTTCAAGTAAGAAGGATCACAGTCAGAACAGCCATGTGGATCGATCAGATGCACAAGCTTGAGCATCAGTGGAGGGAAAGTGGTATGTTTATTATTTTACATATTTTTATGAACAGAAATGCATCTTCCCTTGTTTACAGACCTGTATTTTTCACAATAACATGTATATTGATTAGAATCCAGGAATACCCATAATGCAACAGTAAGATAACTGAAATCATCAGATGGTAGTTATGCTTACAATAGCGAATAAAAAAAAACAATATTGATATTCTATTTATCATTGGCCCATTGTTTCAGCACACATTTTTTGAAATGTGCTCCCCATCTAAAATAACAGTTGGGTTAGTATATCTGGCACACATCTGTTAAGCTATATGTTTTGCATAAAAGTATAAGTGTTTTAGTACTTATCATAAATGGTGTTATAGCTTTGTAGGTCTGGTTTTATTTTCTTGTGATTTATTTGTTTTTATCTAACCAACCTGTTTATATAGTAAAGTGGTGCTTGCTGTGCTGATGTTTGTACTGCACTCTGTGGCTTGCTCTTTAATTCAAGTGGTATTGTATTTGCTTCAGGCTCCTTGGGTGTTTCTGTAGAAATGCAGTTATATTCTAATTTTAGTGATATTTGAGCAGATACTCATTTGATTGTGTCAGTTCACTGTCAATTAGTATATATACAATATTGTGCTCATTCAGGCTACTGACTGCTAATTGTTTTGGTACGTAATGCATGCAGTTGTATACATACAATACTGTTAGTAACAGATAGATTTTTATATGTGAACAATTGTGTTGATTGAACATATCACATTGTTTTTAGTGTTGTACCCAATATATTGATATGTGTGCTTAGACAAATATCACGCTGCCTGTCTCAGATGTCTGTCATATGACTTGCCTATTGTCCACACTATTGTCAAATCACTTTTTCCTCATTATAAGAATGACACTTTGTGGTTGCACATATAAATTATTAAATGCAGACAGCACAATCTGTTGGTTTGAGCATTCATACATTTTTACAAAGCTAATGGCATGTGTGTGTCTGTGAGTGTGTGTGTGTGTGTGTGTGTGTGTGTGTGTGTGTGTGTGTGTGTGTGTGTGTGTGTGTGTGTGTGTGTTAGCATATACAGTTGTTCAGAAATAAATAATGTCATCCTTTTTAGGACAAAAGTATATAAGGCCATAGTTAACTCTGTCCATAATGGATGGGTGTCAGCCCCTGTGTAAATTGTCATCATAATCATATTGTGCTATAATATTCTTGGGGCTGTTCTGTGCGATAGACATTTGCTTACAGAGCATGGGACCCATGGATGTTCTCCCATCTAAAGATGATGATAAGCATATGGGAGGCCACTGCCAGAGTCTTCTGAGGATAGCAGTGATGAAGATGACAATGATGATGCCAAGGAAGCTGAACCTGCCTCTCCCCAAGCCATGCTGCTTGCACCTCGGAGGAGATGTTGACATGACCAGGATAGAGATGATTATCAGGATGAGATCTGGAAAGTCATGACCAATGTGTTTTGAACACAGATGAGGGATATAATGGGGTCCTTCTTTGAGGATATGGCACTGACTATGCGGGATTCATTCAGAGCAATTGCTCATGAGATCATTTGGGAGTCTGAACCACAATAGCCTGGTCTCTCTGGTCCATAAGTATTGTCTGTGTGCTCCACTTCTGTTATGCTGCCAACATGGTGATTGGCATTTCATTGTTTGGTCTGTATATAGAGTCTTGTGGTCCAGACCATGTACCTGTCATGTTTATGTGTTATTGTTGTGTGACATTTAATTCGGTTTTGATGTGTACATGACACACATTAACACATTATACTTTCAACACACATTCAACTGTCCACATATTGTGGCAGTTAATCTGCAGATACTGCTACAAGAGGTAGCCTGTAAACATGTGTGCTACTGGCGACTGACAGACAACTTATGTTGTCCATACTCCATCACTAGCAGTGTGATATGCCTTGGATTTTTGTTTTGCCATATCAGTTATGTGCAATATACAGACATGTCATTCCACATGCTTTTTGGATGACAGTTGCCATGATGTCCCATTGTCACGATGTGGTGTTGTGTCATGATTTGGCAGTACTGATGTCATGTGGAATCATATATGGGTTATCATATCTATTTGCAGTCCTCCTTTTATGACTGCATCCAACAGCAATGTAACACTAATTGGTACACAACGTTGCAGATAACACATTTTTCCACAGTACATTATGCCATGTTTCTAGTATGTAGCATTTCCATACCCATCACAATATGACATCTATGCACATCTTCCATAAACAGTTGTATGCATTAAATGACTATACCTGTGTTTGCATATAATCGGACAGATACTGACACACAAATGGACCTTTGACGTGAGCATTCAGTAATTTACTGCTGATGTGCTGTAATGATGCTCACAGAAGTGTCCTCTGCTCCATAATGATATAAAACTGCATTTCTTTATTTGACATTTGCATGACAGTATATGTGCATGTGCTTTTAATGCTCTACACATGCATTTGCATTGTATCAAAATACCTTGTCCAGTTTTACCCTGATGTGTGCCCAGGTTGTCCACTTCTCTTCTGCCTTCATATTTCACTATTATTTTTTACAGGTATGTTTGCCTTTGTTAACACTACTGACCATTAACATGTTTTAATTTGACACAGTGAACATGTGACACATGTATGGGCATTGTACAATGCAGAACATGCACACAAGTTGCTGGAAAATATTTCAATGTATCCTTGCTCTCATTATACTTCTGTGTTACCCAGTGTAGTTTTTTAACATCCATGTGCACAACCTGCTGTATTTATTATGCAGTACTCTTACATTTTTGAACATATTAGTACATGTCATTGGTGTATGCATGTGTCTCAGCCTTGATTTCATGTACATTCCATTTATGCCACTGGCAGTCATACATATGCATCTGCAACCATGTATTGCCTTTGACATGGCATTTGTGTGTAACATATACACATACTATTACATGTTTGTTAGGGTTGTATGCACCTGCTTGTGTATGTAGCAGTGTTTGTTGCTCTTCTGCAGTACTTCTGTTTGGCACTGTGCTTGGTTGTTTGTCTTTCATGTGCACAGTTATAGGTCTGATTCTGTTTTCTGGTGGAGTTATCTACCATTGCTAGAACTCCATTTGCTCATTTATGATGTTGCTTACCTTATAATTACACTGGTGATGGAATAATCGGATATGTGTATATTTATCGAATGTGTGCTATGATCCTTCTTTATTACCTTGAAAAACAAATCTACCATTCATCATACACACCCAGGTATGACTGCCACACAATCTGCAACATGTCATAATGTGATACTGTATAGGTAGATATGTTTTTCTGCATTTCAGTATGGATGAACTGCATCCCCACCCTGTTTGTCAACTTTCCATTGCTCATGTTGTGTACTGCATTGTCTGTGTAACAATACCTGTCCTTACAGCTTTTTCCAGCCTTTGTCTATCTTGTGTTGTGCTATTTGTTCTATGGGTATACCTGCTGTGATGACCTTCTCCTCTTCTTTCCCTATGTTTACCTGTCCTTCTATTCTTAAAAAATGAAATGAGGCCTATTCCCACAAAAAAAAAAAAAAAGAAAAAAAAATTGCCATGTCCCAATGACTTTCTCTAAGATTTTCCAAATCCAACATTCCTTTTGTGCGTCCCTCTTCTTCAACCATACCCCACATCTTCTTTTCTATCTCCCACTTTCCTTGTATATGTGTGCTATTTGTGTTCCCCACACAACTTCTGAACCCAGTGTTAGCAAATGTTAACTGTGGCGATGTCACCATAATTGCCCTTCACCTTTACATTTTTTTATTAGAAAATTTATGGATTCCAGAATCCATAAGTCCAAGCTGATATATTTTAATGATACATATATTATGGAGATATCAGAAGTTATCTCTGAGTTTACTGTAAAAAGTGATGTCAATATATATATTTATATATATTTATATATATATATATATATATATATATATATATATATATATATATATATATATATATATATATTACGGGTCTATATTAAATCAACGAATGCTTAAAATAGCAAATGCTGATTTATCGACCCTTAAAGAGCGAAACCTGACAATCTTGAAGACATGGAACAGCAACATTGCTGTTCCACAAAAAAAAAGTTCAAAACACAAAATAAGTGGTTCGGTGTCTTCAGGATTGTCAGGTTTCGTTCTTAAAGTGTTGATAAATCAGTGTTCGCTATTTTGAGCATTCCCTGATTTAATATAGGCACTATATTACAAATAGCCTTGCAGCTTTGAAGCACTTATTTTAAGTTAGCGGATGACATACGGAAATATTTGTAGTTGTCTGAGATGTTTCTGTGTCCAGTGCTACAAATTTATGTTATGACTGTCAGGCAGCTTACACTGAGATAGTTGGCATTTTTAATGTTTTAATGTTTTTTTTTTTGTGTTATCATAATGGAGTCTGTTACATTTTGTAGTTGTTCTTAACCTTACTATACAAATTGGGTTTTATATATATATATATATATATATATATATATATATATATATATATATATATATATATATATATATATATGGGTTCCTATGACTTCATCGAACTGTGAAATCACCGACACTCACCTCTTCGACACCAATCCATCGATGTCCATATCATCGACAATTCCGGTAAGCGATCTTCCCCCTCACAGGACCCATGGTAGCGCTTCTTCCTGTGTTACACCGATTAGGGTTTATGTGATTCCATATAATGTACCTTGAAAGCGCTACCATGGGTCCTGTGAGGGGGAAGATCACTTACCGGAATTGTCGATGATATGGACGTCGATGGATTGGTGTTGAAGAGGTGAGTGTCGGTGATTTCACAGTTCAATGAAGTCATAGGAACCCATATATATATATATATATATATATATATATATATATATATATATATATATATATATATATTTCTATACAACTATCAGGATTCTTGAGTTGTAATCATCTTTCCATAACTTTGGTACTGTACAACATGATTGGACAACAATTTCTTATTAATTATGGATTGCTTACACATTTCTATAGTGTAATATTGATACTGCAATACTCCATTGTGAGCTGAACTATTCTGAGTTTCTTGTCATACATTAACATATTAACAATGATATCTGCAAGTTTCACGCTGCTATCAGCATAATGTGCCAGATTCTGTGAGTTTTTATGGAATCTGGCCTGTAAACTCCCCCAGCATAACCAAGTTTCCCCAAAATTTATGTATTTGACATACACACCTTTTTATTATATAATAAATTAAGTTTCCCACCATGCAAATATTTTTTTTATTTCTTCCAGTTTCACTTTCCAGTGATTCAGTATGTTTTCATATTCCCCCAAATGTAACTCATAACATATTAATTTCCTTCCTATTATAATAAATTTCATTTATCTTTTTATTTTTTCAAACCCTTAATTTTACCCTTACTCAATCTTAAACCCACCTTTTATAAATAACTTTACAATTCTTAAAACACTTTCATTCTCTGCATAAATCAAACATACTGGCATCCTGATTTCCTTTCCCATCTGCCAATGTACTGCATCCTTTTCTGATGTAAAAGTTTAAATAATTACATTAATAACTAGAACAAAATTACACATATGTAAGGGACACCCCTGCTTAACGCCACATCTTACCAAGATCTCTTTTCTCATATATCTATTTACCATTATTTTCACCAGTGAATTTCCATTACAAGTTTTTATAATGTCCACTGTTTTTTTTTTACTTATTACATATGCTTCCAAAATTTATTTTATTCTCTTATGATTTATCTTATGAAAAGCCTTCTCTACATCACATGTAACCAATCTTACCTGATTTCTTTCTGTTAAGTTCATACTTATTTGCTTTACTACTTTTAACATTTCCCTTATTTCTCTACCTTTTACAATAAACATGCCATTTCCTATTACTTCATTCAACACTTTTTGAATCCTTTTTCTTATACTCATAAATATTTTATAACCAATATTACAAAAAGTTATAGGATTCCAGTTTCTTATATTTTTCCTTTCATCTTTTTTCCATATAAATTGTATCATCCCACTAAATATTTCATCTTGCACTATCCCTTTATCTAACCATTAATTTAATACTTTATAGAAAAACATTCCCCCAGATTCAGCAAGTGCTCTGCACGGCATGCAGGAATAGTGCAGAAGCTGCTGGAGGCAATATGGCTGCTGTGCAATCCAGGAATAAGCTCCAGGGATGTGCACGAGTGCTCCTGCACTATTCCTCCATGGACACAGCTCCTGTATGCAAATGACCCCATTTGCAGGTGAAAACCATGCAAATAAGGTGAATTTGTGATCCAAGAAGCTGTCAGCCAGCCGTGCAGAACTAGTGTAGTGTGCAGAAATGTACTCGGTTAGTAACCAAGTACATTTCTGCAAACTACAAAATGGAGCCATGACAGCTCCAAATAAAGGGTGTATAGTACGTGTAAAGCATGGCAATGGCCAAACATATAACCAATGGCATGCAAAACAGTTGCCAAAATAAAAAAAAAAAACTTTTTTTTTTTTAGCCAATTTCGGCTGTTTAAGCATAGGGCAGTGGCACGCAAACAGGATCGGGCCGAAAAAAAAAAAACTGAAATAAGCATTGTATCCAAAATCACTATTTTTCCATTATACTTAATGACAGGCAGAATACAACATGGCCAATGAATAGTGGTTGCTAACGGGGAAGACTCAGTGTGGGACTTGTAACTATACATTAGCAGGCAATTCTATGCAAATGAGGGGAATGATACTGAATCCCAGATTTCCCCTCATTGCTAGCCAGCACCCAACTGTGTAAGTACAGGAATACCATGGTGCAAGCCTAAGAGTTAGCTGACATCATAGGGAGGTGTCAGGCATACTGCAGGTTTACTGGAGCCCTGTGGCTCGGATTTGCCCTTAGCTTAGCAGAGCTAAGCAAGGAGGTGTGTCTGAGGCTGCCTAGCACTCTTTATTGCCTAAGTGCCACACACTTTTTAAAGAAAAAAAAGGAAACCAGGAAATAGCAGCACTGTGCACATCTGAGCACTGGGTTTGCATGGCATGCCCCTGGGCTTAAACAGAAAGGCAATGGGAAGGGAAAACAGCAGTAGGAAGGTAATCAAGGAGAACTAGCATAGCTGGCAGGTGAAATGTATCAGAATCATCCAGTTACACAGGCAGCAGACCAGCCTAACCCAGCATACCACTATAAACTATGCAAACACCTTACCCTCTGTTTTTTCCCACATACCCTACACTAGTCTACACAAGTGGGGAAATTTCACCAAACAAAAGCAACAAAATGATAGGGGCTGCAGCAACTATCACAAATCAACATGTGGAAGAGGCTGAGGGTGGTGAGGATGAGAATGCTTGTCGACCAACCCACAGTGAGGAGAAGGAGAAGAGTGTACACACCCAGGGTAACTTACCAGGGGCTACATATGCTAGAGATAGTGGAGTGCTACAGGGTGGACAGGGACCTCCTACAGGAAAATGCTGAGCTGTGCCGGCCACATCTCACACACAGAATTAACAGAGGGGAAACCATCCCAGTGGATATTAAGGTATGTGTAGGCCTAAGAATACTAGCCACAGGTACCTTCCAAAGGCCAACTGGGGATATCATGGGGATCTCACAGACATTAGCATCCAGGGTACTCTACCAGTTCCTGGATGCCATGTCAGCACATGCCGGTGAGCACGTATATTTCCCCAACACCCATGAGGCATTTGCCAGCAATATGCGTCTCTTCCACCAAATAGCAGAATACCCTGAGGTAGTGGGTGCTATAGACTGCATGCACATATGCATTAAAGCACCACCCGGTGAGCAGGGTAGGGTCTACATCAACAGCAAGGGCTTCCCCTCCATCAATTGTCAGATATTGTGCAATGCCCAGGGCATTATAATGAATGTGTGTGTTGGCTGCCCTGGAAGCTATCACGCCTCCCACATCAGGCATCTGATGCAGCTGTACCAGAGATTTGCCAATGGGGACATCCCTTATGGTCACCTAGTGGGGGATGCTGGTTATGTACTGGAGCAGTGGCTGATGACACCCATCAGAAATGCACACACACCCGAACAAGAACTCCATAATGAGGCACATGCACAAACCAGAATCATAATAGAGTGTGTGTTTTGGATGCTCAAGTCATGGTTCCAGTGCCTGGACACATTCAGTGGAGCCTTGCAGCACTCACCAGCTACATGTACCCAAATTGTCATCGTATGTGCTATACTACACAATATGATCCT
The DNA here is from genome assembly GCF_019279795.1 of Protopterus annectens. Classification (NCBI taxonomy): domain Eukaryota; kingdom Metazoa; phylum Chordata; order Ceratodontiformes; family Protopteridae; genus Protopterus; species Protopterus annectens. Next base: position 866,871,688 of record NC_056746.1, on the reverse strand, counting down.
GCGGAAATAGCTGCAGCAAGAACAGCACGGGGTAGGGCCACACAGCCCCTCACCATTGCCAAGGCCTGCACAGGCACAGAGTGACTTGGAGGAGGAACAACCTGAGCCTGCCCCAGTAGGCAGAAGGAGGTGTGCCCAGTATGCCCAGGCCTTGGCAAAGAGGCAACGCATAGCACATACACTGACATGGTAGGGACCCAGGGAATGACACCTCTCTCTGATTCACACATACAGTAAAAGGGATGCCAAACATGACACTACCTGTGCTTAACCATGTATAGGGAGTGTACTATGTGCACCCGACATAGTCACCCCTCCAGCTCCATCCTCAATACTGGCACAGCCACAAAGTAAGTCACTCTTCCTACCAATTGCCGAATGGAGTAGGATGTGTTGTTACTTATATCTATGGTATGGATATGAGCATGCGAGGGAATTGGGTGGCTGAATGAGATGCCAGCAGATAGTAGACACCTATAGTGGTGACATGAGATCTGTAACAAATACTGGTGTCACCATAGTAGCCAGTACTAGACAAGGTGACAAAACTCACTGCAGGAAATGTGCTGGGCTGGGTCTATATTATATTGTCAACAGCTGAAAATGTCGACTCTGAATTGTTCGACACGAAAATGTCAAACTACAAGATTAGCAAACGGCCAAATCACCGATTTCTTTCCAACGGAAAGAAATCGGTTGGCCGTTCTCTTACACCTGCCCTTTCCCTGACTGTAGTGCAGTCTTGGAGTTAGAATATTTAGTTACAGGGGGGTGGGAGGGCACAATCCCCCATGTTGGGGATGAAGCCCCCCACTTAAATATATTTGTTTTTGTGTGGCGTTGGTGTTTGGTCAACTGATTTATTTCAGTTGGAAAGAAACCGGTGATTTGGCTGTTCGATAATCTTGTAGTTTGACATTTTCGTGTCGAACAATTCAGAGTCGACATTTTCAGCTGTCGACAATATAATATAGACCCACTGAGCCACATGTGTGTCCATAGGACACACACATGCCAGTCAGGGAGGCTCACATACCCAACAACAGTCTCAACCAGCAGGACAGGTGTAGACAAACACAAACAAAGGGTGTGCTAAGGCCTCTGATTGATGGCTATGAAGAACATCTCCCTCAGATCTACACAGACAGATTACAACAGGTCAGGCAGTGGGATGTTAGTTCTGAAGGGTAAGAAGTCAAAAACTGAAATGTAGGTCAGTCAAACCTAAGACCTGTAATACACTAATATGCCTCTAGTCAGCATGATAGGTTAGAATACAGAATGAAATGGAGTACCTGAAATACCAGTACAGTCATAGCAAATGTGTACAAGTGTCAAGTGTGCCCCACAATCCCATGTAGAACTGTAGTAACAGTCAGATGTACCACCCCCAATCCTGTGTAGAAATGTAGTAACAGTCAGGTGTGCCCCCCCACAATCCTATGTAGAAATGTAGTAACAGTCAAGTGTGACCCCCCAATCCTATGTAGAAATGTAGTAACACTCAGGTGTGCCACCCCCCCAATCCTATGGAGAAATGTAGTAACAGTCAGGTGTGCTTCCCCCCACAATCCTATGTAGAAATGTAGTAACAGTCAGGTGTGCCCCCCAATCCTATGTTGAAATGTAGTAATAGTCAAGTGTGCCCCCCCCCAGTCCTATGTAGAAATGTAGTAACATGTAAATTACGGTGTCATACCTGACCCTTTAGGAGACCACTTCCCAGCCTTCACCCATCGAGGTACCCTCATCTCCTCACTCACACCAGTATATCCAGACTCGTAACCTCACAAACATTAACCCAATAACTTTCTCTGACTCCCTAAGACAAACTAACTGGAACCCCCTAAAAACCCTTCCTCTAGACCAAGCCGTTGAGTTTTTTAACTCAACCTTTATAAAAGTCCTGAACTCCCTAGCCCCAATAAGAACAAAAAGGGTAAAAACCAAGACTGCTGCATGGCTAACCAAAGACACCAAAAAACTTATGCTACAAAGAGATAAAACCTGGAAAACATATCTCCAACACAAACAGCCTGAAATTTTACTTAGATACAAACAACAACGAAATCTTGTTAAAAAACAGGTAATTAGAGACAAAAAGTCTTACTATACCAAACTTCAGTTAAATCATTCAAAAAACCCCAAGCAATTCTGGAACTCCATTAATTCCCTTCTCAACCCAGGTACCAAAATCAACCTCTGTCCTGACACCAGCAAATCTGACCATGAAATAGCCTCTCTATTCAATTCCTTCTTCACCAACTCTGTAGCTGAACTGACCAAGACCTTCACCAACAATAACCCTTCACTTAAACCCACTCAATGTTCTTCACCCCCTACTCCTCCTAAATTTGAACTTAAACCCATCTCAACCTCTCATATAAAGAAGCTACTCTCTAAACTAAAACCATGCTCCAATGCCCCTGACAATATCCCATCCACCTTCCTAAAAATAGCTGCAGATGGTATCGTTCTCCCCATCAGTATCCTGATCAATCGATCCATGCTGAAATCATACGTGCCTAAATTATGGTGTGCTGCCTTTATTCTACCTCTTCATAAAGGAGGCAAAAATAATAGTATATCAAGCTTCCAGCCCATAGCTATCCTCTCCCCAATCTGTAAACTCCTTGAAAAATGCATCCACCTTCAGCTCTCGCCATTTCTTGCTAAACAGCAACTAATCACTCCTACCCAACACGGCTTCCGACCAGGCCACAGTACCAACACTGCTCTTCTCTCCTTCTTACACACTGTAAACCTCGCCTGAGACTCCGGAAAAATAGTTTCCACAGTTCTACTGGATCTATCCAAAGCATTTGATACCATCTCACATAACCACCTCCTAAACCATCTTTCTAATTTTAATCTCTCCCTCAATACCTTATCCTGGTTCTCCAGCTATCTTTCTGACTGGTCTCAGGCTGCAAAATGGGGGAAAGGCACCTCTTCCTTCCTTTCTACACCCACTGGAGTACCTCAAGGATCCATACTTGGCCCTATGCTATTCAACATCATTATTAATGACTTCCATAAAGCCTTACCCAACACCAAAATTGTGCAATACGCAGATGATTCTACTTTAATCTGCTGTGTCTCAAACCTTCCTGGGCTCCAAACAGTCACTCAAACTGCTTTCTCCACCATTGAAAACTGGATGCTCCAAAATCATCTCTCACTAAATGCTAGCAAATCCAAAATACTTCTATTATTTCCTTCTAAAGCTTCCCGTACTGACAAAACTTCATTCCACATTACCAGCCTAATCAACTCTACTATAGAGGTTGCCCCTTTGCCAAACTTCTCGGAGTTACTGTTGATGAACAGCTAAAATTCAATGCTCACATCCAGCAAAACATTAAGAAAACCCATATAAAACTTGGTTTACTATACAGAAACAGCCACTTCCTCTCTCCCTCCACCAGACTAACTCTAGCCACTGCCTATCTGCTCCCCTCACTACTGTACAGTGCTCCCCTATTAACTACCTTATCCGCCACTCTTGCCTCCAAACTGGAGGTCTATTACAATAAAAGTTTCAAATTTGCTACCAAGGCCAAAGCATCCTCCCACCATTGTACTTCCCTTCATCTGTTAAATTGGCTTGAGCTCCCCAACCATTTAGATTACCTCCAAATCATCACAGCCCACAAATTATTATTTCAGCCTACTAAGTGCCCTGCACTATCCACCATCCTTCAAACTTATACCCCTTACAGAGCTCACAGATCTATCCATCAAAACCTAATCGCTGTCCACAAACCCAATCACCCTGCAGGTCAGCATTTCCTAGCATTTTCCTTAGCAAAAAAATGGAACTCTTTCCCTACTTCACTAAGGACCTGCAAAAACTTTGAAAACTGTAAAACTCAGCTACATTCCTATCTTTTCTCAATCAGGAAATGCAACTGTGCTCCTCCCCTCACACCTCATAACCATTCCTTCACTTACTCTCCTGGCTAATTCTGAACTCGAGTTGACCTGACACAATTTTACATACTCTAAATAACAAAACTGTACTTTGAATCTTAATTGTTATTGCCTGTTTCTCATGCTAAAATGAAATTGTAATTGTTTTCTTCATCTTCTTAATTGTACCTATCTAATGTATGCTATGCAAATAATTCTTTGTAATATTCTCCGTAACTAAACTATGTAATGCGGAGCTTTTCTCCCTGGGCCTACACTGAAAATGGGTTCCCTGAGCCCAGTGGACCTCCCCGGTCATCAAACTGGAATAAAAATAAAAATAATAAATAATAAATTATGTGCAGGTATAATAACAGTGGAGCACAGATTCCATGAGCTGGCCAAGGTAGCAGGATTGTAGCACGTGTACAATATGCAGGTCTGTGTGTGTTAGGTTGGTTTATGTTGTATATTGTGTGAAAGTGGTCAGTATGTATGCATGGTGAGGTTTGTCCTGGTGGCCATTGCCCAATACTGCCAATGACAGGGCCAAGTTCACACAACTGCAGTGCCAAACACAATGCTTCCCAGCAAAACCCATTCCAGCAGTAAGTCATAGTAAATGTTTGGAAGTAATATGTGTCACCATCTGAAGCATGGACGTGGCATGAATGTCGGCCCAAATATACAAGCACTAGACAGGGAGACGTACCCCAGACAGACAGTGTATAATATGTATCTGTCAAATGGATACACCCTTGGAATTGTACATACAGGTTTGCAGCACATTATTTGGGCTTGTACTAGGGAATACCAATGTCGTCTGGCCAAACACTGGCAGACCACAAAGGTCATAGGAATGAAGTATTGAGAAACAGCTGATGCCCCTGCACAAGCCAGCATAAGTGGAATGCCCCATGCATATCTGTGAGTCAGATGCAAGTAATGTCCATAGCACACATGCACGCAGCTCACCCCACCACCACCCACAGGTACCTCTCCGGTCTTATCCCTGCTGTTGGGAATGAGTACAATATGACCCCCACCTGTGTATGGCAATAGCGAAACAATGCAGCATGCAGAACAGGTGTCCCATGCAGGTGTGTCCCTAGTTGTAAGCAGCACCCTGCCAGGATCCACACCACTGGATCAATAATGACAGAAAGTATTAGCATGAACACCTTGCACACCTACCCTGTCACCCAAGGGGAATATAGTGTATTGCAGTCTGGGACTGTAGGAGTGACAGAATGCAACGGTCTGCTACAGTTGGCCTGCATCACTACCAAATGGCCTACAGTCCTCTGCCAAAGGCCTGTGTCTCACCCGTACTGCCAATGTATGTTATGTCATGGACTCCCAAATAACAACATAACACAGTCCACAGAACCCAAATGCAAGGCCATGTGGACAAATCACAGTAACATGTCCACCATGTCCTACTGCATGAACCATGGAACGACACCAAATTACTGCTGGGATGAGGTGATAACTATAGGGAATATATCAGATAATGTTTGCATAATGTATGGAAGAGGATAGAATAATAGGGGGGTGTGAGCATGGCTGGCATGGAGTGTGTGAAGTCCAAAACTCGACTGCAAACACAAGAATGGGTGGCTATATACCTGCTAATAAACCACAATGTGAAGGGGTAATGTCCAGAATTATGACCCCTGGCTCTGGGTAACCTGTGTGAATCTGTACAGCTGTGAGTTATGGCCACAGCAGGATATAGCCATACTGTCACGTCAATGGATGTACAAGCATGGGATCCTCTGCCACCACTGTACCAAGGTGCTTGAATCATTTACACAGACCCAGCAGAAAGTGTCTGCAGCTTCCCCTTCAGAATGGCATGATTGTGCAAGTATATGTAGGTTGCTGACCACAATACTGGACACAGGTGCATTCACCCTGTGTTCCCCAGGACATCACTGCAAGCAAATATGTATACCTGACAGTACTTGATGACATAAAACATCACAGTGTATAACAGTACATATATCTGAATATCTCTGCTAAAACCAGGACCCTGCAGCAGAAGCAGCACAGACACAATTACCTACAGTAACCCACTATCCTTTGCCCATTTTGACCCCATATTGTCAACTGATCTACAGATATCCTGCAGAAACAGTTTGCTAGCTGTAGGTGTAGAACACAAAAGTCTGCACTGGAGTACAATCTACCTGGAATGGATTCACACATTCAATGCAGAAGGTCATACTGGGCATGCTCCCACACTTGGAGAAATAAAGGCCATGTCAGACAACAAAATACTGAAAGGTCATACTGGGCATGCTCACACACTTATAAATGAAGCCTATGTCTGGCAACAACAGTGGACCATACATATCTGACAGTCACAGATGTTAGTGCATACACTCCTCAGTACACACTAGTCATGCTTTGCAGACACATTGGATAGGAATACACACATATATCCAAGGACAACACACTACAATGGGCCAAAAATACACATACATAGATGTGTGGAAGAGAGTGACAGTGACAAAGAGCCTCCCATCATGTGGCCTGTCCCACCCAGCACACATCCAATTTGCTAAAACCACATGATGTGCAAATGTCAAACACCGTAGACATTTGCCTCTGGTATCCCTCAGCACTATAGTGTCTGTGGTGCTTGTGCTAACTGTGTAACATGACTGTACAAGTCAGTCGTCATCTAGCAGTTGTATACACGTACCTGTGGAATATAAACCTGTGTGTGCCTGAGTGTTGTGTGTCTGCCTCTAGATGAATGGGTTATGACCTATGCACACACACTGCACTCCCCATTACCCTACTATGGCAAGCCTGCTGATGCCTTTACCTTGAAATACACATTTGGGGAAGTAGTAGCCCAGTAGTCCCTGTGGTGTGTCCTATAACTGTGTAATACTGTAGTGTGATAAACTAGTTAGGTAGGAGTTCTATTCCCAGACATGGCAAGTGTGGATGTTTGTGTGTGTTTGTTTGTCTGTATAGGGAGCAATGATTTGAGGCCATTCACAGTCACTACAACCTCCATTGCCCTTCTTTGGCAGCCTGCTGATGTCATTCACTTTGAAATACACCTTTGGGGAAGAAGTAGACTAGTAATCTGTGTGGCGTGTCCTATAACTGCTTAATGCTGTACTGTGATATACTAGTTAGATAGGAGTTCTATTCTCAAACATGACTACTGTGAAACTGTGTGTAGGGATCAATGTTTTTTGGCCATTCACAGTCACTACGTACACCTACAAATGGAGAATATTGATAACTGTGCAGTAACAGAGACCCGATCCAAGCCTCCAGAGAGCACCCCTGCAATACCAGGTACAGCCCTCACCACACCTGTTGGCCACCAAACCAGGACCAAAACAATAAAGGTGGAGGAGTGTCATTATTCACCAAGGATATTCACACCACAAGGCTACTTGCCCAACAGAATGTGTCTGAAATACCCCCGGTGCAACTATCAGTAGGTTAGACTGCATTACAAATTGTATAGCTTGCTACAGATCCCCCACCATGCCCCATGATATCCACTACAGCTTTTGAAACATACTGTGAAATATGATACAAGCAAACACCCTAATACTGGGTGACTTACACTACCCTGCCATTAACTGGGAAAACTACTTGTGTACCAACACGTGTGCCCAATGGTTCTTGGAAGTCATAATTCCAAATGCCCTGGATCAAGTAATCCACAGTCTCACCAGGGGCTCAACTATCCTAGACCTGGTCATTACCAACATGGGAAATCAATGCTCCACACTTATGGTCACCCCATTGGTGGTTAGATATGCCCATGAGCTAATCAGCCTTAACATCAACATCCCTCCCCCACACCCCAGTAAGGAAACCTCCAAAACACACATCTCCAAAGCCAATGTTATGCTACACATGTCAGACATGAATAACATCATGACACCCATGCAGATGGGAACTGAAGGGACAACTGCTGAATCATACATGAAGGCACTGTACGAGCACATCCACTCGTGCATGAATTGTGCTATCCAATATTAAACCAAGATGCTCCCCACCAAGAAAAGGAAGTCAATGTGGTGGTCCCCTGCCATAAACATACTGTACAACAAAAGGAGGACACTGTTGTAGAGATGGGGGAATTTCCAGGATGCAAAATACTCCCTTACCAGCTACAGTAAGAGGCAGAGATCCCTCATAACATCCACCAAAGCTAGTTACGAACATAATATAGCCAAAGAAGCCAAAGACAACTGCAAGCTGTTCCATAGCTATGTGAGGAATTTAAATTTCAATGCTCAGAACTGCTGTGAGCTACAACAGGATGGTATTAAATTTACTGCTCCCAGGGAAATTGCCACTATCCTGGCAGATCGATTCAGTGCCAACTGCATCCCCCCAACCCCCACAGGGCCCATCTCAACACAAATAGATTGCCATATTCCAGTAATTATGGCCACATAGGTAAAAAGCACACTCTACAGAGCTATGACAACAGCAGCCATGGGACCAGTCAACATCCCGGGCTGTGTACTACATGAGCTACAATCTGAACTGGCACCTCACCTACATGCCATGTCTAATCATAGCCACACCTCAGGCTTTGTGCCCACTGTGTGGAGCACAGCTACAGTTATCCCATCCACAAGGGGGGATACACCTTGGATCCTGGGAACCGCAGCTCCAGTAGTATGACATGCCTGATCTGCAAGGCCATGGAATGTATTATCATGCAAATTAAAACAAAGGCATTGATAACCTGCAAACACTGGACCCTAACCAGGTTAGGTTTGTGAAGGGTTGATCATATCACCTCAACCGGAATAAAACTTTGAATCTGTTTCCAGAGGCATGAATGAGGGTAAGGTGGTTCACATGACCTATCTGGACCTCCCCAAGCCCTTCGACACCATCCCCTAGTCTGGAATCATAGATAAATGTATCAAGCTGGCCATTAATCCCAATGTCACCCAATGGGCTGCCAACTGCTGTACTGACAGAACCCACACTGTAAATGTTAGTGATACCAACCCGAGCCCCAGACAAGTGACAGTTGGAGTACATTAGGGTTCAGTCCTGGCACTGCCCTTGTTTGGCATCTACTGCTCTGAAGTACAGTCCAACAATAAGGGACACCGGCAAACAAAGGTTACAGATGACTGCACACTGGGAGCCAATATCGAATCGCTACACGATGTGGATATTCTACAGAAGGACCTTACAGAAAGACATGCTTGATGCCTGAGCCATGGCCTCAAGATCAATGCCAAGAAATATATCATTGTCCCCATTGGGAAGAGACATGTACCTGTAAAGTACCACATAGGTGGCAGTACACCAAACACCCAAAGTGTGATAACAGACTTAGGGACACAGGTGGACAGTGGTCTCAACTTTGATAACCACATTGCCACAACAGTCAGGAAACCCACCTATGTTGCACACCTCCCACTAAGGGCTTTACATCCAGGAAAAGGAGGTCATTGTCCCACTGTAGTCATCTCTCAGTAGACCCAGTATAGACTACAATGGCCCTTTATGTATGTACCTCACAAGACATCTGCAGCAAATAGAGAGGCTGCAGACATACCTCACGAAATGACTACAGGCCTAAACCAGATGCCCTATGCTGACCATCTGAAAATCATCCAGCAATACTCTGTCATGTATTGTGTTCTCAGAGGTGATCTCTGCTTAACATACCATGCCATGTCAAACCCACAGCTGTTGGACATGCTACACTCAGAGAATTCCAAACCCTTACAGCCACATGCTCCCGGGACCCAAATCCTGTCATCACAATTAACAACACATGCAGAAGGGATGTGTTCCTGACCCAGAGACTCCCCAGACTCTGGAATAGACTGCTCATATATGTCAAGCAGAGTGCCTCTTTGGCCCTCTTCAAAAGGAATCTGGACAATTGGATGGGAGATGGGAAATTTACCCTGGGGATCATGTCAGCTGCCCTGCTAGACAGGGGTGCAGTGAAGTAAATATTGTGAGAATCCATAGCCAGGGAATTGTCATGTCTAGGCATGTATAGGCCCAAGGGTCGATAGCCTAGTATCAACGTATGACTCTGTGAACCTATGAACTACACTTTCCATTGCCCAACCTTGGTAAGGTTGCTGATGTCATGCACTTTGAAATATACCTTTGATAAGGAGTGGCCCAGTAATCTCTGTTGTGTGTCCTATAACTGTGTAATGCTGTAGTGTGATGTACTAGTTAGGTAGGAGTTCTATTTCCAGACATGGCAAGTGTAGATGTTTGTTTGTCTGTGTAGGGAACAATGCCTTTGAGGCCATTCACAGTCACTACAACCTCCATTTCCATTCTTTGGAAAGCCTGCTGATGTCATTCACTTTGAAATGCACCTTTGGGGAAGAAGTAGCCCAGTAATCTCTGTGGAACATCTTATAACTGTGTAATGCTGTAGTGTGATATAATAGTTAGGTAGTAGTTCTATTCCCAGACATGGCAAGTGTGGATGTTTGTGTGTGTGTGTGTGTGTGTGTGTGTGTGTGTGTGTGTGTGTGTGTGTGTTTGTTTGTGTATGAAGAAATGCTTTTGAGGTCATTCACAGTCACTACAACCTCCATTGCCCTTCTTTGTCAAGCCTGCTGATGTCATTCACTTTGAAATACACCTTTGAATAAGGAGTAGCCCAGTAATCTCCATGGCATGTGCTATAACTGCGTAATGCTGTAGTGTGATGCACTAGTAGATAGGTGTTCCAATCCCAACAGTGTGTGTGTGTGTGTGTGTGTGTGTGTGTGTGTGTGTGTGTGTGTGTGTGTGTGTGTGTGTTTATCATTCGTATCCTATGTGGAGGTGGCTGTGTGTGTGTAACAACTGGACTCATTGTGGAGCGGGTTTTGCAAATTTCTTATATGGTGGGCCTATTATATGTCACAATGTTCACCTTACAAGGATAACAGATGTCAAACAGCAGAGAAGCTGGGATTGACAACCCATACCCCTACATGTGACATCAAGGCCTGGCAAACAATTTAGGCAACCCTTGTATTACACAGAGATCACTCTCAACCCATGTCTCATACACAAACACACTCAGCTAGACAACAACCACTATGTTGGTAGTTCCCTGCATATTGCCCACAGATAGTAACCATGGTGTGATTGCAGTGGACCACAGAGGGAATGGCACCCTGTCCCATCACTACAATAGGCACATAATTGCATAGAGTGCTCCTTCACCATGTTCCCCACTAGATGCCTGCAACAACTGTAGTGCCAGCAAATATAACCCACAAAGGACATACCATGCCTTATACACATGCCCTGTATGGACAGATGCCACTGACACCAGGGAATACCTGTATCATGCTGTCAGTGTAGTTGCAGGGTCAACCTGGTGTCCATTGCCAGTTCCCACCACATGAGGCCAGGAATGGCACATCTGATGATAACAATATGTGTACACGACATGTCCCAGACACCCCAGGTACACTTTCACATTCACAGAACATGCATACATGTATTGGACTATAGAACACATACATGGCAAGCATTGCACAGCACTGGTCACCCACAATAGTAACCCAGATGACTGGATGGTGAATACAATACCCACCTGTGTGGGCCAATCCAGACACTACACCCCTGAGCCACACTGCAGACCATTTTCATGTGCCTAGCCTTGTACAGCCTTCTGACACAGTCAACCACTACACACCTGTGAAGCAATGCACCCATGCATGTCAGTACTGGCAACCTGTGTGTGTGTGTGTGTGTGTGTGTGTGTGTGTGTGTGTGTGTGTGTGTGTGTGTGTGTGTAGTATAATGATTTGGATGCCATTCACACTCACTACACCTCCCATTGGCCTACTGAAGCAAGCCTTCTGATGTCAGACACCTTCATATACCCTTTGCCCATGTATCATCCTGATAACCCCTGTGGTGCATCTGATACCTGCATATTACTGCATTGTGGCAAACTAGCTAGTTAGGAAGTCTAATCATGACCCTGCCAACTGTGTTAATGTGTGTGAGTCCCTGAGAGACTGTGACTAAGTCGACATTGACACCTGTTCATATGGACAGGTACATCTACTACACCTACCTTATCCCTCCTTTATCACTGTTGCAAATGTCACTCACTATCAAATATATATTTGTACAGCTCTTCAACATGTAAGCTCTGTCGTGCATGCAATAACTACATACACATGTGATAGCAATATATAATCAGGCAGGGGTTTGGAACCCCATACTGGTAAGTGTGTGACACAAACATGTTTAGGTTTTACTCTCCCAGCCCCTCCCTGTCTTACTTTGTCTTTGTCTGTCTCTCTCACTCCCTCTCTGGTGGATGTGGAGAAGTACATCTGCTTTGCTTATGCAGCAGCTTGTGTTTTGTAAGTGATGCTCATGATCAGCTGATGGCCTCTGCATGAACTGCAGTCCCCCACTAGCTGATTGCATGTGAACAGCTGTGGTAACATTCCCATAGTCAATTGCATGGAAACACACTCCTATACCTAGGAACATCAAGTGAGTGTTGGGCCATTTCATTCACTGTGAGCAGAACCTCATGTCGGTGTTTGGCAAATAGCATCACAGAGGGTAGTGGGATATACCTTTAACAACATACACTGTGGAGACAGGCCAACAAACAGGAGGGGGATGTTCCAGACATGACTACAGAATGTAAGTGTTGCTCTTCTGCATTTGGAGTAATGTTGGTTTAACAAGGGTTTGTGTGGATATGGCTGGTCTACATGATTTAATACCTGCCATGACAGTGTTATGTGTTTGAGGAAACTACCACCTGTAGGGTTATCTGCAGACTGGGCAATGTTTGGAGTCTTATATTTCTTGTGTTACTCACAGATCACCTATCGTAGAACTGCAGAAACATAGTCTGAGGATTGCAGTCAGTACATGGTGACAGCCATGAGATTTACTGACATCATATCCCTCATAGGACATATGTCACAACAAACCCTGTTACAACAGTAAATGTATGAGGGTATCACAGCGACATTCCAATATCGGCCCAGTGTTTGTGGCTCCAGCCACAAGTCTGTCAACCTTTGTACATATGTCATGCAGTAAGAGGTACATACGTTCTGTACACCATTATTTATTGACATCATACCTGATAACAAGCCAGTCAGATATCAGACTATTAGACATGTTATGTATAGTAGGGGTTCTTTCTGAGGACATAACCCAGGCATTCTGTGGTTGTGTGGTACAGTAGTGGGGTCCGGGTACTTATGGTGATTGTTGACAGTATGTGTATTGTGAATACATACCTTGGCCTGTGTACAGACTGTGGTAGATGTCATTGTTCTTGGTCCTGTTCTATCTGATGTTACATGCTGCTCCAGTGTATGGTACACTATCTTCTCACATGATTGTAGGGCCAAACACACACGTGTCCCATACCACAGACAGGCACTGGGCCACACTGTGTCATGACCCAGTATATGTAGGGTTAGTTTGTGAGTGGCACATATGAGGATGGTGTTGATCAGACAGTCCATATAGTGTAATATTAAGCTTGCATACCATATGTGGCTGTGGCTGTGTTCACATTGGTTGTGTGTATGCACTTTCACACAGGTGTCTGTTACTCTGTGCTGTGACATGCCTGTAGAGCCTGTTATATTTGCAGGTACATGTGTATTCCCCCACACAAAATGTAGGCCAGGGTTGTGACAGTCTGCCTGTAGTTTGCACAGTGCTTTGTTACATGCCTAGCAGCTTAGTGTAATTACCCAGTGTGATGTTATGTCCAGATATTTGCAAGAAGTACTGCTGCCGGGCCACCATAACTGTTTTGTATCTCTGACAAAGCAATGGGATTCTGTACAGATGTATGCCACTAACTACTGAGTAGTATGTGGCCATGTGATCTCTGCATCACCAGTTATTATGTGTCAGGACCGACAGGAGTGTGTGAATGCATAAACTGTGTGGGCATATGTAGTCCAATAGTTACGTGATATACCCATGTACATGGCTGTTAACATCCATATTGTCAGGCTTGGTCCACATGCCTCATACCAAGGGGATCTGTGTGTACCTCAGGACTGACCAGAGAGTGCCAGACTGTCCACATATATTGGTCATATCATTGCTGTAGTCCGCAGGACCATTACTGTGCTATCAGTTGTACTGTACTGTGATGTCCTTAGGATGTCTGTCAGTAACCAATGGTGCACATGTCAATATCAGATGTGACCTCCCACACACAACATGTCTGTTAAGACAAACCCTGTTACAGTAGCAACAGTCTACACATATACCTGCAATACATACATGACATCCCCTTGCACTAAGAGGTTGAGACTACTGGTGCTGAGGTAGGACTCCACTCCATGTTCTGGACATATGGTAAACATATGTGTGTATATATATATATATATATATATATATATATATATATATATATATATATATATACATATATATATATATATATATATATATATATATATATATATATATATATATGCACATAGACATCTACACACATATATATATATATATATATGTGTGTACATATATATATATATATATATATATATACATATACAAACACATATATATACATATACACATCTATATATGTCTACACATATACAGATATATATGCACATATAGTTATAGCTATCTACATATTTATCAACATAAATAGATATATCTGTACATATATGATCTACATATATATATATATATATATATATATATATATATATATATATATACAGAGAGATCTATAAATGGCCATATATATGATGTACTATACAGATGTGTATAAATACATATATATGAATATATATGTATATGTACATGTAGACAGATATCTACATACGTATATGCATATATCCATATCCTTGTCATGTGTAAACATTACTGTTGTGTATACCTTCTCAGATGTATCACACAGTATGTATCTGATATGCGTATATTTAGTTATAACAACATATGTGATGCAACAGTAATATCACTAATGTACTATACAATTGTAGAAGTTTCAGCAATTGTTCAATACTATTCAATATGTCTACTGACAGACATATTGGAAATACAACAGCTGTCTTCACAACTCTCATGGTGTAGTGGTTAACTGTTGTGACTACAGTGTACAGGGTCCTGGGTTCAAGACAGCAAGGGCTGTTTATTTTGTTGCTGGGCAGAACAAGGGCTGTTGGATACAGAGTGGTTAGGGCAGTTTTGAACAGCTTTAAGTGGGTTTTCACAGGTTTGTGTGAAGCTAAGTACGATTAAACATACGGGTGCTTACACCCTGTAGGCTTTGCATACCAGTGCACAAATCTGCATAGCTGTTATATTGCAACAATGCTGACACCTGCTAAGCATGGCTCATCCCTAGTAAGCTGTGCTCACATCCCAGTCTGACAGCCTGATGAGTAGTGTTGTTATATGCATTGTACAGTACCAGTGTTACAGGGTTTGTGTGTACATACTAGTTTAACATGGAATGCAGTCTGTCTGCATAGCTCTCAACTGTGGACCTATCCACATGATGGCCAGGGGTGTGCCTGTTATGTTTTGTCTGTCCACCACACAGGTCTCGTGTCAGCTATATCACTGGCAGTGCATGTATTGAGTGCTATCAGTACATGGCTACATCCATTTGTGTTTCTGACTTCATAATCCTGACTAAGGGTATGTTGCAGACTATCCTGTAACACCAACAACTTGCTCAGTGTATGACAATACTATTTCAGATATGGGCCTGTGTTCTGGCCTCTGTCCTCCACCTACATACCAGGCTTTGTCCATATGACATACAGTAAGGGGTTATTATGTAGTGACCTGTGATTATGTCATGCTGCCATTCTTGCCATCATTCCAGTGCTGTTGTGGACACCACACATATTGTAGGGTAGGGTCTATATATGTGGGCTTCATCTGCACAAAACATGTGTTTCCTTCTACAGTCCAGAGGTCAATGTATGTAACAGTGTTATATGCCCCTGTAAGTAAGTCTATAGGGGGGTATGCACCATAAATAACCTAGGCTGTTACAATATGTGAGTGATATCAGTAGTAAGCTGCCTTAAGGTATATGGCTGTACATTACCATACATTTCACCTTGGGAGCATTGCTGACCTACTACTTACTGCCATAAAGATTGTTCTGTTTGTCAGTGTGATTGTGATGTATATATATATATATATATATATATATATATATATATATATATATCTATATATATATATATATATATATATATATATATATATATATATATACACACACACACACACACACACACACACACACACACACACACACACACACATACATCTACATGTATAAATACATTTCCTGTACTGTTGAATGACTGTGCTGGATGATATGTTTGTGAAAACATCAGGGCTATGTATATCTGACATGGCTTAGTGGTAAATCACTTTGACTATGGTGTGCAGGGTCCTGGGTTTGAGCCTTGCAGAGGCTGTTTATTTTGTTGCTGGGCAGAACAAGGGCCATTTGATACTGAGTGATTAAGGCACTTTTAAGCAGTTGTAAGCTGGTTTGCCTGGCTTTGCGTGAAGGTAAGCACTGCTAACTTTCGGTTACAGTTTCTGATAATCAGTTAGCTTCTCCATTGCTTAACCTGTGTAGGCATTGCTTACCTCTGTGCAAACAGGCTTAAACCCTCTTACTGCTGCTTAGAAGTGCTTACTCCTGCTTACCCCCATGCTAATTTCTTTAAAAGAAATGAAAAAGGGTTGATAGAAAAGTGGTGAAAAAGGGGCACAAAGAGGGAAAGACAGTAGGGAAAATAGCTAGGGATGTGCAGGATGGATGTAGGGAAGGTCCATAGTTTCCTATTTCTTCTACAGCAACAGCTGTGCATGTACACTGATTTGGAGGTAGATTTGGACACTCATTCCCCTGAGAGAGGGATGAGGACAGCAATAATATGTTGTGAGGCAATTAGACCAGATTACATGTGTCCAGTGGACATGTGCGTGAAATGGACGGCTATGTATGGGGAGCGATTTTTTTGGGGGAACAGATTGCCCTTTTTTTTTCAGGTGAGAGTGGGATGTTGGGGAGGGATAGTAGGTATATTTGGGGAGGTAGGTTGGGTAGGATAACAGACAAGACAGCATAAAGGGGCAGTATATGACACATGTGAGGGGTAAAAACCTTGATGAGGATGGGTGTTTGGAAATCGGAAGCTCATGAGCCCACTAGTGAAAACAGTGGGACTGAGGTCCCCACTTATGGGCAGTCACCACTGCACCTTCAGAGCCCTGAAAGTGGCTGTGCTGGGAGCTGAGTAGGATGGCCAGGCTGACCCTCTAATTGTGACACATGGCCCTCAAGCTGGCATAGCAAATCTCCAAACTCCCTGCAGAGCTCGCTATCCACTATGCCCCAGATCTGGCAATGGGTGACAGGATCATCTCTGCGCCCACTCCCAGGGGGGTGAGCCCCATCCCCTGAGGCAGTTCCACCCAAAGGTGGTACAGGACCAGCGGATGAGAAGGTCCCAGGGTGGGCCACAAGATGTGCTGGTGCCTGGTACCATGGCCAGATGAGTTGGGAAAGGTGGGTCCGCTCTGACCGGCCCTCCCAAATGTGCTATGGTGTTTCAATTTTACAATATATGTAGGTTAGTAATAGTCAACTCATTCCAGGATTAGGTATAACAGCATGCATAGATATTCCCATTAACCCAAAACACCAGATATGGAACAGTTGCATAGCAAACAGAACACATGCATCTATGGAACCACAGTCGCCATTACAACAGCATGCAGGTACATTGATGGCAGCATGCCACCAATGTGGGAGTATTTCAACATGACACATTCATAGAAACAAATTTAAATATTTATCAAACAATAGGACATATGTCCGAACAGTAGATTTAATGGAGCACATACCAACCGAGTTTTGTATTTAGTTTATTTTTGCAGATATGGTGGGGGAGGTGTCAATTAGCAACTATTATATTTCTGTAGTTTTCATTACTTTCCTAGTCAGTGCTATGATCTGTACTGTACAGGTATTAGTGCACTACCCTATGACCTTAGTTTGGACAGTAGTATGGATGTAGACAACTATATACATGAACTGAGCTTTACCTCCAGTATGCACCTCTTACCTGGTATACCTGTGGAGGTATTGTTTGTTAACACTACCTAACTGTTTTTACACATATTTCCAAATTCCAGGTTGATGTTATGCACATACCTGTCCATCTCTTATTGTACACACTCTGGACATGTCTTGAGCACATGCAGGTGAACCGGGACATATTTTGACTATTGCCTTCTTAAACCTTTGGTGAGTTGTACAATGATAGGTTTGTTTTCATTGACATTTTCCAAATATGTGTAGGCCTGACAGTCAGTTATATGACATGAAATGCTGCCTACATGTCAGAAATTAGCACACTGAAATGCCAGGGGGACAGGGTAACAGCCGGCAGATATGGGCCAATTAACTGGACATTCTGGACAATTCTGTACACTTGTGGGTTATGATTCTGCATATAGCTTACTACCACTCCCAGGTTTCAAACCACGGCTGTGTCTGCTAAAAATAAAGCAGTGTCCATCACAGTTGCTTGTGCTATATATATACTGCTGTGTATCTCTTCTCTAATTTCTGTCTATAAGTCTCCTGTGGTTTTTCAGTCTGACCTTGTAATTACAACACTCATATACAGGATTTCCTAGACAGTTTTATTATGTAGTACAGTATAGGTGACAGTGGTGAGTAATACCTTATTATTCAGAGCAACTGCAACACTAACAATGCCATACAATACCGGAGTAAACAGTACCAGTACAGGATATCAGTCTTTTATTTCTAGGCGCAGTTTTCGTATCTGACAAACCTGTGGGGACAATGTTTGTTAGCACTACCTGAATGATGCCACACATATTACCAGATTCCACATTAGTATTATGCACATAATCTCACTCTCTTACTGCACACACTCTGGTCACAGCCTGACAACATGTGGGTGGAGATGGGACATACTTGGCTTTTTACTCTCATAACATTT
The DNA here is from genome assembly GCF_019279795.1 of Protopterus annectens. Taxonomy (NCBI): domain Eukaryota; kingdom Metazoa; phylum Chordata; order Ceratodontiformes; family Protopteridae; genus Protopterus; species Protopterus annectens. Next base: position 866,852,753 of record NC_056746.1, on the reverse strand, counting down.
TGGGGGTTGCTAGAGTGATAGATTTGTTCTTATTGATGTCTGACAATCAGTTGTATTTCTTATTTGCTGCCTAAATGTCTGGGATCATCCCACTGATTTGCCAGGGGGACACGCAGCGGATATGGGCCAATTAACTGGGCATTCTGGACATATCTGTACAGTTGTGGGGTATGATTCTGTATGCAGACTAGTACCACTGCCAGGATTCGAACCATGGCTCTGTGCCCAGTTACACACAGAGTCATCTGAGAAGGAGCAGCTGATCAGTGATATATAGAAATAAGTAGCCTGTTTTTTTCTTTTGCTTATTTGTAATAGTTATTGCTTATTCTAGATATTTATAGCAATTTTATTGTATACGGCATACTTGTACTGTATTTCATAGCTACTGGCTCACTTGTGATAAATGTTTCTGTAGTATTTTCTGCCTAAAATAGTTTGGGTCATAGCTGTAATATTGTCCATACTCCTGATTGTGTTTGTGATAAACATTTCTGCAGTGTATTCTGCCTAAAATAGTTTAGGTAGTAGATGTAATATTCTCCATATTCCTGATTGTGTTGTGGGCCTAGTTTTTTGTTAGAGGCTGTTTTCTGACTCATTGTCCAGGCCATCTTAGTTAGCAAAGACCATCCCCTACTTCAGTGAGAGTTTAGTGTTTATGGTCATTGTCTAGTTGGGTTGCCAGCGCTATGGCTTGAAGAAAGCACCTCATTGGTTCTTTTGAACTTTTTTTAAAATTGTATCAGGTTTCAACTTTCTGTTAAGAAGTTAACTTGAGTGTTTCAGCCATTACACACAGAGCTATCTGAGGAGGAGCAGCTGATCTGTGATACATAGCAATATGTAGCCTATTTTCTTTGCTTATTTGTAGTAGTTATTGCTTATTCTAGATATTTATATCAATGTTATTGTATACTGCATACTTGTACTGTATTTCATAGCTATTGGCTCACTTGTGATAAACATTTCTGAAGTGTTCTCCCACCCTCCTTCCCTATTTGCATCTTTTCTTTATACCTGCTGGCCTTGCAGTTGCCCTCCTCTACTCTGAATTTGATCTTGGACTCTCCTCCCAGTCCAGTATCATTAGCTCATTCGGCGATATTATAGTTGAGGGCCTCACCAGATGCGCAGTAGCAAGCCATGCCCAAAACCCACCCCCGTGATATGCCATTCATGAATATGCATTCCCTCCAAATGTACAACTGAAGAAAAAGTGCACTTGACATTGTAATAGGACAGTAAATATAACAGTAAACTGAAGTAAATTTCATACTGAAGTATGCATGAATGACATTTAAACAAAAACACTTTCTCGACCTTGGGGTATTTCAGTTTTTTAGAGGACTGCCAACTGCTAAATTATGGAATTGATACAACGTAATAGCTTCTTATTTAAACTAAAGTGTTTCCATTGTCACAGTGCTTTTAATAGTCAAACAGTCACCAAAATCTCATATTGACACTTTGAACGGTTATGTGCTGTGAGTACAGCACGCAGTTGTATGGAAGTGTAACTGCTTCTTTCTTTTACTCAATTGTGGGGTTAGTCTTTAATTCTTAAGTATTATAGGGTGGTGCAGCATGACTGAACTTTGTTATGCACATAGTGTATAATGGCAAGTTTAATCGACCTAAAATGTTAAGAAATATAGAATTTATTGCCAGTTGTAGAAAACCCCAAGTAATATGCAGACCGGGTTGTCACTCAATTTGTGATACGCCCACTTCTGCACGAAATGAACTGGTGAGACCCTCAACTACAATATCGCCGCTCATTCTACCTAATACAGAGAGAACATCTAAGAAGGCCAACCCACTTAGTTTCTTTCCTTCTGTCCCTCCTTTCTCCCTTTCTTAAAAAAAAATTGTCTGAATATCCTTGTGTCCTGACTGTGCTTCTCAAACATTTTGGAAATATAGAGTATATTTTCATGCAATTATTAAAACTCTGTTTGCCTTAATATTGCTGCAACTCAAGTGCTCTAGGTTGCACTGCATTTGAATTGTTTTAGTGTGTTTTAGCTGCTTTTCTGTATATATAGACTTTTCTGTATGTGTAGAGTAGCTATTCTATTGTATTACTGCCTCTTAAATCATTTTTAAATTGTGCACTTGCCTTGCTTCATTTAAAAAGTTTTAAATTGCTAATTCTGTAGAGTTCTAATTGTATTTACTGTTTAGGGCTACACAGTCATGTATGTTAGCCTTTTCTGTGTTTATTTAATGTATTATTGCATTGTTTAGCCTGTTTTAAGCAAAAAAAAAAAAAAAAAAACAAATACTATCTTGTTTGCTCGTTTCCCACCCTTCCTAGCTAGTATATTCCAGATCCCAGGCTTTTCTGGTTTCAGGACTTTACTTTCTGTGTTCAGAGCTATCCAGACCTTGCTGTGGTAGAAGGAAGTCCTACTGCTTACCAGTGGGAGTGTTGCCTGTCTAACACTGGAGGAGTGGTTTACAGCTCTGAAATTGTAATTTTTGCCATTTTGGGCTGATTTCTATCCCTTTCAACTTTCCGGCTTAAAAATGCGTCTGTTTGTGCATTTTTTGCATCGTGCAGCACCGCGGGGCTATGGTTAAATAATTCCAGGTGCCAGAAAGTATGCTCTTCAAATTTTCCTTTATAATAGCAGGTTTCTCAGTAGTAGCACTAAAATCTGAACCCCTGTAACTAGCACTTGCTCTAGAACCTGCTGGAAAGCACTAGGAAGTCTTAAACTGATACAAGCACTCAACTCTCCTTGTTAATAAGGAGAAATTAATCGTAGGCACTAAACAGCTTATAACTGCAAAGTACCTTGCAAAGGTAAGGGAAAACAGCTCTTGTGATTTACAAAAAAGCACCTAAATTGGCATGTCCAAGGGTCAGCTTCCGGTGATTTCTCCTGTCCACCTGGTGAATCTGGGCATACTGGGGCAATGCAGAAACTGCCTCATGTACACAGACAACCCTCTCCTCCTACCACCCAACACTACAACCTGCGAGAGATGCACTTACATAGCCAATCTGGAAGCAAAGCTCTCTCCAGCCAAGATTGTGCTAGACAGTTAAGAAGTGAAGGTTAACACCTGCACTACACCTCAAGCAACCCATAGCCCTTCAAAACCCACACCATCAACACCCACACATAGCAACACTAAACCCACATATGCAGAGGCCCTTAACATTAACCTGCCCAAGCAACAAGGACCTCAGAAGTTGAAACGCAAACACCAGTCACAACCAAATTGACACATAGCTCACAACACCAGTGTGCCCTCCAACAACAGCCCGTAAGCCAAGACAACTTACCCAACACTTTAGTCATAGGTGACTCTATAGTCAGGCACACTGATGTCCCACTCACCAGGCTGAACAAGGACAAAATTGCAGTCAGCTGCCTGTCGGGTGCCAGGATCTGCCACATAACACATGCACTCAAGTCACTCCACAACAAGTGCAAATATGACTCTGTCATTGTCCATGTTGGAGTGAATGACTTGAGACATACCTCCCTGGACTACATGAAAAGAGACATGGAAGAGCTCTCAGATCATGTGGCCCAGGCACGTATGACCCTAGCCCTGAGTAGCATCCTGCCTTCGCCCAGAATGTTACCACAGTATAAGGACAAAATGACTGACTTCAACAATTGGCTAAGCTTCTAGTATCATTCAAAGGGGATCCAGTATCTATCTGCCTGGGACGACATGATCGACAAACCACGATGCTTTGCCAGAGATGGTCTGTACCTGTCACCCTGGAATTCAGGTTACTGGCTAAAGCTCTTGCCACCCCTATAGTGCCTTTTTTAGGCAAGGTTCAAAGGACAAAACCACCACCGTAACAGATACAAGCATGCAAAATCTGAAGGTAATGCTACTCAATGCTTGAAGTCAAAACCTCAAAATGCATTCTCTCAAGACACTCCTAAAATGGAGAACATTGATGTGTCTGCAGTAACTGAGACCTGGTTCAAGGCTCCAGAGAGCACCCCTACAATACCAGGCTACAACTCTTACCACACTTTTCGCCCACCAAACCAAGACCAAAACACTAAAGGTGGAGGAGTGTCCATATTCACCAAGGATATTCACACCTCCAGGCTAGTTGCCCAACACAATGCATCTGAAATTCTCCAGGTGCAACTAGCACTAGGTAAGACTGCAATCCAAATTGAAGCTTGCTACAGATCCCGCACCATGCCCCGAGATTCTCACTACACCTTTCTAAACATACTGGAAAATATTAAGATACAACCAAATACCCTAATACTGGGTGATTTCAACTACCCTGCCATTAACTGGGAAAACTACTCAGGTAACAACACTTTTTCCAAACAGTTCTTGGAATTCATAAATCCCAATGCCCTGGATCAACTAATTCATTGTCCCACCAGGGGATCCAATATCCTAGACCTGGTCATTACCGACATGGGAGATAGATGCTCCACACCAGTGGTCATCCCCTCGTTGGTTAGGTCTGACCATAAGCAAATCACCCTTGACATCCACAACCCACCCCCCACCCCAGAGTAAGGAAACCTCCATAAAAAACTTCTCTGAAGCCAACTTCATGCTACTCAAGTCTGAAGTGACAAACTTCATGACACCCATGCAGACAGGAGCTGAAAGTTCAATTGCTGAATCAAAAACCATGGCACTGTACGAGCACATCCACTCGTGCATGAATCGTGCCATCCCAAATAGAACTAAGACGCTCTCTTCCAAAAAAAAGGAAGCCAATCTGGTGGTCCCCTGCCAGAAACAAACTATACAACAGAAGAAAGAAACTGTTGCAGAAAAGAGGAAAATCCCAGGATGCAAACTCCCTTACCAGCCTCAGTAAGAAGCTGAGATCCCTCATAAAATCGTTTAAAGCTAGTTACAAAAATAAAATTGCCAAATATTCTAAAGACAAACACAAGGCATTCTATAGTTAGGTCAAGAATCTAACTGGCAATGCTCAGATATGCTCCTGGCAGATCGATTTAGTGCCAACTTCACCCGCCTCTCACCCTCTAAAGGGCCCATCTCAATACCAGACTATTGCAAAATTCCAGTAATCATGGCCACACAGGTAGAAACCACACTCTCCAAAGCTAAGAATACAGCATCCATGGGACCAGATGACATCTCGGGCTGTGTACTACATGAACTACAAAATGAACTAGCACTTCACCTAAGTGTCATGTTTAATCATAGCCTCACTTCAGGCTTCATGCCCACTGAGTGGCGCACAGCTACAGTTATCCCACTCCACAAGGGGGGGCTCAACTTTGGTTCCCAGGAACTACTGTCCCATCAGCCTGATGAGCCTGATCTGCAAGGACATGGAATGCATTATCATGGAACATATAAACAAAGACATTAGCAACCCTCAAACATTGGACCCCACTCAGTTTGGGTTCATGAAGGGCCAATCTTGTCTCCTTAATCTGATTGACTTCTTCAAATCAGTCTCCAGAGCTGTGGACGATGGTAAAGAGGTCCACTCAGCCTATCTGGACCTTGACAAGGCCTTTGACACCATCCTCCACTCTGGAATCATAGATAAACTTACTAAGCTGGGCATAAATCCCTACATCACTCAATTGGTTGCCAACTGGCTTACTGACAGAACCCAGACTGTAAAAGTAGCTGACTCCAAATCAAGCTCTTGTTTGGCATTTACGTCTCTGAAGTACAGGCCAACACTAAGGGACTCTGGCTAACAAAGTTCGCAGATTACTGCAAACTGGGAGCCATTATTGAATACCCAAATTATATGGATATTCTACAAAAGGGCCTTACAAAAACAGATGCTTGGTGCCAGAGCCATGGGCTCAAGCTTAATGCCAAGAAATGCATAGTTATCCCCGTTGGGAAAAAACATGTACCCATGAATTACCACATAGGTGGCAGTACACTAAACACCGAAAGTATGATGAGAGACTTAGGGACACAGGTGGACAATGGTCTCACTTTCGATAACTACATCGCCGCAACAGTCAGGAAATCCTTCTATGTGGCACACATCATCACTAAGGGCTTTTCATTCAGAAAAAAGGAGGTCATTGTCCCACTGTACTCATCCCTCATTAGACCCATTATAGAGTACAATGCCCTATTTGGTATGTACCTCACAAGACATCTGCAACAGCTGGAAAGGCCACAGAAATGCCTCACTAAAAGAATCACAGGCCTAAAGCAGATGCCCTATGCTGAACGTCTAAAAAAACTGCAGGTATACTCTGTCGCATATCATCTACTCAGAGGCGATCTCTGCTTAACATACAAGGCCATATCAAACCGTGAGCTGTTGGACATGCTCCACTTAAAGAAATCCCAATCCCTCAGAGCCACATGCTCCAGGAATCTAAACCTTGTCATTACAATGAACAAAACATGCTGGAGGGATAGGTTCCTGACCCAGAAACTCCCCATACTCTGGAATAGACTGCCCATACATGTCAAGCAGAGCACTTCCTTGGCCTTCTTCAAAAGGAACCTTGATGATTGGATGGGAGAAAGGAAATTCACCCCGGGGATCATGTCAGTCACCCTGCTAGACAGGGTTCCAGGGAATTAAATATTATGGGAAGAAATATCCAGGGAATTGTTAAGGCTAGGCTTGTATAGGCCCTAGGGCCGATAGCCTAGTACCAACCTATGAACCTATGAACCTATAAATACAACAGTTTACGTTTCAGTTGAGTGTGCTATTTGGATTATGTTGTTTATCCTTTCACTGTTTTCTGTCTCTCTCAGTTGTACTATATGACCTCTTGTGAATAAAACAGTCATATACAGACATTCCTACACATTTTATTTATGTACTACAGTGTGGGTAACAGTGCTTAATACAACAGTACTTTTAAGAGATTGAAACTCTACATTACCATATACAAGAGTAAACACATGCAGTCCAGCAGTTAGACCATTATTGTCAGGCTATTATGCTTTTATTTACATACAACCTATATGAGACTGTTCCTGCCATATTCTCTAGTGTATGCAGTACATGCCTTAAACAATACAGGTTTTATACAGGCAATTAACTTACTACTACTTTTAGTTTTATTTCCTATGACAGTACATGCAAGAGTATTACTAACCTGCCTCGCATCACAACCACTTCAATCTACAGGCATGGGCTTCCCGGTTCGCAGCCTGATCATCTGCCACTGTGAAAGACATAAGAGGAATATTTAGCCATACCTATCCATAATATACATGAGCTGGCAATTATTAAACAAGTAGTGGACTGATACTTACACACAGCTGGGACATCCCCTGTCCTCCTAGCCTCTTGGATCCACTGATCCAAGAGATTCCTCTTTCTCCACTTCAGGTGGTGATGCCTGACCTGCTCACCAGTTCAAGGTATGCCAGTGGCACTGGTGAGGTCACAGGTGAGACGGTCCCAGGCTTCCGCTTTATATTGGGAACCCTGGCACTAGCCCTGCAGCAGTTTCTGGTCATGGTCTTTAACAAGGAGTCCTGCCATGACTCTGGCCTCTTGGATGCCCCAGTGCTATGCCCAAAAGCGCACACTCTCTCCCATACCTGTCATAGTGCCTACAGGAGGAAGCTGCAACCAGTTATGAAATGTATTCCTGCCTGTTGTGTTTAAATAGGGCCGATTTCCCACACTTTGCCATGATTGGACAGTTTTGAAATTGCTAAACTATGGGAACACCTGCTTACCTAAGGTTGGCATTGCTTAAAGGGGTATACCAATGGGCAAACTGATTTAGCTGGCCTACACATTGCTTACACCTAGTAAGCTGGGCTGTGCAATGCTTAGCATTGCTTAATTTTTAATTTGCATACTATTTGCTATTTGGCATTGATTTATTATTCATTACATGTTATATATGTGTTTGGTATCCATGATTCATGTGTACGTACACTGTATGGGGTCCTTGTGTTTATTAGGGGATTTCAACACTTTACAATGACACCTCACATCTGGACTTAATGCAGTACTCTAGTTCAGATATTTATGTTATGTAGTAGATTATACAACATAAAACTGCATATAGATGCCTTTCACATGTTAAGTTTGATTTTCCTATAGTGAGGATCTGTTTGGTGATACCTCAATCTTATGTACTTCTGTGATGGCTTAGTGGTTAACTACTATGACTATAGTATACAGGGTCCTGGGTTCAAGACCTGCAAAGGCTGTTTATTTTGTTTCTGGGCAGAACAGTGGCTGTTGCATACAGAGTGATTAAGGTACTTTTAAGCGATTGTAAGCAGATTTGCATGCGTTTGCGTGAAGGTAAGCAATACTAACCTCCGGTTAAATATGCTTACAAAGAGTTAGCTTCAATATTGCTTAACCTGTTTGCACATTGCTTATCCCCACGCAAATGGACTTAAACTCATGTAATACTGCTTAAATATGCTTACTCCTGCTTGATAGTGCTTACTCCACTTAGCCCAGTACTAATTTAGACAGAAATGTAAAATAGTTCTTGGGAAGGTGGTGGATTTGGACACTCTATGGATTTATCATTCATTATGCATTGTACCTTCGATTTGTATCCCTGATTCATGGGTATATATACTGTATGAGGCACTTGTGTTTATCTGTGGATTTTACAACATTATGACAATGACACCTCACATCTGCATTTAATGCAGTACTCCATTTCATAAATATATGTTATTTAGTAGGTTGTGCAACAAAAATATTGTTCATAAAGTGATTTGACATGGAAAATGGAATGTACTGGAGTAAGACTCGAACCGGGAATGACTGCTCATAAGGTGAATGATCTGCCCACTACACTATTGCAGTATTGCTTCATTTGCATATATCTTGATATTTATCCTCTTGTGCCATTTAAGCTGCAATATATATAGATAAGCAATGTGCAAACCCACGCACCTATGGTTACATTTTATCTGTTTGATAAAAAAAAATTAGCTTGTTTATATTTTATATTTTAACTATTGCTCTTATAAACTTGGGGGGATGTTGCTGGGGGTATGTGAACACCTATGAGCAGTCTCACTCATTCTTATTGCTAAACTGCTGTTCTTGATTGCAGGGGTGTGTATATTGTGAGAGCTCTGCTCTCAGACATGCCCCCTGCACTTGTATACACTCCATGTCCATTTAGGAGCTCAGGCAGTGCGCCTTCATTTACATGCCTGGCACACTGCTGTGCTGCTCATAAACGGCCACTTCCGTGCAGGACTAAACTAGTCCTGCATGGAAGAATAGCGAATCCGGGAGATTTTCTTTCCATTCATTTCTAAAACTCATAACTTAGTCTGTCTTATCCTGGTGTTGATTCATTTCTCAATTCTTTTATTACTTTCTACATTTCTTTCATAGTAATCTCCTTTTTCAGTACTACCTTAGTACCTTCACATATTTTTCAACATATTATTCTTGTTTTTCAGCTTCTTCCTTTTCATACATTCTGCCTACAAATCTTTCCACTATTTCTTTTTGCATACACTGCATACCACATTTTTCATCAAATAATACATCCATTCTTCCTTCTTATATTCTCACTTTTTTTCCTAAATAAGATTTTACTTCCTCTTTCTTACCTTTAAGAAAAAACTTTTGCCTAAATAACAGATTTTAGCCTTCTCTCTATTTTTGTTGTACAACTTTTTTCTGTCTTTCTTATTCTGTTTACTTTTTTCTAATTTTCTACCTCAAGTTCTTTCATTATTTCCTTATATTCCTTTGTATTTTTATTTATTAATTGATTTAGCATTAGTTTCCATAATAGTCTAGCTAGGTCACAGAAATACCTTTTGTTAGTGGAGACCAGGGAAGAAAAGCTCCAAAAACATTTAAACAATACACTTAGGTTATAAAAAAGGCACAGAACACTTTGTTTACAAAGATGTACAACATTCTTTAAGAAGACATTTATACAAGTAAAAAATAACTGTTGTGCACAATAAGAATAACAATAGTGAGGACTGAGTGATATAGACAATGCAAGATTATGTGTATACAACAAAAAGATAACAATTGTATGATAATGATAGTTGCTATGAGATGGGGATAATAATTTACTTTCGATGATTTATGAAATGTTAGCTGTTTACAATCGGGTAATGGAAGGCAGGAGATGGAGAAATGTAATAAGAAAGGGAAGTGCTTGGTATAATCAAAGTAAGCTTAGGTTATGTATAGAATTTAGTGAGAAGATGGGGGAGTGAAGTAAGGGAAAAATTAATCAGGAGAAGAACTAGGCTGACCCAGAAGTCATGAAAGTATTATTTAAGGTGTAATTTAAACTGCTCGTTTGTGATGTTGAGTTTTAGACGTGAAGGTATGTTCTTCATTAACTTAGCAACATATGAGGAGTAAAGGGAGTGACCAGCAAGGTTGTATGAGGGATTTACATGAAGAAGCATTTTATATTTGTGGAGCAGAGAAGATCTGTCTGTTGAGGAAAGCTGTGCTATATTATTTAGTGATGGACATAGTTCTGGTTTATAGAAGACTTTTTGGGTCATACATAGTTGAAAGCAGTAATTCTAGCCAGGAGAGTTCTTTTAGGGCATGGCAGCAGTGGGCTTTGTAATCTGAATTATTAGCAAATTTTGCCATCTTATTATAGCATTGATCCAGAAGCTTTGATAGATATTTTGCTATCTTATAGCTTTGTTCCAGAAGGTTCAATAGATATTTTTCTATCTTATTTATTTATTTATTTATTTATTTGTTTAATTATTTGACATTTGTTAACTGGGCTGGTCCAACTGAGCAAATGTCCATTTTCAGTGGAGACCTGAGGAGAAAAGCTCCATGTAGATTATGCAATATTATAAAAATATATAAAAATCAAAGTTACCCAATGTGATATAGTAAATCAAACGGCAATTACAATGGAGTACAAATGACCATAACAGTGATAGCAATATATAAAAAGTTACACATTGTGAAATCACAAACAAGCACCATTTTCTTATGCATGGGTTGTTTTTTTTTCTTCTTTGACTGAGAGAAAAATAAAAGAAAAATAGAACTGTTAAACCAAGCCCTCCTATGAGAGTTATTAGAAATAAAAGGGGAGAAAAATAAAACTATTAAGCCAAACCCTCCTGTAAGAGTTAATAGAAGTAGTAAAGGGAGAAGGAGTTAGAAGAGGAGAAAGTAAGGGTTATAGGTATAGGGTTAGGACAAGGGCAGATCGAAGAGTTAGCTAGATAGTTGTTTAGTTCTCTTTTGAAAGTGTTGGAGTGAGTAATCCTTCTTACACTTAGTGGGAGTTTGTTACAGTCTTGAGATACTGAGCACTCGTAGAATACTTTCCCAATAACTTTATTGGTTTTATATATTTGAAGAAGATGTTGCTCAGTGCTATGGACTGGGCATGTAGGGGTATAGAAAGATACAAAACTGGCTAGAGAGGGGCAGGCAGTAGATTTGTTGACTAAGAAGTGAGTTATATGAAGTTGGGAAAGTTGAAGTTGGTGGGGAATTTGAGCCACTGTAGGTTTATTAGAGCCAGACAGTGGTGAGAGGTATGTGGTAGGTTTGCAGCAAATTTAGCGATTTTATTGTATGTTTGTTCCAGCTTAGTAGTTAAAAAGGACTGAAGGTTGGTAAGGGTTGGGGCAGCGTAGAGTAGACTTGGAAGTAAATGAGTTTGGGCCAAGGATACTCTATATTCCATTGTTAGGTATTTTCTATTTCTATAGAGGAGACTGAGTTTTTGGTTGTTTTTTTATAGACTGTTGGACATGGAGGTCAAATTTTAATTCATCGTCTATTGCCATACCAAGTAGCTTTGTGTGTGGGTTCTACATTTATGGTGGTTTATTTAAAGAAGAGATGGAGAAGGTGGGTTTGAGGTGTGAGAGACATTTTGGAAGAAAAAGTAAGATTTTAGTTATTAGGATTAAGAATAAGCTGGTTTTCAGTGAGCCATCTTTCAACAGAGATAAATGAGTCTTGGGTAAGAGTGGGAAGTTGAGAGATACTGTCAGAAGAGGAGATGGTTGTTGAATCATCTGCATTCTGAATGAGAGAGGAGAGACAACAAGAGATATAGAGATCATTGGTGAAAATATTGAAGAGAAGGGGTTGCAGGATGGAGCCCTGAGGAACACCTGTATGGATGACAAGGAAAGGGGAGCAGGAGGAATACCATCTGAATAATTGCCTTCTACTTGAGAGATAACTAGAGAACATTTCAAGGGTAGAGGGTGAGAGGTTAAGGTTGGCTAGAGGAGTTTAGAGTGGGTAACCATGTTGAAGGCTTTTGAAAGGTCTAAGAAGAGACATGATACAAGTTTATTATTGTCTCAGGCATCAGCTATAGTGTTAATGAAAGATAAAAGAGTGGTTGTAGTACTATGGTTTGGATGGAAACCATGTTGGGTAGGTGTCAGATGGTTTTCTTGGATGAGGTATTCGAGAAGCTGGGAATGTATGCATTTTTCTAGGATTTTGGAGAGGGGGAGAGTATAGCTATGGATCTATAGTTGGATGGGCTCATGACATTTCCTCCTTTGTGTAGTGGGATGGCATAGAAAGATTTCCAAATGTCAGGTACAGTGGCTTCACAAATAGATATATTGATGATTATTGAGACTGGATAGGCAATATATTCAGCTGCAAGATTGAGAAAGGGGGGTAGTTTATAACCAGAGGGGGGACATGGCTTTAGTTTTTGGAGGATGGATTTTATATATAAGGTGGGTATGATTTTAAGAGAGAAGAGGGTTAGAGCAGAAGGTATTTGAGGGGAGACTGCAGAATTAGAATTGTGGTTAGAGTTGGTACGTTTTTGAATAGTATTAATGAAGTAATGGTTGAGGAGGGTGGCGGTATACTGCGCTGACAAATTAGGGTAGGGATTAGGAGTTTGAGCATTTCCAGGGTGAAGAATCGAGTTGATAGCGATCCAGATATTTTTGGGATTAGTGTGATGGCTAGTCTGGGCCTTAAAGTAAAACTTTCTTTTATCACTGAGGATGTGTTTTTTGTCTGTTTTCTGAGTTCTTTGTAGTTTTGATGGTGGGTTGGGGATTTTGATTTTATCCAAGGTTTCCATGCATAATCTTTCTGATGCATAAGGGAATTAATTTCTTTTGTCAGCCAGGGGGCATGATTATATTTTATTCTGATTTTCCGAAAGGGATTTAGTGAGTTGAGAATCTCTAAGAAGATGTTGTTGAATTTTAACACAGCATCATTGAGAGGGAGATTATACAGGCAGGACCAGTTTATTGATGAGACTCTGTCATTAAACATTCTAGGGCTGAAGCAAGAGAGTTTACGGCAGTCTCTATATAGATGAGGTCTAGATAGCTGAGGGGAGTGTCTTTCAATATAAATAGGGAGGTGGTCACTTAAGGTATCGGGAAGTGTCTTGGGGTTGTGATAGATGTGAGGATTGTTAGTCAATATCCAGTCAATGATAGTGCTGATATTGAATAGTTTATTTAAGTGGGTTGGGGTTGTTATGAGTTGAGTGAAACCAAAGAGATTGATGCTTTGGTCTGGGGTGTTAGCACTAAGTGCTTTCCAGTCAATGTTTACATCACCCAGTATTATTATTTCATGGGGTATATTTTGGGAGATCCATGATAATATATTTTCAAGAGTAGGGATATTTTTGCCAGGTGGGATATAGATGAAGAAATCGCAATTTTTTGTGGGTGTTTATGTGGCAGTTATGTAAGAGTAGTTCGGCAGGGGACAAATCAGGTGAATTTGTGGATAAGGCAGAGAGTTTCAGTTCTTCAGAGTAGATTTAGGCAACACCGCCTCCTTTCTTTGAGATTCTATCTTGGTAGTAAATATTGCATCTTGGGGGTAGGATGACATTATTTGAGCTATGTGGTTTTAGCCAGGTTTCGGACAAGGTTAAGATGTGTGGAGTACAGTGGGAAATAAATGCTTGAAGGTCAGTGGTTTTGTTTACCAGACTTTGTATGTTTTAGTAGAGGAGGAAGAGGGGGTTGAGGGTATGGGGGTGGAGGATCACAGTGTTGTTTGAGCAGAAGAGGAGGGTGATGTGGAGGGACCTGCATTAGGATGTATGTCACCAGCTAGAAATAGAACTTTAACAAGTAGGTTGAGATTTGGAGATTTTTTAGTTTGATTTTGGGTGAGATAGTGGGGCTAGGAGGGAGGACTTTGGGTTTGAAGAGATGGTTCTATGAGAAATTAAATAAAGAGGGAGAAATGGAATTTGAGAGGGTAAATGTATGGATGTTAGGTACTTGGAAGAGTGTGGGTGATGATTCGTGATAATTAAGGAGAGTGTGGTAGGAGGTCAAGTAGAATAGGAAAAGTAGAATAAAGGTTGTTAGTGTGTTGAGATGCATAGTATGGAAAGTAGAGAGAGAGTGGGCTGTCATGAAAATAAGAGGGGGAGAGAAAGGAAGGGGGAGGTGTAAGGGAGGTAAGACTTGGGTGGAGAAAGGATGAAGGAGTGAGTTGTTAGAGTATGCAAGAGATGGAGAATTGGAGGATTGTTATTGAATTGTTCCAGATGGTTGGATAGATATTTTGATATCTTATTATAGAACTGTACCAGAATGTTTGATAGATACTTTGCTATCTTATTATAGCATTGTTATTTTTCTATGTTATTATAGCACTGTTCCAGAAGGTTCTATAGATATTTTGTTATCTTTTATAGCATTGCTCTAGAAGGTTCAATAGCTACCTTGCTATCTTATAGCATTGTTCCAGAAGGTTACATGCATTCATACCTACATACAAATATTTCAAGCACGGGCATCAATGCCCTTCTAGCTTGCCAATATACCAAAGCACTTGTTCCCATAATAAGTGTCCCGGCTGTCCTTAAAAATATCTAAACTAGTACTTGCTTTAATGTAATTTGGTAGTCGGTTGCATGCATCAACTACTCTGTCAGAAAACCAATTAGTACACATCTCATTCCTACAGAATCTTCTACATAGGCTGTCTGATGATTCTCTAGTACTTTTTGATAACCCCAAACATTTCCAGAGGTAGTTGTCTCTAAATGCTCTATATACCTAAATAAGATCTCCTCATAGATATCTGTAAGATCTGTGTACACGTTCAGATATTTTAGTCTTTCATAATTACTTAAATTTTCACATCCATGGATGCTCTTAGTATATTTCCGCTGTACTCTTTCCAGTTTACTCATGCTTGCTTTCCTATAGGGTTTCCATATTGTTATTCCATACTCAAGTTTGGGTCTAATATAACTAACAAACAATGACTTCATCATTTTTGATTCCCTCGACTTTATAAATCTTTTTATACAACCTATAGTTCTATAACTATTATTAACCAATTGGCTGATATGATTAGAAAAACTCATAGCTGGATCTACCCATACATCCACATCCTTAAATAAGTGTACAGTTTCAACCATTGTGTGCTGTAGTAAATATTCACCTTTCAGTTTATGTCCCCAAATCTCATATCCTTAGTTTTGATTTATTTATCAGCATATTATTCTCCTGTGCCCAAATGGTCAATTTAGTCAAGTTATTTTGCAGACATGACTTATCTGTAACACATGTAATAAGTTTATCCAATTTCAGATCATCTGCATAAAGACTGTAAAACACCTCAGATGAAAAAGTTGGGTCTGAAAGATAAAATCTAAACATGTAAGGGCCTAGGACAGAGCCCTGTGGACACCCTGACTATAACCAAGGATTTCACCTGTCCAGTTGCTGTATGATACTTGTCATGTCCTATTTGCAAGCCATGCAGCTAGCCATCTTGTCAAGAGTACATCAATACCTAGTTGCGCTAATTTATTGATCTGTGTTTTGTATATAACCCTGTCAAATGCTGAAGGTAAATCTATATACATTACATTACAGCACAATGTTTCATTCATAGCTGTTATTATATTGTTATAGAACATCATGTTACAGGTGGTAATAGATCTATTTTCAACACATGCATGCTGATATATGGTTTCAAGTCCCAATGTATCCAATTCTGACAATAGCTTATCCAATATTACCTTCTCCATTATTTTTCCACAACATGAAAATAGACTTAAGGGTCTATATGACTCTGGGTTTGTCCTACTCCCCTTTCCCTTAAAGACAGGTTTAATAAGCGCATGTCTCCAATCTTGAGGAATCTCCCCATATGTATATGACCTAGTGAATAATAGATATAATGGTACTGTAAGCTCTTGCTAAAGTGTTCTCAGGTCATTGTTACTAATTCCATCACCTCCCAGTACTTTGTTTGGATCCAATTTGTGTAGTTCTTTTTCAATATAATCTAATTTGATTCCAGTGTTTGGGTTTACCTGGATGTCACTAGGACAACTTATCACCCGTTTTGTGGAGACAAACTGTTTTGCATAAGATTTTGTAAATATAGCTATAATCTGTTGTGTCTGAGAATAAGTTTTAGAATCTGCACACAGTTTATCAATTTGTGTGCCTTTACTCCTTCCACATATTATGTAACTATAAAAAGGTTTCCTGTTATGCTCAATATATTTATATAAATTTTCTTTACATTTTTTTTATCTTGTCTCACACTATGCTTAATCTGTTTGTCCAGCTTGTTTATTTCAGTTTTCAAAGCTGTAGTTTGACCTCTCTTCAATTCTTATATTTTTGAATCTCACCTTAATCAGATATCTTGTTCTTATGGAAATATATCCCCCTGATGTTGTATGCCTAGATCCTGATGTTAAACATTTTTTTTATTTTTTGCACTCAAACAATTTCTCTTTCAAAACTTTTCACATTCCATCTGCAGTTTTTCCACTGAACACCTCAATCCAGTTAGTTTTACATAGTGACTGTTTTGCTTCCATATAATCTGTAATTAACCTTCTGTGCATTGGCTTAGATTTCACTTTGGCAGAATTATCTAGCAACAAATTAACCTTTATAACCCCATGATCACTGCACATCAATGGTGGTAAAACTTGACTTGAAGTAACAGTAATTAGGAATTAGGAACACAAACAATGTCTAGTATTTTCTGTCCCTGGTAGTTTTTTTTACAATCTGAAGCAATTGTTGTTCCTCAATATATGACATGAATAATCTCCTTACTAACGTTGTTGAATCAATATTATTTCAGACTGTTTCTGGTAAGTTTAAGTCCCCAGCTAATATTATTCTTCTCGCCTGTGTTTCATGCAAGAAATGTATGAATTCCTCTAGGTCATTGCACTTGACTTTGGTGGTCTATACACTCAAACAATTGTTATATGTTCCAGGATTGTCTTTATTGTCACAGTTACACAGTCTATAGTAAAGGTGTTATCAGTGAACATGTAATAATCACAGGTCCCATAACTATCTTTAATCCAGATCAAAACACCTCCACCTGATTTTTGTTAGAATGTCTGTTACAGTAAAAACATGATAGAACTTTTTTCCAGTCATTGTTCTTTAACCATGTTTCACAAGCAACAGTAACATTAATGTTGTGGGAACGTAGCAAATTTTCCAATAAAAAAATTTATTATTAATGCTCCTAGCAATAAGAACCATCAGAGATGCATCAAATGTTGCTATCGGTGAACTGTTAAATTTTCAACCATGCAAAAATCCTGCCTAGTGTTTGTCAAATATTGAAAAGTATCTGCTGCAAAAATTTTCTTCCCTGATCTTGACAAATGCACACTACCCTGTCTGAGCACATGTGTGTCCAAACTAGGTTTGGATGCTCTACACATTTCCATTTTTTTAAATGTTTTTTCCATGTAGGTGTTTATCCCCCCAAATTTTTTATTCACGGTGACCTGACTATAAGTATAAGAACTATAAGACCTTTCTATAAGTGATTTTTGAAAAATACGTCCGAACACCAGTACAAGCTATACTATCTAAGAGGGCTGTCAGTTCCCTACTAACAATCAGAGAATCCTTGCGGATGACATAATTTGTACCGACATGAATTAAAACAGATCCGTACATCTTTACATTAAGGCATTCCAAGCCTTGTCTCACGTCTTATATTTTTGCTCCTGGCAAGCATAGCACTATTCAATGTTCATTATCTTCTCTGCAAATTTAAGTAGCAGTTCCTCTAATAACTGAATCTCCAATTACAAGAATATCGCTTCTGACCAGCTCTGAAGAATCTTCAGCTTCTAATACAGTAATATCTGCCCTATCAGTTGTTATGAAGGACAGATCTTCATCACCATTAGCCTTATTAATCCCACTGTTTTCACTGTATATTAAATTCTCATCCAGCTGGTATTGTAAATCCACAGCTTGAGCCATGTAGTCAATATATGTCTTTATCTTCCTTTTTCTTACAGTAATGTTCTTCAGTCCTTCTATGTTCAGTTTTGATTTCTTCCTTTTTCATCTGCCCCTTGCCTCTTTTTCTACCTTCTCTTTTGAAAAATGATTCCTTTTTCTGTAGACTGAAGGTTTTCTGATAGAAAAATATTATCATTCCCTGTAACCTGTGTGTTACATAACAAACAGTGTCCTTTTTACGACGTATTCTCTTTCCTTTACAGTCTTTTATCAGTTTATTTTTCTTACTTGTTATTTGTTGTGTAACTTCTTCCTTTCTTTCTTTTTTGTTTCTTTCTAAACAACCCGGATCCTCAGATTGCTGAATACTTGCATCCAGGATGCCAAAGTTAGGGGCACCATCTTGCTTCATAGGGTTGAATGATCTTTGCAGACAATAGATTCATTTCCTAAATGTGTTCTATTTGTTCTTTGCATAACCTTATTTATTTCACCAGTCTAGTCATTAAGATATGTAACAGCAGTTCTCCAAGCCATGCCAATTGCACAAATGCAATCATCAAGTCTAGATTTACTTCTAGCAATGGTAAGCAAATCATCCAACTTTTACACAAGGAACACAGATCACCAGTGTTATCAGCTGTTACCTTTAAATACGCATAGCATTTGTTATACTGTACAAGATATTTGTGCATTAGCAAATCATTAATTGCATACTCATTTAAGGAATCCATATTCAGCTTCAAACGAATAAAATATTGTAAAAGAAAAGAATAATCAGAATCAGTCACCACAGAATTCTGAGAACTTAAATCAACTTCTATGACAAAACAATTACACCAGCAATATACAACTAAATAATAAAGTAAGTACAGTAAAGTTGTTCTGACATACAAGTTACTATCACTACTATCACTATTGCTCACAGTCACACTTCTTTTTAAGAGTAAAGATCAATAAATCACAAACCAAGGCAGGATTGTTTAGATATGCTCAGGATTTTCCTCTCTGCAGTCTGTGTGAATGTATAGCTGTCTAGGCCCCTTGGGGTGGCTAAAACATGTCTGTCTAAAACCTATCTCTTTCTAACAACCAACAGTGAAATTAAAGGTAAAACAACAAAATATGAATCAAAGTAAATCTTGTTAAAGAGCTGTCCCTTCCAACATATAAACAGCGAAAAACAGTGATGACAAATTCAAATAAAACTTCTCTTACCAGTCAACTCCACAGTAAATCACAAATTAAGGTAGGATTGTTTAGATATGCTCAACAGATATATTCACATTATTCCAGAAGGTTTGATAGATGCTTTGCTTTCTTATTATAGCATTGTTGCAGAAGGTTTGATAAATATTTTGCTATCTTATTATTAACCAGATAGACTCCTAAGATCCAATTCCCAAAAACTAATTAAATTGCATAAACTAACACATCCTGCTGGGAATCAATTGATGTCCTTCTCTCTTGCATGCCTCTGGAACTCTCTCCCTTCTCCCATCTGCACCACCAGCAGTCTCTCCTTGTTTAAAACCTCATTGCACTTGCACCTTACTTCACAATGGAAATACTCTTGCTCTCATCCAACCTAATTCTACCACACCTTCTTCCTAACTTTCCAAACTTTGTTGTCTGTCACTACCTCCTAAAGTTTTACATCCCTTGGGACATATTCAACCAATAACTAAAAAATTACCTCATTGTAATTCCCTAAAAAAAAAAAAAAAAAAAAAAAAATTACTACTTACTGAATTAACCTGATGTAATTTTCCTAATGAAAATCATTTTTTTTTATTTCTGTATAATGTAACATCTATTTGAATTGTTCAATATGGGTTTGTACTATACAAAATATGTATTTACCATTTAACTGAAATGTATATTATGGATTTTTACTCTTTCTGTACTATGCATTTGTACTTCTCTGGAGCTTTTCTCCCCAGGACTCCATTGAAAATGGGCTCCTTGTAGCCCAATGGACTATCCTGGAAAACAAACTGCAAATAAATAAATAAATAATAATAATTATAGCATTGACCCAGAAGGTTTGATAATTATTTTGCTCTCTTATTATAGCATTGTTCCATAAGGATTGATAGATAGTTTTCTATCTTATAACATTGTACCAGAAGGTTCTACATATAGGCTTGTAGGCT
>NC_056746.1:866719926-866827426 GCF_019279795.1 Protopterus annectens | reverse complement strand
GGTCCCCAGATCACTTATTACCTCTTCTGTATTAAGAGGGCTGCCACCTATGTGGTAATTCGTGGGTGTTTTGTTTTTCCCAAACAGGATAATTATGCATTTTTTGGCATTTAGCTTGAGGCCATGACTTTGACACCAGGTGTCCGTCTCAGTAAGGCCCTTTTGGAGGATGCCCGTGTCAGCCAGAGAGTCAATTATGGCTCCCAGTTTGCAGTCATTGGCGAACTTGGTTAGCCATAGTCCTCCTGTGTTTGCCTGTACTTCTGAGAAGTATATTCTGAACAGTAGGGGTCCCAGGACCGAGCCTTGCGGGGCACCACTTGTGACTGGTTTAGAATCGGACCTGGAGCTCGCTATTCTTACCATATGAGTTCTGTCTGTAAACCAGTTGGCAACTCATCTCATGACAAAGGGGTTTATGTTCAGGCTGGTGAGTTTTTCCTGTAATACCTGAGTGGGGAATGGTGTCAAAAGCCTTGGCGAGGTCAAGGTAGGCTGTGTGAACCACCTTTCCCTCGTCTATGGCCTTGGTGACTGTCTCAAAGAAGTCAACCAGGTTTAGTAGGCATGATCCGCCCTTAACAAAGCCTAAATGGGTCAGTTCAAGTCTTTGGCAGTTCCATGATGATGCGCTCCATAGTCTTGCAAACCAGGCTAGTCAGGCTTATGGGGTGATAGTTACCAGGGTCAGTTGTGGCCCTTTTTGGAGAGGAATAGCCATTGCTGTGCGCCATTCTGTGGGCACGTAGCCTGTGGAGAGGCTGAGGTTGAACAGCGTGTTTAGGTGGGGGGTTAGTTCGTTCTGTAGTTCATGCAAGACGCAGCCTGTGACACCATCTGGTCCCATTGATGCTGTGTTTTTGGCTTTTGAAAGGGCTGTTTTCACCTGTGCATCTGTGATTTTTGGGACACTACACTTTTCCGGTATTGTTGTGGGCCCTTTTGGAGGTGAGAAGGGGTGAAGTTTGCACTGAATCTATCTGCCAAGATGTTGGCAATATCTGTAGGCTCAGTATATTTTGTGTTATTTTGCACTAGTTCAGTGCATATCTGTGAGTTGCCACTTAGATTCTTAACATAGCTAAAGAAGGCTTTGTGGTTATCTTTTGAATCCTTGGCTATTTTTCTTTCAAAGTTAGCCTTGGATGATTTCATGAGGGACCTTAGTTTCTTACTGATACTAATCAGGGATGTCTTTCCTTCTTAGGATTTACTTTTTTCTGAACTAGTTTCCTCCTTCTATTGTATAGCCTATTTATTGCAGGGGTCCATCAAACTGGTTTCCTTCTCTTGGAGGAGTGAGTCTTGTTTTTGCTAGGGATGGCACAATCCATGCATCCTTGTAGGTGCTCATAGAATGCATTTGTAAAGGTTTCTGCATCTTGAGCAGCATTATCCTTTAGCGTGGGGGCTGTGAAACTTACTACCTCTGTCTTTAGTAAGGTGAAGTTTGCTTTAGAAAAGTTTTTTATTGTGGTTTCCTTAGTTGGGGGTGGTGGTGGGGTGTGGACATCCAGAGTGATTAGTTTATGGTCTGATCTCACCAGTGACAGATTGACCTCCGGTGTGGAACACCTGTCGCCCATGTTAGTGATGACCAGGTCCAATATGTTTTCACCTCTGGTAGGGGAGTTTACCAGCTGATCCAGGGCGTTTGAGTTGATGAATTCCAGGAAGTGCTGGGCCTGAGAATTTGTACCCGAGTAGTTTTCCCAGTGAATGGTAGGGTAATTGAAATTGCCCAATATTAGGGTATCTGGTAGGACTTTCATGTTTTCCAGTGTCTCCAGAAAGGTGGAGTGGTGGTCCTGGGTCATGGAAGGTGATCTGTAGCAGGCCACAGTTTGCATTGCAGATTTGCCCAATGTTAGTTGCACATGGATGATCTCAGAAGTATCATGCTGCACCACTAACCTGGAGGTGTAGGTATCCTTGATGAATATGGATACACCCCTTCCTTTTGTGTTTCAGTCTGTGTTCTGTGGCCAAAACGTGTGGTATGAGTTGTAGCCTGGGGTGATCTCTGCAGCCTTGAACCAGGTTTCAGTTACTGCACAGATGTCGACGTTCTCCATACTGAGGAGTGCTTTGAGCACATGCATTTTGAGATTTAAACTCCTGGCTTTGAGTAGCATAACCCTCAGTTTTTTATTAATTGTGCTGTTTACGGAGGTGGGTTTGACTTTTGAGCCTTGCCTAAAAACGTCACTATGGGGGCAGCAAGAGCCTTGGCCAGTATTTGAAAGCCTAGGGGTGACAGGTGCAAGCCGTCATATAATTTCTACTTCCACCTTCTTCCACCATTCAGTTACAATTAGCTCTCTGATATAATTTCTAATACTACTAAAATTAACACTTAGTATCTTTATATCACCCCCTTTCCTTTTCTGCTTTTTGTCCCAACTTGTATTTTTCGATTCCTTCTTCATACCCTTCTCCCTACTGACTTTTTATTATTTTATTCTTGATCTTTATCTTTGTCAAAATCCCCTTCCTCTTGTTCCTTGCTCCTGATTATTCTCTTCCTGAATAATATTTTCCCCAGTATTTAACCCCATTCCTTCTGAATGTATTGTATGTTTCTGTTCTACATTTTTCTTCCACAAAATTATCTGTCTCATCTTTGCTGTTGTTTTCAATATTTTCTTCAGCTATTCCTTTGTTCTTATAACATAGGACAATCAAACCAAAAATGCCTTTGGGCATTACATTGATGACACTTTGTTTCACAATTTAGGTGTATGTCCCTCCTGTCCACATTACTTATGGCTTTTTTTCACAGTCCAGTACTAAATGCCTTTCATCTCCACAAAAAAAAAAAAAAAATTTGCCCAGTATCTCACAGTCCCTGTCCTTAACATTTCATTTTATTTTGAACATGCTGCATCCTTCCTTCCATCACATTTAATGTCACTAGCACTTCACACCCCACACTCCACACATTTCTGTTATCAAAATAATTCACCCCCCCATCCTCTTTAGTAATGGGTGCTAACCCTAACCCTAATGCTACCCCTTCCTCCAAAGCTAACCCTACAACTTAATGTCATTAAAACCTTTCAGTAATACTGCCACTAGTCAGAAAAATTTGAGGCTTGTGTTACAGGGGTGAGGTTAGTTTTAATACTGGGAGAGGAAATAGTTTTCTTCTCTCTGGATATTGTTTTTATTTTATTTTCTTGCTGCTGCATATGATCAAACTTATTTTTTCAGTGTTTTACATTCAACATTAGGGTGGTTTGGTCATAATCCATAGGTCATAGGTCATTTATTTATTTAATTGACATTTGTTAATTGGGAATGTCTGACTCAGAAGAGGCCCAGGGAGAAAAGCACCACAGAAACACAATAGTAAATAACAAGAGTAAACGTATAAAAATGAATACAGTAACAATGAATTACATATTTGTCAGTACAGTACAATAAGTCAAACATTTCATAATTCTTTGAGGCACAGAATACTCTAACTCCACTTAGGTAACAAAAAATCTGACATTAGCTAAGTCTGATAAGTCATAATAATAGGGTGGTTTGGTACATAATAGACCCATGCATAATAAGTACAGGGAACTAGACCAACCACTAAACCCTGCACCTTGTGTTTGTAAGGCAAACACCTTAACCATTAGGCCACCCTCCCAACCCTGTAACACACATGGCCAGAAATGGCCCATCAAAAAACCTTCACCTTTTGTCCTCAGCCTTTACATGGAGGCTGGCATCACACACCAAAGCTGAGTGAGGGTAAATATGTTTAATGCCTTATGGCAAAAGCTGAAAATTGTAATTTCAGACGCACTAGCAATGTTCACTTGGTGCAAGTATACTAAAATCCACTGTGCTATAGGAATATAGAGTAGATAAGAGTAAAGGCAGCACTTTGAAACAGTCACTCTAATAGTTCTTAGGCTGCTGGATGTAATGAACAATGAGTTCTTGTGTGGTGTTCAGATAATTCCCCTGTCTGTTGATTGATGTTTTAGCAAAGTGTCATGGGTTCAATTGCAGCTGTATGTCAAATTATTATTTCATGACATTTAAGATTCCTATCATATATTTCACTGCAAAAGTCTGTATTTATCTCCACTTGCAACATTTCATTAACATAACATTTTAATAGTGCAACAAGAAACCGTTTACAAAAATATTTCATTCCTAACAGGGAGACTTAGTAAAACAACTTTATCATGCTTATATCTTAATCTTGTTTCTGCTCTTCTAACCTTTCTTGCTCCTTATAGCAAGCACTTTATTATACATAGCATGGTAAGTAATAATAAGGAAATACCTATGACTAACACAACATAATGGTGTCCTATATGTATTAGAAACAAAACTGTTGCTATTTCTCTCTCTCTCTCTCTCTCTCTCTCCCTCTCTCTGTCTTTGATCACCCCTTCTGCTTCACTACGTTTTCACTGTCCCTTCAATTATGTGATTTAATGGGTGGGAAGTAGGTGTTCCTTTGTGGTGTGCCAAGATAATCAGCTCTATACTCTGACTTCTGCATACTTTCAGGGATCTAATCCAGACAAATGCAAACTGTTGTTGACTGCTTTTAGTACATTATTTTGAGTGTAGCTGTTCCTACATATTGTTTTCAGCCACCATTATCCTGCTTTTGTCATACTCTACCTGATCCCCGCCCCCCTCTCCTCCTATGAGTCTTCCTCCTTCTGTGTCATCAGTTTGTCTCTCGCACCTGTAATGTAGGGGAATGGAAGTACACAGCTTATGGCAAAATCGTATGAGGTTTGCCTTCGGCTGCATTACTGTGGTCCCCTTCACACTACTGTGCTTAGCTTTGCTGCACTATGTACAGTCAGGCTAATCTTCTCTTGAACAGTCTGAAGAGCTGAATGTACACCCTGCTGGATGTTCCAACTGCACTATTGTTAGAAAGCATTCTGCACTGGATCATGTATTGTGCTGCTGGCTGTAAAGTACACCTTATGCAATGTTAAAAATCGTCATTTCTCCCTTGCCTCATTGTTTTGTGACTGACCCTTCAAGCCAGTAAAATTAAGTTCATGAAGTAACATATCCTGTGTCATACATTGACATAATTCACAAGTCTGCAGAATGATTTTGGCATAGTGTCTAGGGCTCTAATCCAGATATATGTGAAAGCCATATTTAATGATTTATTTGTATTACTATGTGTGTAACCGTTGTTGACATACATTATTAACCCACCATTATGCTGTTTATATCTTAATTGTGTTTCTACTTTTCAACTCCTGCTTGCTCCCTATTGGAAACACTTGATTATACATAGTATGACAGATTAGTTATCAGGAAAAGCATGATATTAACATACCCCAAACATGATAGAAAATGCTCCACAAAATATATATATATATATATATATATATATATATATCATTCTTAGTCTATCTTTATCCCTATCTCTATGTTTCTGTCTGTTCCCATCATCACTTTTTACTGTTTCATATTTGTTAAGATATTAGATGTAATCCACATGGAACAGGACTGTACAATTGTCATGAGTGCAATGAACAGTAATACATACATAATCCTTTGCTTCAGTCTGTGGTCATATCTGAACTTTGTGAAGCAGGCATTCCTATATGGTGTGATTAAATAATACTTAGGTTTGAAGACTTCTTTTGGGATACTGTCAAGGTTCAAATTCAGATGTATGCCAAAGTGTTTGTGAATATTTTGTATAACTTCCAGGGTTGTAAGTGCTGGATACACATTTTCTTAACACACCATTAACCTGCTGCTCTATTAATGTGCTTACTCCTCATTGGAAACACTGTTTTCTTCAGATCTTGCCTAAATGATTATTATGATAAACCAAGGAGTAACACAACACAAATATGTGTTTGAGAACACTGGAAAATATGAAGGTCTCTCCAAACACCATTATATTGGGCGACTTCAACTGCCCAAACATAGACTGGGAGCATTACTCTAGCTCCAACACCCTACCCCAAAGGTTCCTAGAATTTATAAACTCAAATGCTATGGAACAACTTGTTACCACTCCCACAAGAGGGGAAAACATACTGGACCTGATCATCACCAACATGGGGACTCTATGCTCCAGACCAGAAGTGTATCCCTCACTGGTAAGATCAGACCATAAACTAATCTCACTGGATATTCACATCCCGACCCCACCCCCTGCCCAGAAAACCACGGTGAAAAACTTCTCTAAAGCAAATTTCACACTCCTCAAAACCGAGGTGGAATCCTTCAAAGCCCCCGGGCCTGTGGAAAATACGGCCCAGACCGCAGAATCCTTTATAAACGCATTCTATGAACACCTTCAGGAATGCATGGATCATGCGATCCCAAATAAAACCAAAACCCAATCCTCCAAAGGCAGATGTCCTGTCTGGTGGACCCCAGCCATAAACAAACTATACAATAGAAGGAGGAAGCTACTAAATGATAGAGCAAAATCCCAAAAGGGAAGGCATCACTGATCAGTATTAGCAAAAAACTACGGGCACTCATAAAATTGTCTAAGGCCAGCTTCGAGAGAAAAATTGCACAGGACACTAAGGATAACCACAAGGCTTTCTTTAGTTATGTTAGGAACCTGGGTGGTAATTCCCAGATATGCTCAGAATTAGTCCAAAATGACAAAAAATACACTGAACCCACAGACATTGCCAACATCCTAGCTGACAGGTTCAGCGCAAACTTCTCGCCCCCCTCCCCACCAAAAGGGCAAATATCTATCCCAGCAGAGTGCTGCCCCCCTGACATCTCGATGCTCAGGTAAGAGCCGCCCTCTCCAAAGCAAAAAACACAGCATCAATGGGACCAGACAGTGTCCCGGGCTGTGTCCTACATGAACTCAAAGAAGAGCTAAACCCAAACATAAAACTACTGTTCAATCTCAGCCTTACTATAGGATATGTGCCCAAAGAGTGGCATACAGCAACAGTGGTCCCTCTCCATAAAGGTGGTGCCTCAACGGTTCCTGGAAACTATCACCCCATAAGCCTGACTAGCTTCGTCTGCAAAGCTATGGAAAGGATCATCATGGACCTCATAAATAAAGATATTGGGGACCTACAGACACTGGATCCTACCCAGTTCGGCTTTGTTAAGGGCAGATCCTGCCTCTTAAACCTGGTTGATTTCTTTGAAACAGTCACCAAGGCCATTGACGAGGGGAAGGTGGTCCACACAGCCTACCTGTACCTCGCAAAAGCCTTCGATACAATACCCCACTCGGGCATTATAGATAAGCTCACCAGCTTAAATATAAACCCCTATGTCACTAGATGGATTGCAAATTGGCTCAAGGACAGAACCCACATGGTTAGAATTGCTGGAGCCATGTCAGACTCCAAACCAGTTACAAGTGGTGTCCCACAAGGCTCAGTCCTGGGACCTCTCTTGTTCGGTATATATTTCTCGGAGATACAGACCAACACGGAAGGACTGTGGATGACCAAGTTCGCAGATGACTGCAAACTAGGCACCATAATCGACTCTCCAGCCAACACAAGCATCCTCCAAAAGGGCCTCATATAAACAGACAACTGGTGCCAGAGCCATGGCCTCAAGCTAAATGCCAAAAAGTGTATAGTCATCCCCTTTGGCAAAAACAAAGTGCCCACAAATTACCACATAGGTGGTAATCCATTAAGTACAGAAGAAGTAATTAGGGACCTGGGGACCCAAGTTGATAGCAATCTCTCATTTGACAACCACGTGGCCAAAGTGGTTAGAAAAACATTTTATATAGCCCACCTAATCATGAAGGGATTCACATCTAGATCAGTGGAGGTCATCGTGCCTCTTTACTCATCCCTCATCAGGCCCATAATTGAGTACAATGCCCCTTTTGGGATGTACCTTACCAGACACCTGCAGCAACTGGAAAGACCCCAAAAGTACCTCACCAAGAGGATCAAAGGGCTCAAACAGATGCCATATGCTGCCCGGTTAAAGAAACTCCAGCTCTACTCAGTGGCATACCGCCTGTTCAGAGGCGATCTGTGCCTGACATATAAAGCCATGTCCAACCCGGAATTAATGGACATGCTGCACCTCAGAAAATCCAAATCCCATCAAGCTACGCACTCGAGAGACTTGAACCTCAGCACTGAAATAAATAGGACATGCTGGAGGGACAGATTCATAACCCAGAGGCTCCCTTCACTCTGGAATAAAATCCCAGTCTAGGTTAGGCAGAGTCCCTCATTGACTCTCTTCAAGAGGAATCTTGATGAGTGGATGGGAGATCGTAGGTTTACCCCAGGTATCACTTCTGTGTCACTGTTAGACAGAGGCACAGTATACTAACCTCGAAAAAGGGCATAGCAAAATAAATTTAAAATGGGTGGCGAAAGCCAAACATATTCTGGCTAGGCTTATAAATGCCCTAGGGCAGATAGCCTAGTATGAACCTATGAACCTATGTGCAGAACTGAACCAAAAAGTAGTCTCTTTGTTTGTCTGTATGTATTCCTGTCACCAGTGGCCCACCTCTTCCCACTACCTTTGTGTGATCAATTAAACCTCCTTGATTCAAAACTCTTTCTACAAGCCACGTTTTCACCAGCAATAACATGCTTGTTCCCCCATGAATTTTATAATACATGTCTCATACATATAAGGACTGAAGAACTGCAGCTGTCACAAGAAATGTGTAAATAATGACACATGAAACGTGACCATATCTCCTATCTGTTCTGTATTCCATCAGATTCAGACATGGTTGTATGTGTATAATGCTTATTTGTGTGAAGGTTAGCAGGATACACTACAAAGTACTGTTAATTCCCATTCAAAGTGCAGCACCTCAGGATATATTTATGCATGCAATAATACTGTACCATCAGCAGTGTAAATGAGCCTATCAATGCTGCAGTTCAGGGACAGCATTAAAAAAAACACAACCAAGAATTACGTGGGTAGGCTCTACAGCTTCTGTATGTGTTACTTGAATTTTGAAACCAAGGTATATGGATTTCACTGTGATGTTAATTCCATTAATTCAGTCTGATAATTATGTCTGCACTCCAACAGTTACATATGCAACTTTATTACAATGCTGTGTAACCTTTTCACACATAATCTATCACTGGTTATTCAAATGTGCACTGTTATGTTTAGGAAGTGTCTGTATGCACTGTCAATGCACATTGTGCAAACATGAGCCATGACAACTGAAAGTGACACAATAAATGATGTTACTATTTGTATGCAACCATCCAGAGATGAACTGTCATAACTACTGCGTGCTTGCTTAACAATCCACTGTTTTATAATTCTGACTGTTAATAACATCCCATACTGTGAAGTACGTACATGTCCTTCACAATATCTCAGTGTACATGAATGACAGTATATAGATTTTGGCAGAGAGGCATGTAATTACACAAATCAAGCACAGTGTTGTTATGATGTCCTGTACAGACAGATGCATTTGTCCCAAAACCTATTATACACGGTAGCTGACGTGCCAAACAGTGACATTTTAATACTTACAAATGTGCACTTTCACATTATTAAAGTCAGACTTTCTCCTGTAGTGCTTGCAATTCATAGAGTGCTGTCTAGATTGTGTAATTAGTTAGGTAGGTGGTTCAAATCTGAGAGTGGTGAACTTGTGTGTGTTTATGGTTCTTGTAAAAGGTAAGTAAAGCCTCAGCAATGGATGTGCTGTGTCCACTTTCACTCAAGAGAAAACTTTAACTTTGGACACAGATCCCTCTGCACTTTATCCCATTTTTAACACAAACATTTTCTCTGCAACACACTGATGAGGTCATGCTGTCAAAAGTGCACTTTCTCCACTTAAGAGTCACACTTCTGTGGTGCTTGTGGTAAATATTGTGTACTCTAAACTGAGTAAATGATAGAAGCTTCAATTCTCACAGTGGTAAATTTGTGTCCATGTGGCTTAAATGTGACAGACATATATTTTCTTGAACAGATGTGCTATATCTAATTTCACTCAGTGGAAAATTTTAACCAGAGACAGGACACCCCCATCCCCTTTTACCACAAACAGGTTCTTTGCAACACACTGCTGAGATAATTCTTTCATATGTGCAGTCTCTCAGTATAAAAGTCTGACTTCTTCTGTGGTGCTTGCAGCTATTACTGTGATCTCTAGATGGTGAAACTAGATAGGTAGGGGTTTTGAATTGAACACTGGTTATCTAGTGTGACTGTGTGTACTGTTATGTACAATTGGCTCCATGACAACATCCCTTATGTAAATTTCCACTTAGGAGACGTTTTTTTCACTGGCAGAGGCCTACCCTATAAATTTCTATTACCTCCAGTCAATACCTAGTTTTGGAGCACAATAGTTACATCATGCTTTCAAAAATGAAGTACATCACAATTGCTGTATGACTTATCCTGTGGTGCTGGATATTGATATTGTGTTGTCGACTATGCAATTCTAACTAAATAGGTAGATGGTTAGAATCCAACAGTGATTGACAGCTCTTAGTGTGTTTGTCTGTCATGCTGTATAGAAAGGCTTCTAATGCATATTGTATGTGTAGCTGTGTATTGTTACTGTGCTCTTCAACCACCTTCTTTTCTTTTTAGAAGAACATCACCAAACTAAACAATGCTGATATAATCCATTCAAATGTGCACTGTAACAACTGTTAGCCAGTGTCTCATGTGACAAATATGATTCAGGCAGTGTTCTGTACCTTGTGTCTTAGGTGGCCTGCTCAAATCTAGTCTTTACTCCTTAGACTTACTTGTATCACTATGACTGTGAATGTACAGTACATGTATGTAGTGATGTTGTCACCCGTCTATTTACTGTGTATATGTATAGCTGAGGATTCTTATTACAATGATTTCTGCTCATTTCTCACACGGTTCATAGATTTATACGGTTCATAGATTAGTACTAAGCTAACTGCCCTTGTGAGCCATTTTAAGCTTAGCCAGTTATCCCTTGTGAGACTCAAACCTTGCACCTTGTGTTTGTAAGGCAAACACCTTAACCATTAGGCCACCCTCCCACACAGAAATGTTTTACTGGATAATGGTGATGGCATTGCATGGCATATGGCTTTCCTAAGAGAACTGCTAAGGCTTTTCCTGTGGCATGAAGAATTGAGACAATGTTCTGTAAGATGCTGCCTTAGTAATGCATGCGTTTGAATCCACGATATCCACTTAGTGATGCAGTTGAATAGTTCATCCGCAGCTTCCTAAGCATTCTTAACTCACTAGCCCCTCAGCAAACAAAAATAATACAAAATAGCCATGCCCCATGGCTCACCAAATCATGTAAAATTCTAATGAAAGGCAGGCACAAAGCATGGACTGCCTGGCTAAAGAATAAAAATGACATGAATCTTCAGTTATACAGATAACTCTGCAATCAAACAAAAAGTCAAATATTGCATGACAAAAGTCATACTATTCTTGCATTCAAGATAACCATGAAAACAACCCTAAAAAATTCTGGTCCTCTGTAACATCACTACTCAACCCAGAAAATAAAAATAATCCCAGTCCATACCCCAATATGCCACCTCTTCAGCCATCAAGTTCAACACATACTTTATAGAGTCCACATCCGACCTAAAAGTAAACCCAACTCATCCACCCCAACTCATTACTTCTACTAATACTCCCATTACTAACCTCTACACACCCTACATATTACACACACACACACACACAACCTACCCCTCACTCATAACCAAAAAACAAAACATCCCCAGCTTATTTTTCAGCCCATCCCTTTATCTCAAATAAAAAAAAACTACTACAAAAACTGAAACCTTACTCAACCTCAGCAGACAGCAGCCTCCCAGCAGAATACATAAAGCTTGCCACAGAGGCAATAACATTCCCTATTAGAATCTTAATTAATAGATCCATAGCTGAATCACATGTCCCTAACCTATGGAAAAGATCACACATTATCCGTTTACATAAGGGAGGTAACTCATCTGATATCACAAACTTTCATCCTATTGCAATCTTGTCCCCCTTCTCTAATATTCTAGAAAAAGGTTTGCACCTACAACTTCTCCACCATCTTACACACAACAACCTACTTTCCCACATTCAACATGGCTTTAGACCTGCATAAACTACCTCAGCAGCCTTATTATCTTTCATGGACTCTGTCAACAAAGCCTATGACACTGGCAAACTAGTAGCTGCAGTATTTCTAGATTTGTCAAAAGCATTTGACATGGTATCTCACCAAAAACTCCTTAAAGAACTTTCCAGTATTTGTTTATCCTCTTCCTCACTCAGTGGTTTTCTAGCTACCTAGCTGACAGGCAGCAAGCAGTAAAATGGCAGGGCTCTCACTCCCACAGGTATAACTCAAGGATCCATCCTTGGTCCATTACTATTTAATGTCTTCATCAATTACTTACATACATCCTCCTGTGAAGGCACTCTAATCCAATATGCATTTGACTCCGCTATCATCTGCATATCAGACACATTAACTCACCTCAAACACATAACACAACAAGCTTTCTCTTCCATAGAAACATGTCTCTCCAATGCTGAATGTCTATTGAGCCCCCCCCCAAAAAAAAACAAAGCTCCTTCTCTTCACCCACAAACCTCATAGCTCTAATAAAACAAACCTCAAGATCTTTTCAGCCAACAATACTGAAATTGAATTGGTTCAGCATACCAAAGTACTAGGTGTCACAGTTGACAATAATCTCAGGTTTGACCTACACACACAAAACAGTATAAAAAAACACAAAAAACTAGGCACACTATACAGGAATAAAAACGTCCTCACAGCAGCTACTAAAATTACCCTGGCCAAAACCTACTTCTTGCCCTCACTGTTATATGGGGCCCCAACTCTAACTAACTTACAGATCTGTGAATCCAACTCAAAATGCCATGCAAATCACCTGGACACTTCAAAGCAGTTTAATGATTGCAAACATAAAAGCAATCTCAAAAACCATAAAAACAATTACAAAATTAAGAACTTTTTTCCCATATGTAAGGGGCTTCTTCAGAACAATAATATATGTTTTTTACAGACCCAGTCATTCAAATATATCTCTTCCCAAATTATGTGATCTTCAGGAATACAAACCAATTTAATTCTTAAAGTAATAATACAAATTGACCCTAAAAACACCCCTTCTTTTCCCAAAAATGATATACATATAAGTTACATTTGTTATTACATTCAAATGAATAGTTATATTTAAAAGTTACTGAAAAATATGTTTATAAATGTGTACACCTAATATAAAAATACATCTATCAATGCATTTATGTAAATGTTAAAGGTTCATATAAAATAAAGATAAAGATCCCCTTCTTAGTAGATGCAACAAGTAATAAACAGTAAATAATAATATAATATAAAATATATAATATTTATTTTTTCAAGGCTTTCAATTTTAATACACTTGCAACAGAGCAATATTCATTCAGACCAGGCCAATTATTTGAATTCAAAGTCAACTGCCATTGTAATTCAGCCCTTTCCATCGTAAGATTCCAAGTCCACCCCCTTAAACTATGGACAATTTTTTTCAAGGACAACAAACTTAAAAGTTTTCTGTGGTGAGTTTAGTGTATGTTTAAACAAAGCGTTTGTTAGCTTGCTCCTATTGATATCATAAATGCATTCATAAATCCTATCTCTTAAGGGGTGCTCGGTTTTTCCAATGTAGAAACAAGGGCAATTTTGGCAAAGAGCTGCATAAACCACCCCTTTCCTTAAACAGTTGAATTTGCCCTTTATTAAAATCTTCCTGCCTCTAATTTCCACTTTTTGAGAGGTTTGTATATATTTACAGTATCTACATTGGCCACATTTATTTTATTCATTTTATTATTGGAGGAGGGTAAACCTTAGGTCTCTCCAATATTTTTTTTCAAAAACATTCCTTTTTGATAAATTACACCTGTGCCCTTACTCTTGATATTCCTAAAATCATCATTATTTAAAATAAACAAAATTTTCTCCAAAACCTTTCTTATATAATTACATTCCAAACTAAATGTAGTAATAAATACGTAACTATAACTATTAGTGTTATTCAGAGACCTCTGTATATTTAAATCAACAGTTGTCTGAACCTTCTGTAAGGGTAGGATGGGTTTAAAATAACCCTTAGCCCTCTTGTTTATCACCTTGTACATCAAACCCTTAACAGAAGTGGGAGGATAGCCCCTTTTCAAAAACATAGACACCTCCATAAGAAAAAAATAGAAAGCTACTATAACAAAATGGATAAATTTCTATAAACACAACCCCTCTAACTCATCACTGTAAAGCCCTACATTCCCTAAGATGGCTTGAACTCCCCCTCCACCTCTAATACGTACAACTTACTATGGTACAAAATCATCCACAACCAACTAGCCTGTCCTGCTCTTAGCCCATTAATCAACTTTTATATCCCAAATAGGCATCTCAGATCTGCAGACAAACATCTCCTCACAACTTATAAACCTAACAAAACCCCAGGTCTAAGCCTTTAACTCTGCTCTGTGGCAAAACTATGGAACTCTTTTCCTTTAACTATCAAAACTGTTACTAACCTGCACTCCTTCAAAACCTCTATGAAATAATAGTTCAACAAAGCTTGTATTTGCTCCTGTCTGAGCTCAGGCTGTGGTACTCTTATACCTTTTCTACTTCTACTCTCTTTATTCCCACTGCTGACTTACCCTACCCTCCCTTCCTCTACACATACTCCCTGAGGTTACATTCATACCTTTTCCACATCTATCCCTACTATCCCCTCTATCACACCCTACCCTTCTCTACTAGTACGATCCTACACCTTCACCAATATAATCTGTTACCATATTTTATGACCTCTAGAATATTTATAATCATTATGATATTAACCATATCTATTTGGAACTTTTCTTCCCGGGCCTCCACTGAAAATGAGCACCTCATGACTCAGTCGGACATTCCCAATAAACAAATGCAAATAAATAAATAAATGATTATCCACACATTGTGTAGATTGCCATTATTCCCTCACAGTGGCAACTGCATTACATATCATGTGTGTTTGGGTATACCTAGTAGCAGGCAATGTTGTATGAGAAATATTGCAACAGTCTTTTAGAGAAATTACAGACATCCCTTGTAGCAATAACATGATGTTACGGTTTTAAATGCCCAAATATCTCACAATTTTTAGCATCACTGGTACCATGGTGCATTCATTCTTTACAATATCATGTAGCTTCTGTCATCACATAGTCATGTGCTCAAACACCACATTGACTGACTGTAATGATTGCATGTCATTATGCTGTTATGCATGAATGACATCCACAACTGTTATAATATGTGCAGTTATAATAGAAGATGCCTCCTCGTCTCTTTTATCTCATATAAATTGTTTTCAACACATGATGTAATGACATTACACAGGTGGAGACTCAAAGCTGTATTAAGACTTCTACCGTGGCGCTTGTGATTTGAGGATGCCTTTAGTCCCTGGACTTGCATAGCTTGCTGTTCAATTGTAGCACAGCAACATTATATGAATGTACTGACATTACACAAACAACCCTGTATGAAGTTATTATTCTCACTTTTACTTTGGAGAAAAAATATAAACCATTTGGTAATTTCCTGCCGGTGAAGCAGTTGTTCTTTGAATGTCATGGTGTGAGTGGTCCTGCGGCACATGCATTCAGTAATGACTGTAAGGCATAGCTACAGTGTGTGGTTCAATTCTGGGACAGTGCGTGTTCAAAACTTTACTATTATTGTATCCAGTATAATGTCTGCATATTATATGAGATGTTTCTGAGTTCACTGTTTATATGAACTTGAATTGTATATATTATTTGTGATGTTTCTGAGTTATTGTTTACATTGACTTGACTTGTATCCTTGTGG
Organism: Protopterus annectens; assembly: GCF_019279795.1. Lineage (NCBI taxonomy): Eukaryota > Metazoa > Chordata > Ceratodontiformes > Protopteridae > Protopterus > Protopterus annectens. Next base: position 866,811,573 of record NC_056746.1, on the reverse strand, counting down.
AGCTTTTCTCCCTGGGCCTCCGCTGAAAAAGGGCTATTTAGCTCAGTTGCACTAACCCGGTCAACAAATGTAAAATGATGATGATAATAATAATAATAATAATAATAATAATAATAATAATAATAATAATAAAACAACCGAAAAAGCTCCTTTGGCCAAGAAACACTGATCTTGCACTGCTCACAGTTATGTGAAGATTAACATAGCCTTATAAAAATTCTGAGATATTATTGTACAAATTATCAAGTGTCCTTTCTTACTTCATACGTTAATTTTGGTTATTTGTGGCAAGCTTCATTCCTATGTCTTGTGGCAGACATGGTCAATTCACAGCTCTGTGGAATGTGCAGTATGATAGGCAAGGGTTTGAATCTTGTAACATCTGTTTGTCAGATAACTGTGACAGACAGCAGTGGCTTAGGCAAAGGAAGTATTTATTGCACAGTCCAATGGCAACATATTTAAGGCATCACCCTCCAAGGTAGGAGATCCATACTAGGAGATCCATACCCATTACAACAGGAAATTGCTGTAAGCCTTTTAACTGTGTTCATCATGACACACACAGTATAACTATTTCTGTGGTGTCAGAGGTTGACATGCAACTTTTTGATATCGTTCTTGGCATGTCTTCAAGTCTGGTAAGCTTCAAATGTTGAATATGTCATTGATTGTCCACAGGTATAACTTAATTTCCAAATAATACTTTGCTACTTTGTATTGTATATCTTCATCCAAGCATTTATGCATTTCTTTATAATTTTCTTCACACTGTAGAGATTTATAGGAGATGACTACTTATACAAGTCATCATAAACTCTAATTGGGCCTTTGTTTAGACACTTTCTTGTGTGTTTGTGTTGTTTACCTGCTATTGTGGCAGTGTTTGTTGTAATTTCTTATGAACATGCCCAATATAACCATGTACTAGATGCACTCCATTTACAAATGTAGACCTTGACCTATTGAAATGTCATAAGCTCTGTGTGGTTATTTGTCACTTGTATATTTTGAGTATTATTTTATTATGGTTTAGGATGTACATGAATATACAACACAGCTTGTCTAATGCATGTTTCAAGGTAATATAACCCCTGTTTCTGGTTGCCAAACGACAGCAAATCACAAAACTTGCCCCTTTCTGATGTGCATGGCACAACAGCTGTAGGGCTGATTTCTTCTTGTTTATACATGATGAAGTGAAGAATACAGCACTACTGTCAACTATCATACTTACATTCTATATATATATATATATATATATATATATATATATATATATATACACACACACACACACACACACACACACACACACACACACACACACACACACACACAAAAGTCATAGTCAGTACATGTAGTCTATGTGAATAGCCCCTACTGTATCCACTGTCCTTGCTAAATGTTATCTTGACTTGGCATGGTATTAACATTAATATCACATTTGCTCCCTTTACTTTAATTGTTGCTTTGTGTCCCTCTCCCATCCTTTGTTAGCATGTGTATTTTTAGTTATGTGCATGGGTCAAGATTTGAGAACAGGATTAATTATTATTATATCAATATGGAAGTATTTATGTTTAAAACATTTCTTTGTGACATGATTACATTTGACTGCATTAAATGAGTACATTTTATCTGTTTACCCTCCTGCCTTTCTTATGTCTGCACTATATACATTCTCCCCATTTAATGTCCCTGAATCTTAAGTCTTGGGATTTACTTGCCCTTACTTAATATAAGGTGTCCATGCGTGCTCGCATAATAAGATAGCTTACAGGCAAGCTGTTTTGTTTACATTGTATGCTTATATTTTTCTGCATCTTTTCATGAAAAGGTGCTTGTAAATGTGTAAGTGGGATGAGTAGCATGCATATTCAATGAACACTGCTGATCATTGATCGAACTTGTCTGAATTATGTAGAATTTGCACAAAGACTATACAGTTGTTAGTGGATCATAGGGCCAGTGTTCACAAAATCACCAACAATGATTTATGACCTACAACTTGATTGCAGTATCATCACTTAGATGAATATAAGGGATTTATTAAATTAATTCATGTATTGTCTTAGCTGATATTGTTTATGAAGTTTAATTGACTAATATATTAATTGTGGTTGGAAAAAACAAATGGGAAACACTATTAAATTTAAAATGTAAGGATAAATACTGGATTGGCACTTTTAGGCTGATTAAAATTTCATGTTCTTTTTGTGAAAATGTTCTTATTTTATATCTAGCATAAAAATGGAATACCTTATAGTAGATATTTCTTAAGGCATGTGTATTTATTTCCTGTTAAAGCATGTGATTCTCCTGTCTGGCAGATTTTTTGTGAAGAAAGGGTATAAAGTCACACTAAGTTAAATTTTGGAGTGTAAGATCAAACATTCCCAAAAGGAAAAAACAAAGCATTTTGTATTATACAATAAAAGTAGGTGAATGAGCTGTTCATTTCCATTAATAAAATGTTTAAACATAAACACATTAAAAACATAGAACCATGCTAGTGAGATGTTCCAAATTCATAATATGTGAAATAATTTTATTGCTCAAACAAGCCTTATACCATGTTTCTACCAAAGTTAGAAAGAAGGTTACCAAAGAATAATGAACCTGACTAAGCAGGAATCCTCTACCTTGATAAGAATCCTGTGGTGGTGATCTCTATGGATTCTAGCAGTACTTTCATACAAACATATTCGACATATTGACTCATTCTGCTCCTTTGCTAAGGGAAATAAGTTCTGTTAAAGTAATTTAAAACATGGGCACCAAGTATCTTAATGACATTTACAGTCACTCATAGAAACAATTTGTAGCATATAGGTCTAATTGTTGCTACAGTTCTTTGGGTGTGCATACTGTAGTATGCTGCAGTATCCCCAAAAAAAGTTCTTAGTATTTCTTTGGGTTTATATGCAGAAAATAATTAAGAATTTAACTTCTTATAAATTTAAAATAGGGAAATTACAAAATAAATTCAATGTTTCATCAATAGCCTCATAAAAATTCAGAATATAATATTACTTACACTACACCCAGTTATTTATATCCATTCAAATGTGCATTTCCTACAGTTGAACAAAAGAGTTCTGCAAGGCTTAACATCTGGAACACCACCCCTCATACCTCCTGGATTTAGAGATATCCTTTGAGCTCTGTCTTTCAGAGATACCATTAAACTCCTTTTGATGCTTCCTTGAGACTTATTTTGTCTTTCTCTATTCACTCAGAAATCAGGAAATCTAACTCTTATCAGGGTAATAGGCTTGAAAAAAAAACTCTTACTGCAGCTGATATCCATTACCTTCCAGCCTTACTTCTGTTTGCCTTAATGGTACAGTGTTCTTAGGATCAGCATCCACTGCTATGCCACATGACTGCCCCAGATTAGTGGTTGCAGCCCCTGTAGATAACCTGTATGCCCAAGACAGACCATCCACATGAAGGAGGCTACGACATGGAATGATGTTTAATTCTAAAGTTCTATGGTTTGAGAATCAAAGCCTAATGAGACAGTTCAATGTTATTCTGCTTCTCTGTATAAAACCATTGAAGAGGGGCATGGACTGTAACATGTATAAACTCTTTTCCTAACAGGAAGTATTTGATGATGTCAGCCCTGCTTATCACCATAAATATTCTGTTTCTATCAAGTAACATTTCCCAGAGTTGCTAAAAGCTTTCTGATGATGTAATATATGGTATGTCCGTCCCCCTCTACCACATGGAACAATATTGACCACTTCAGAGGCATTAGTGTATACCAGGAACTATATGCAGAAATCAGGAGCTATTAGTATAGTTTCAACCATAGCAGGCTTTTTCAATTTCCTAAAGGTTTGTGTGGCTTCACGTGCCCATTGAACATTCAGTGGAGCCAAATCCTTTGTTAGGTCAATTAGTAATGGTAACAAAGTAAGGGATGAATTTTCAATAACAACTTGAAGGTCATAAAAAGCTTTAACCTGTTCTTTGTGTGTGTGTGTGTGTGTGTGTGTGTGTGTGTGTGTGTGTGTGTGTGTGTGTGTGTGTGTCTGCATGTTTGGCATACACCAATTTTGTACTCCCTCAGCTTTATCAGCTTGTCACTACACTATCCCTCAGCCTGTTACATAGCCCAAACAGCAGTGTTCTTTCATGCCTAAATTTTACTTAGCTGGGTTAACAGTTAATCAAGCTTGACATAGGTAAGTCAAATGGCTTCAGCTTTAGATGGCATTCCCAGTCTTCAGAAAACATTCTGATGCCATTCAGATAGACTTGGCATATCAGGCATGAGGGTTTAAGAATCTTGTAAATCAACTTTGAGAATGTTGCAGGTGCTCTGTACAGACAAAAAGACAGGAGCCAGTCTTGTGTATATAGAATATTACATTATGTTTTTCACAGTCATCACTACTGCAGTAGCCTTACCTATATGGGTTATATCCTGCCAAGGATATAACAGCCATCCAGCTTTCAACCCTTCAGGGCACATTCCACAGAGTCTATATTATATGTTCGAAGTTTGAAAACTTTGAATGTTAAATAATCAAATTTAAATGTTCGAAGTTTCAAACATCAAACATATAATAAAAAAAAAAAAAAAACAAACAGAACTTACCTGACTAGTGTAGGCAACCCGCCACACCCCCCACTCTTTAAATATACAAACTCCGAGACCGCACTATAGTGCGGTAAAGGGAAGATTTCCCTTACTGCACTGTAGTGCGGTCTAGGAGTTGGTGTATTTAAAGACTGGGGGGGGTGTAGGGGGGCTTGCCCCCCTGCTTACAGCTGTTAGTTTTGGGTTTGAGTTTTGTTTTTTTTTTATTTTACATACGTTCGAAGTTTTATAACTTCGAACATTTAAATTCAATATTTTAACATTCGAAAACTTCGACCGTATGATATAGACCCCATTCCACATGCCCAAACTGTCAAGCAGTGTGAGCTGATCAGACTAAAAGACAAATTTGGGTGCAAAGCCTTTCAGAGTTTTAGTGCTGCTGAAGAGTATGCTCCTCTGAGGCTTTTGAGGATCAGCAGTTGGCTTGTGCTTTCCTTAAGCTAAGCAGATAAGTTCGCTTTTCATAAAAACCTTCAATTTTCTTACTTTTTACTGATATTCTGTTACTTTCCTCCTCAGGAAAGTTATGTTAATCCTGGGAGTGTTGTGTTTTAATGGATTGTCTTGAGACTGTACCATACTTTTAAACAGAGCACTGGTTGTTTCTGTCAGTGTTATCTAATTGATAAACTATTTTCTGTGGAGAAATTGTGTTTATTTAAGGTTGTGGGGCTGCCATAGTGTTTGAAAGAACTTTTTGCTCTGTAACATTTGTGGACTTGTAGTTTTACTGGCATTGTTGCCTGTTTTTCCCATGATAGAGGCATTATTTTTGACATGACCATGGAACAGATTGTCAGTCCCATGTTCAGTCCTTCTTCCAAGCACAAAAAGGAAAAGTTGAGCAAATAGCATTTGCCACCACAGCAGGCTAGCAATTTACCTCAGCCACAGGTGGATGACTCTGCTATGGCCGTTTGTTTTACCTCAGACCTCTCTTCTTTTTCCCCAGATCCCCTCTGATGTAGCATTTATAGCTACAATGACCAGGGATTAGCCATATCCTCTGCCGCTGTTGGGGTACCCTCAGTAGGCAAGGGAGAACCACTCTTGTTGGTCCTGAGAGTGGGAACAAGGAAGGTTTCCCTCTTGCATCAGAAATTTGTGCCCAGTTCTAGAGAAGCATTTGTTGAAATTAGTAACACAGTTGGCCCCATTTCTTTCTGTCAAAAAGAAACAAAAAGCCAAGAATGTATCTATGTCTCCTTAAATTCTTTGGATAGCAGTCGTTTACTAGGACTGGCTCAGGGTTTGACTCAGGCTATTGATCCTACTTCTCCTGTTTGATTCTTGGCTAGAGCACCTTCTGTGCAGAGTCTGCATGTCCTCCCCGCGGTCGAGTGACGCTAAAGACATGCAGGTAGGTGCGAGTGTGAATGGGTGTGCCTTCCTTGAAGGTTGGGTGTTGGGCTGGCAACTCGGCACTGTAAAATCCACTGCCAATCATGAGCAGACCCGAGTTCCGCTGTGACGACCCCTAACCGGGAAAAGTCGAAAAACTTTTTTATTGATCCTACTTGTAGAGAAGTTTCCAATAAAAGAAAGAGGAATGCCTCATTTTCTGAAGGGATTCAAGATCCTGAACCTGAAGAGAAAAATGCAGGGATGGATTCAGGGATTTTGTCCTCAGATTTCTGATTCAGACTCAGAGGAGAGATTTCTGTCTAATTGTCCCTTTGGAGATTTTTTTTTCTCTGAGACTACTGCTAAAGTGTCCCCTTGTTTTCATTGGGAGAGCACTGAGGTTTCTCAGTCTGTCAAAAAATGCTAGGAGTTGTTACGGACAAATTTTTCCAGAACCTACACCCATTCCTCCTGTCTTGTCTGATTTAGAGGATGTGTGTCTTACTGCCTGCAATTTTCCTGATAGTCAGCCAACTGTTCTTAAAAAGGCAGATAGGATGTATAAAGTTCCTCAGTCTTTTAAATTTTTATACACTATTCCCAAACCAGACTCAGCAGCTATAGGCTTAGTTTCTTCTATTGCACAGGTCATATTGTTTGCAGTATGTGTATGACTCTGTTAATACTTCTTCCAGGGCTATGGCCACTGGTACATTTTTAAGGAGGTTTGCTTGGCTGCAGTCTCAGAACCTTCTAGATAATGTTAAAAATCAATTCTTATTTGGATAGAGGATTAGTATTTGGTCACTTTGTTGCAGAGGTGATCAAAAGTGTGATGAGAGGGGCAAGCTGATCCAGGGAATATCTACGATTTTTTAGCCCTCCTTTTCCAAATTGCTCAAGGGATTTTCTTTCTCCTCATCCAGTTTCAGCAAAAAACAGAATAAACAGTCACAACAGAATTCAGGTAAACAGATGTTTAAGAACAATTGCAAGGAGGATACAAAAATAAGTCTCAAACCTCCCCAAACCAAAGACACTCCAACAAGTCTGATTCAAGAGTAATGTGACCCCCTATCACCCTTGCCCTCTTTCTCTTCTAGAAAGTCTAAACCTCCGTTTTTCTGTTTGGCAACAGACTGTTTCAGACATATGGATTATGAAAATCATTCATCAGGGTTGTTATCTGGTGACAATGGGAGGATCTTCCTCCTTTCCAGATGGTTATTTATCATCCTACAGATCAGACTGTTTTGTTTCCACCTGTTCTTCACCAATGCTGTCCCAAGCAGTGGTAGAACCAATTCCACCTTCCTATGTGGGGAAGGGGTTTTATTCAAGGATGTTCCTAGTCCCAAAGAAAGAAAATGCTTGGAGACCAGTTGTGGATCTTGATTTCCTAAATCTGATTGTGATAGTGACTAAATTCAAAATGATGTCACTTCACAACCCATTGCCTCTTCTTCCTCTTTCTAGTTTCCTGGTAACACTAGACTTAAAAGATGCTTATCATCACATTCATATTTATCCAGACTTCAGGCATTTCTTAAGGTTTTGTGCATCTAGATCACATTACCAGTTCACTGCCTTACCCTTTTGACTATCCAGTCAACCAAGAGTGTTCACAAAGTGTCTAACTCCAGTTATAGCTCATCGCAGGCTACATGGTATCCATATTTTCCATATTTAGATGACTTGCTTATCTTTGCAGTGTCTTTTTCAAAATATCAGGCATCTTTCTCTTGGATGAGAGATCTCTTGCACAAGCTGAGATTCCAGGAGAACATTAAAAAGTCTTTCTTTACTCCCTCCAAAAGGATTGTGTTCCTGGGATGTTAACTAGACACCTCAGTTCAAAGACCTTTTCTTTCCACAGGAAAAAAATATATCTTTATTTAGATCTATTTCTAAGTTTTTCCCCTCAGACTTCAGACACTGCAAGGGAATACCTCCAGATATTGAGTTTCATGGCATCTATGATTCTCATTATACCCTTGTCAAGACTGCACAGAAAGATATAGTGGTATCCGAAATATATTTCATCCCAGCATCAACACCCTTTATCTTTTCAGATCCAAGTAATGGAGTTTGTCAGAAGAGAAATAATTTGATGGAAACAACAAATATTCTTAAATCAACTTCTCCCATTCCCTGTTCCTGCTTCAATGAAGTCAGCATCCACAGATGTTTCAGACTTTGCTTGGGAAGCAGTTTCAGGAGGTGTAAGACACCAAAGACAGATGCAAGTACCTAAATATCAAGGAGATGCTTGCCTTATTAAAGGCACGCATTTTTTTAACCATCTTTGGTCCCTGGGACCTCTTCAAGTGATTACAGACAATACTACATTGAACTGATGCATCAACAAGCAAGGGAGAACCAGGTCACACCCCCTTTGCAGACTATCCATATTAGATTGGGATATAGCTTCACAGCACAATCTCATTCTACAGGCATCCTACATACAGTTTTATGCAAAAGTGTGTAGCAGACAAACTGAGCAGGACCAGGGCATACCCTCATGAATGGAAACTAGATCTGGGAGTTTTCAAAGATTTGATCTCTCTGTGGGAGTTCCTCAAGTAGATCTCTTTGCCTCCTCTCTCAAAAATCAACTGGTAAAATTCTGTTCCAGGAGTCCATGCAAGAGAGTCTGGAAGACAGATGCCTTTCTTTTGTTTGGACAGGAATGTTCCTGTATGCCTTCCCATCCTTTCTACTCATATCCAGGGTACTTCTGAAGATTCAGAAGGAATCCCTAAGATCATTGGGGTGACTCATTTCTGGTCCAGGTAACTATGGTTTTCCCTTCTTTTGGAAATGGCTAGGGACAATTACTACAAGCTTCTTCACAGAATGGATCTACTCACACAAAAACAGGGGAGTTTTGTACACCCCAACATCAATCATCTTCAACTGACTGCCTAGATGCTAGGGTCTTAATTCTTTTTAGGCACCTTTTTTCCTGAGGATGTGCAGCAGATATTAGCAGAGGCAAAAATGTTTGCTGCTAGAAAATCATATATTAGCAAATGGAAAAGGTTTTCTAGTTGGTGCCACCAGCATAACCAGCAGCCATTCGGGGCTAGTTCTCTAGTTTTACAATATTTGTGTGAGTTACTATCGTATGGCCTTTCTTATTTATTTTTATTTTTATTTTACATTTGTTGACCATTCCTATACCAAGGTTCATTTATCAACTATTTCAGAATGTCTGCCCATGGATCCTCCTCTTTCAAGGCAGTCACATTTCAAAATGTTCTTGAAAGGCAATTTGCATAAGAGGCATCCAAGTAAACCGGTGGCCCCTACTTCGGATCTTAATTATTTGTTAGAGAAACTAACACTTGCTCCATTTGAACCAGCTAATCTGGCTGACTTGAGGTTCTTAACATGGAAAACAGTTTTATTGATTGCTCTGACCTCTACAAGAAGGCTATTTGAGTTGCAAGCTTTTACGGTGAGTCAACCCTATGTCATTTTCCATAGGGACAGGATTTCTTTGATAACTAATCCTTCTTTTATGCTTAAAGTGGTATCTGAGTTTATTTTAAGCCAAACTATCAATTTCTCCATTTTCTCACCTGATCCTAAAAATCAAGGAGAAAGGATACTTCACATCTTAGATGTCCACAGACAACTCAGGTGCTATCTTGACAGAAGTAAATCTTTCAGATCATTGGATCAATTGTTCATTTTTGTGAAGGTAAGAAGAAGGGACAACTTGTGTTAAAACAGACTATTTCCAAATTGCTATTACCTTTTATAGGTTCATAGAGTAGTACTAAGCTGACTGCCCTTGTGAGCCATTTTAAACCTAGCCAATTACTCCTTGTGAGACTCAAACCCTGCACTTTGTGTTTGTAAGGCAAACACCTTAACCATTAGGCCACCCTCCTTGTTGCACTCTCCCGCAGGGTCAATCCACAAGGATCTTAGCTACATCTATGACTTTTTGGGAAGGGTTGGATTCTAGACGCATTCTAGAAGCTGACACTTAGTCCTCTGTACATACTTTTATAAAGCACTATAAGCTGGATTCCTTCTCAAGGTCTAGATCATGCTTTGCTAAATCCATTCTCCAGGGGTTACGGGACCCCTGTCTTTTCACCTCCCAAATATTGTTAGCTGTGGTAGTTTACCCATATAGGTAAGGCAACTCCAGCAGCAATCAATACAAAGAACATAGCACAGTTGTGTAAGCTGAACTTACCATAACACTAGATAATTGAATGATCACTGCTGCAGTAGCAGCTCCCTCCCTTCATCCTCCTTGTTTTTTATGTCAGGGTATGGACATTTATTTTGTTGTTATTCCTAGCCTTTGTATCCTTTCAGGGATCAGTCTCCCTCTCTCTCTCTCTGCTGGCAGGAGAACTCTGAAGGGCGTTGTGCTCAAACTCGTCTTTCAGTCAGCTCAGCTCAAGGTCTTTGACAGTCTGGGCATGTGGAAGGTGCCTGGCAGGATATAACCCATATAACTAAGGCTACTGAAGTGACCATTAAAACATCTACTATTATGGTAAGTTCAGCTTACACAACTGTACTTTTCTTAGCTTTTGAGACTACTGGAACATGCCAATTGCTTTTGTTTAGGTCCAGAGTGGACAGAAACCTAGCCTTGTCCGATTTTTTAGTTTGCCTGCTCATGGCATGGGAAATAAAATCAAATTTCAATACGTTATTTTACTTAATGAACTCATTGTAAAACTGTATAGACCCATTAGGTTTGGGAAACCAGAACTATAGGACCATTCCACTTACTTTTGGATTTTTCCATGATACCATGTTTAAGCAGTTTCTGTACCTATTAACTTGAATGCTTGTTGCTGGGATTCTCATATTCAATATAGTTTCAAATGTACTTTCTCACAAGACATGTTTTTTATGTTGTACCAGGTTAAACTGGTTTTAAGAGGTAACTCTGATAATATGTCCTTGTTCCTAAGTGCAAATTCTCTTACTTCCTTTTTTGTGTTATCAATATTGTCTCCCTTATTTTGAGTTCACAACCTGTTGTAGGAACCTTAACTTCTGCAAATATACTTATTACAGAAACTCATCCCTCTCCAAGGTTCACAACATTTATGTAGTATAACTATTCCAACTGTATTTGTTGTTGTTGTTGTTTCAGCTTATAATTCACTTACTCATTTATTTACTGGCATTTTCTTTTACTGGGGTAGTCCAAATTATCCTAAAAAGACCCCTTTTCATCAGAAGCCCAAGGGAAAACCTCCAGTACCAAAATGAAATTTACAATTAATGAATACACTTGTTAAGAACTGTAAAACAATATAGGGTCAAGAAAGATAACAGTACAATGTGTAGAAGAAAGAAAGACATATTGGGCAGGATTCACGAAGGCTTGCACGGAGTGTAAGAGACGTGTAACACTCCATGCAAGCCTCGCGATCCAGGAACAGCCCGAAACTCCGTGTAAGAGACCAGCTAAAACGTCTCTTACACGGACTGGGCGTGGATATGCTAAATACCTCACTTGCAGCTGAAAGGCATGCAAATGAGGTAGAGTAGCGATCCACGAAACAGAAAGCAGCCCGTGTAAGAGCCGTTTTAGCTGCAGAAATGTACTCAGTTGACAAGTGAGTACGTTTCTGCAAAAATCACAATGGAGCCATGTCAGCTCCAAATAAAGGGTGCATATGTGTCAGGCAGCATGTCAATGGCCAAATATGTGGCCATTGGCAAGGTACCCCGATGCAAATATTAAAAAAATATAATTTTTTAAACACAGCGCAGCCCTGCGCAAACGGGCTGCGCTGTATAAAACATAAAAATGAAGGTTATAAACCCACAAATGTGGGTTTTATGCAATACATGGAATGACAATGCAGGGACCAGCAGACCAAAAACAACATGGCCACCGTTTAGTGGTTGCTAAGGGGGGAAGCTGAGTCTAAGACATGTAACTAAGCATTAGTAGGCAATCTGATGTAAATGAGGGTCAGGATACTGAATCCCACAGTCACATAGCAAATGAGCACATTCTGAGTAGTTTAAGAGATACATAAGGGGGAGGAATAGAGTAGGAGATAGGTGACATCACAGGGGGGAATGGTAGAAAGAAATGCAGTTCATTGGAGGTCAGTGTTACATGACAGATGACAGACACAGATCATGGAAAGAGGAATGCCACAAGATAAGCATGGGAAAGTCAAGAAATAGAAGGTGTACACTGTTACTTACACCAAAGTTTCTTGCTGGGCATGCATGCGCACGTGTGCACACCATGAGGCGCGAGTAGGACAGTGTGCGTGCGTGTAAGGCAGACTGAGCATGTGAGAGCGTGTTGGTAGATTTGTAAGACTGTTTGCGCTAGTGTGCGAGCGTGTAGGGCAGACTGATCATGTGGGAGCCTGTTGGCAGAGTTGTAACACTGTTTGCGCTGGTGTGCGTGCGTTTTAACCCGAATAAGCAGATACTGAACCGTGTAAGCATGTGTGCGCACGTGTAAGCCACTGTGAGCGTGTTTCTGCTGGTATGCACACTGCTCCCCCCTGAGGAAACATAAAGGAAAAAGGAAGCGACAGAATTAGTAGGAAGCTAGCAGGGAATGCTGCTGGAGCTAGCAGGTGAAAACAATTAGCAGCAGGCAATTACACAGGCAGAATAGTAGCTCAGCCAAGCACTTAAAACTCTGCAAACAGCAGTGCAGGATGTATCTCTCAAGAGACACTGCAAGACAGGAGTAAGCTATTAGAAGTGAAAACTGAAAAAGCTGAACTCAGAGCAGAAATGCTAGGGGCTGCCATAGCTGTCATAATGAGACATAGGCGACTTGCTGAGGGTGGTGACAATGCAGATGGTGCCAGACAACCCACAGTGAGGAGACGGAGAAGAGTGTACAGGCCCAGGGTCACCTACCACGGGTTACATGAGCTGGAGATAGTAGAGTGCTATAGAGTGGACAGAGACCTCCTGCAGCAAATTGTCGAGCTGTGCAGGCCACGCCTCACACACAGAACCAACAGAGGGGAACCCATCCCAGTGGAAACCAAGGTATGTGTTGGCCTAAGAATACTAGCAACAGGTACCTTCTAGAGACCAACTGGTGATATGATGGGGATGTCACAGGCATCAGCCTCCAGGGTACTGCACCAGTTCCTGGATGCCATGTCAGCACATGTCGGTGATCATGTATATTTCCCCAATGCCCGTGAGGTATTGGCCAGCAATATGCGTCTCTTCCAGCAAATAACGGAATACCCTGAGGTAGTGGGTGCAATAGAATGCACGCACATGCGCATCAAAGCACCAGCCGGTGAGTGGGGTAGGGCCTACATTAACCACAAGGGCTTCCCCTCCATCAACTGCCAGGTCATGTGTGATGCCCAGGGCATAATAATGAATGTGTGTGCTGGCTGCCCTGGGAGCTACCATGATTCCCACATCTGGCATTTGATGCAGCTGTACCAGACATTTGCCAATGGGGACATCCCACATGGACACCTAGTGGGGGATGCAGGTTATGCACTGGAGCCATGGCTGATGACACCCATCAGAAACGCACACACACCTGAACAGGAACGCCATAATGAGGCACACGCACAAACACATAATGTAATAGAGCATGTGTTTGGGTTGCTCAAGTCACGGTTCTGGTGTCTGGACACATCTGGTGGAGCCTTGCAGTACTCACCAACTACATGTACCCAAATTGTCATGGTATGTGCTATGTTACATAATATGATCTTGTGAAAACAGCTGCAGCAGGACCAGCATAGGGCCGGGCCAAACAGCCCCCCACCATTGCCAAGGCCATCACAGGCAGAGCGTGACTCGGAGGAGGAACAACCTGAGCCTGCCCCAGTAGGCAGAAGGAGGCGTGCCCAGTATGCCCTGGCCTTGGCAAAGAGGCAACGCATAGCACATACACTGGCTCAGTAGGAACCCTGGGAATGATACCCCTCTCTGACTCACTCAAATAATAACAGGGATGCCTAAAATGACATGACCTGCTCACAAACATGTACAGGAAGTGTAATATGTGCATCCGACAGAGGCAGCCCTGCAGCACCACCTGAGGCATGAATGCCATGTGTTAAGTAATCTAACACCATGTACTATATGCACACTTGAGGACCCTGACTAACATCCACCCTCACCAAGCATGAAGCCACAATATGACGATGGGATGATCAATTGCAATAATTGGCTGAAGTAATGCAGTTAGTCAAAGGGGAGCCAATGTGTTACAGTCTGGGAAGACATGCTGAGCATGACATGATGCACCACCTGCTAGGGGTGGCGTGCACCTAACAGTCCAGGCCTCATGGATACTGGCAAAGGCTGTCAGTACCCACAGCGTGCCCTGAATAGGTAAGTCTCAAAACACAAACCCACCTTCATAGGTACCACAAGGGATAGGAACCTAGATGTAATGCTACCCAATGCCAGAAGTCTAAACAGCAAGATGCATGCAGTGTAAACCCACACAGTATGGAGAATGTTGATATCTGTCCTGTAATAGAAAACTGGGTCAAGGCACACATCAGCACCCTAACACTACCAGGTTACACCTCATACTGTGCTGTGCAGCCTCAAAACATGGAATAAGCTACAAAAGGAGGGTGACTAGCAATAATTGTCAAGGATAACCACACCCCTATGTTGGTACCACAACAAGAAGCAGCATGGACTAGCCATGGTCAAATACCAGTGGCTAAAACCGCCTCCCAGTATATAGCCTGCTGCAGACTACCATCCTAACACCAGGAACTGCACCTGGCCTATGTTGGAATACATGAATATATCAAGCCCCCCAAAGCAGATTATATTGGTTGACTGAAAATACCCAGACATACACTGGGAGCATTATACTAGCACCAACACTGTAGGAGAAAAGTTCCTAGAATCCATAAACCAAAATGCCCAGGAACAACGTACCACTCCCACAAGAGGGGTAAGCATACTGGATGTGATAATCAGCAACATGCGTACTGGATGGCAAGATGAGAAGTGTATCCCTCACTGGTAAGACCAGACCATAGAGTAATCACACCGGATATACACATCCTGACCACAGTCCCTGGCCAGAAAACCACAGTGAAAAACATGTGTAAAGCATAAGTTGCACCCCTCCAAACTGATGTGGAATCCATTAAAGGCCCTGTGCAGGTGCAAAATATGGGACACACCGCAGAACCTGTTATACAGGCATTCCATGAACACAGCCAGGAATGCTTGGATTATGCAATTACAAATAACAACAAAACACAATGCCATACACACAGGCATCTGGCATGCTGGACTCCAGCCATTACCAAACCATGCAAGAGAATGAGGAAGGTACTACATGATAGAGCAAACATAAAAAGGGAAGTAATCACTGATCAGTAGTATGGCAATAAAATATGTCCACATATACAATCCACTAAGGCCAGCTACAACAAGTAGAATCTGTGAATCCTGAGGCAATGTTACACCTGCCCCAAGTACACAGACAACCCTCAACTCCCCCCAATAAATACAAATATATGTGAGAGATGCAACCATTTATCCAAACCGGTGGCTGAGCTCCCCCAACTCAGTACTGTCAAAACTAGTCACGAGGAGAAGGTAGCCACACACACCACAAACCCAGTCCCACATAGACTTATTACAACTGTAAACCAAACACATAAACACAGAAAAACATTGCCGGAGGCCCTAATTACAAACACACCACACCAACAGAGGCCTCCAAAGCAGACCCCAAGCAACCACAACCTCCAAACATAGCACATGCAACACATAGTACACAAAGCTGGTGTGCCAAACAGTCACAGGCTAGAAGGAGAAACAACATGCCTGATACAGTTGTAATAGGTGTCTCTATAGGCAGACACACTGCTGTCCCACTCACCAGACTGAACAAGGGAAAGGATACAGTAAGTTGCCTGTAGGCTGCTACAATACCACATAACACAAGTGCAGGTCACCCCAAAGCAAGTAGAAATATGATGCAGTCATTGTCCATGCTGGTGTGAATGACCTGAGATGTACCTCCCTGGACTACATGAAAAGAGACATGGATGAGCTCTCTGAGTATGTACTCCAGGCCGGTATGACACTGGCCGTTTGCAGCATCCAACCCTCACCAAGAATGATGCCACAGTACAAACACAGAATGATCAGCTTTAACAGGTGGCACAATTACAGCTGTCAGTCCAAGAGGATCTAATGTCTGTCTGCTTGAGATGTCATGCATGACAAGCCATGCTGCTGTCCCAGGGATGGCTTGCACCTGTTACCCTGGGCGTCTGGATATTGGATAAGGCTTTTGCCACCTCCATAGAGCCGTATGTAGGCAAGGCCGAAAAGACTAACCCACCACCCTAGAAAACATAAGTGGTAAGAAACATAAGGGTAATGCTGACCAATGCCAGATGTGTAAACTGCAATATGCATGCTCCTGAGGCACTTCCCAGTATGGAGAACATTGATGTCTGTGCAGTGACAGAAACCTGCTGCAAGCCTACTGACAGCACACCAGCACTACCAGGTTATACCTCATATCATGCATTATGGCCCCAACACCTGGACCAAAACATCAAAGGAGGGGGAGTATCCATATGCAGCACAGACACCCATACAGCCAGGTAACTGACAATGCACAAAGCAGCGGAGACCACCCATGTGCACCTAATTGTAGTCAAAACTGCTGTACAGTCTGTAGCATGTGACAGACCACACTTCCACACACAGGAACCCCACCCAGACGTCCTGAAGACACTGGACAGTATGAATGTCCCACCAAATACCAAACAAGGTACTCACAAATTACCACATAGGTGGTAAACCATTATGTATGCAAGGAGTAATCAGGGACCTAGGGACACAAGTGGACAGTAACCTGTTATGTGACACTCACAATGCCAATGTGGCTAGGAAGACTGTCTATATTGGACACCGTATCATGAAAGGATTCACATCTACATCAACAGAGGTCATTGTGCCCCTGTACTGTTCTCTTATCAGACCCATAATCTAGTACAATGACTCATATGGGATGTACCTTACCTGACACCTGCAGCGGTTAGAAAGACCTCAAAGGTACCTCACCAAGAGGATAAAGGGTCTCAAATATATGTCATATGCTGCCTGGCTGTAGACACCCCAGCTGAATGCAGTCACAGACTGCCTACACAGAGGCATTGTATGTCTGTTGTACAAGGCCATGTCCAACACAGGAGTAATGGACATGCTCCACCCCAGGAAATCAAAGCCATTGGAGCTGTGAGAGTGACAGATGTCAACCTCAACACATAATGAAATAGGATGTGCTGGAGGGACAGATACATAACCCAGAGGCTCCCCACACCCTGGAACAGGATCCCACTCCATGTTAGGCAGAGCCCCTCACTGACACCCCTCAACAGGAATATTGCCAAGTGGATGGATGATCGTAGATGTACACTGGGGGTCTTCACTGTGTCACGTCCAGACAGAGGCACAGTAAAGTAAATCATAAATGGCCATAGTATTCACAAAGCAAGGGGCGGTGAAAGACACACACACTCTGGCTAGGCTTACAAATGCCCTAGGGTGGATAGCCTAGTATGAACCTATGAACTTATGAAGATACAAATTGTACAGGACACTAAGGATAATCACAAGGCTTACTCAACTGATGGTAGGAACCATGTTGGGAATTCACAGATATGCTCCGAATCACACAAATATTACAAACAACATACCAAACACACACACATATTGCCAACATACAACCTGACAGGTGCAGTGCAACCCCCCCCCCCCAGAATGCAAAATATCTATCCCAGCAGACTGCTGGCCCCCTGACATTGCAGATGCTGAGGTAACAGCCATCATCTACAAAGCAAAACACACAGCAGCAAAGGTATGAGATGGTGTCCTGGGCTGAGTCCAACATGGACTCCAAGAAGAATGGAATGCCAAATCACACTACTGCTCAATGTCAGCCTTACCACAGGATATGTACCCAAAGAGCAGTGTACAACAACAGTGGTCCTTCTCAACAAAGGTGTTGCCTGAATGGATACTGCAAACTACCACCCCAGGATCCTGACAAGCTTGGTCTGCACAGCTATGGAAAGGATCAGCATGTACCGCAGACATAAAGCTATCGGGGACCTACTGACACCGGACCCTACCCAGTGTGGCTGTCGTAAGTGCAGATCCTGCCCCTAAACATGTTTGACCCATTTGAAACAGTCATTAAGGTCATTGATGATGGCAATGTGGTCCACACAGCGTAGCTGGACCGTACAAATGCTTCCAGACAATACCCTATGTGTTCAGTATGGATATGTTCACCAGCTTAAATATAAACCCCTATGTCAGTAGAGTAGTGGTTGCAAACCAGACCAAGGACAGAACTGACATGGTCAGACATGCTGCATCCATGTCAGACTACAAACCAGATATAAGTGGCATCCCACAAGGCTTGGTCCTGGGACCTCCCTCGTTCCGTATATATGTCCCATAGGTACAGGCCAACATGGAAGGACTGTGACTGAACATGTATGCAGAGGAGTACAAACTGCCCACCATATCTGATCCCCAGCTGACACAAGCAACCCACAAAAGGGCCACATAGAAACAGACAACTGGTGCCATAGCCATGTCAGCAAGCTAATTGCAGAAATGTGTATAGTCAACCACCATGGATATACAGTAAGTGCCCACCAATTACCACACAGGTGTTAACCCATTACGCACCTAACATGTAATGAGAGACCTGGGGACACAAGGTGATAGATATCCTGCATTGGACAAACATGTGGCTGTAGTGTTCACAGAAACATACCATATACCCACCTAATCATGACGGTTGTCAGATCTAGTTAAGGGGAGGTCACTGTGACTCTGCAGTCATCCTTCATCAGCGTCACAATTGACTACAATAGCCCCTGTGGGATGTACCTCAGCAGACACCTCCATCAACTGTAAAGTCCACAACAGTACCTCACCAGGAGTAGCAAAGAGCATGAACAGATGCCATGTGTTGCCTGATTAAACAAACTGCAGCTCCACACACTGCCATACTGCCCACCCAGAGGCAAGCTGTGCCTGATGTATGAAGCCATGTCCAAGCTGGAATCAATGAACATGCTGCACCTTGTACAATCTGAATGGCAGTGAGCTATGCACATGAGAGACCTGAACCCCAGCACTGACATACATAGGACAAGCTGTACTGAATGATCCATAACACAGAAGCCACCCCACTCTTGAGTAAACTCCCAGTACAGGTTAGCCAGAGAGTCACCCATCGACACTCCTCAAGAGGAATCTTGATGAGTGGATGGGAGATGGTAGGTTTACCCTGGGTATCACTGTTATGTCACAGGTAGACGGAGGCACAGTATACTAACCATGACATATGTCATGGCAAACTCCAGTTACAATGTGTGTCAAGGACAAACACACTCTCTGACTAGCATCAGAAATGGCCTAGGGCACATCGCTAGTGTTTGCCAATGTCCACCTATGTTGTGGAATACACTACCAATGTTGGACAAGCCTGGTTTAGGTAGTCCATATCTGAACATAATGCAACATGGTCATATGTGCACAACTGGCCCCTACACAGTCTGTTGTGCTCACTATGAAGATTTAAAGCAGTGATAGGACTAAAGCCCAGGATACTGTCCACCACAGTGAAAGTACTGAACCAGTACACTATACGGTACTACAGTGTTAGGTCATTATGAAAGGATGTTGACAACTGTATGCAAAGTATCCCATGCAATCCCTGCAGGCACAGTATAATCCCTGTTGTGGTCAGACATGAAGCAGTTGGCCAGTAAGTACACAACATGACACCCAACACACAACCATAAACGTGAGATATTGTTGAAGTTCACACTCACCCAAATATGTGGTGGACTGCAGAGTTCAACATATGGAAAGCTCACACTGGGCATGCTCGCACACTTTGATAAATGAGGCATATGTCAGACAACATGCCATGGAAAGGCTGAACTGGGCATGCTCACACACTTAGGCCATATCTCCGTTTAGCAGTTGGCCACACATATCTGGTATTTGTACATGTCATTCCAGGAACCAACCACAACACAGCAATCTGCCCAGTGCACACAGTAAATGACTACAGAGACATAAGTGATATAGTGGATCCCCTCATATTCAAACATCTTCCACAGATACACAAGTTGTTCATAGGAACAGGGAATGCTATGGCAATAAAGACCTGCAAACAGTCTAACAGCAACAAATATTGTGCATCTGACAATTAAACATATGGGTGTAGAGGTCAATACTAGGCTGTTTGCCCTAGGGAATGACAGCTTAGCCAGAGTGTGCTTGGCATCTGCATCCCCAGTACAGTAGGCTACTGTGCCACTGTAAAGTAGGTCACATAAGGCAACGTGTGAGGCTAGTGTGCTGTGCCTCTGTCAAGCAGGGACACAGTGGAGATCCCAGGGTTTGAATGTGCTAAGCCACATCCATGTTGTTGGTGTGTGCTGGAAGAGGGTTGCTGAGGACCTCTAACAGTAAGTGGGCATCAATAACAGACTGAGGGGAGCCCTATCTGCATTGTCTGGACAATTTCACTGTCAACACTGTGTTGTGATGATTATGTGGGATTGAAGTGTCGTGCCGGTACTGTTCAGAGATGTCCTCCCTCTGTGGGCTACAGCTCTGCAATGTATTAGCTCACTCTGTCTGTTGGACAGCTCATATATGGCTGGTGTACACCTGACAGGTGTCCTGTTGTGGAGCAGTCATGGGTATATGTGGGATAGCATGATCAATGCAAACCTTACACATGCTCATAGAATGCAATTGTCAAGGATTATGCAGAGTGGCCAGTATAGTCCCCCAGCATGGGTCCTTTGAAGTCTTCCACCCCAGTCTTCACAAGTGTAGAGTCTGCTTGTGCTAAATACAGTTTGTTTGCAGTGACAACCTTGCCTGGGGGTGGGGATGGGATATGGATGTCCAGGGAAAGGTGGGTATGGTCAGATATCAACAATGGTGGTCTACCTCTGGTGTGGAACAGTGAGTACCCATGTTGCAGATGGACAGGTGCAATATGTATTCCCCATGTGGCTGTGGTGAGTGGTTCTGCCATAGCACATGGACCCACAAATTGTAGTGGCTGTAGGGTAATGTTGTAGAGGCCTGAGTAGTTCCCACACACAATATGCCTGTACCTGATGTTAACAACTGGAATGGTGTATGTGAACACCTGCATATCCCGGCACTGTTCCCAGGGAAGCAAAGTGTGTGTCCTGGATGTGGGAGTGGTGTTCTGGACTGGTTGTGTTGTGTGTTACAGGTCCTGTGGTCACGAAGCATGGTATAGAACATAACCTGCCAGTGCGATGTGCATATCTGACCCTGAAGTAGGTGGCTGCAAATGCATATATATGCTATCCCCCACCTGACAGGTAGTACTAGATGTACATACCTCTGTAGAAATAAAGATGTCAGCACCCTATAAATACTGCAGGTGCAGAACAGATGCCCAGTAATTCGGATAGCGTGCTCTGCTAATGCGTCTCCCTCAAGTGTCATAATATAGTTAGGTAGGAGTTTGAACCATGCAAATGCTCAGTGTGTGTGTGTGTGTGTGTGTGGTTGATGCGTGTGCAAGTCTGTGTGAGGGAAGTGTCCCTTTTGGCAACTGGGAAAACACTCTACAGGATGCACATTCCCCTTTCTAAACACTGATGATGTCAGCACCCTATAAGTTCAGCAGGAGAAGGGAAACCTCCCAGTAATGCGAATAGAGCGCTCTGCTAATGCGTCCGTCTCGAGTGTCATAACATAGTTAAGTAGGGGTTTGAATCCTGCAAATGGCAAGTGTGTGGGTAAGGGGGGTGTGTGTGCTGGCAAGTCTGTATGAAAGATATGTGCATTTTGGCAATTAGGAGAACACACTACATGATGAACATTACCCTTTCCAAACACTGATGATGTCAGCACCCTATAAGTACAGCTGGAGAAGGGAAACCTCCCAGTAATCCGAATAGCGCACTCTGCTAATGCGTCTCTCTCAAGTGTCATAACATAGTTAGGTAGGGGTTTGAATCCTGCAAATGGCAAGTGTGTGTTTGGATGAGGGGAGTTTGTGTGTGCAATTCTGTATGAAAGACATGTGCTTTTTGGCAATCAGGAGAACACACTACATGATGCACATTACCCTTTCCAAACACTGATGATGTCAGCACCCTATAAGTACAGCCGGAGAAGAGGAACCTCCTAGTAATCCGAATAGTGCGCTTCGCTAATGCGTCTCTCTCACGTGTCGTGACATAGTTAGGTAGGGGTATGAATCCTGCAAGTGTGTGTGTGGGGGGTAGTAGGGTGTGTGTAATTGCAAGTGTGAGAGAACAGTTCCTTTTGGCAACTACTACAATACACCAGATGCTGCATATTCCCCCAGTAAACACAGGTGATGTCACCACACTATCAGTACAGCCAAACAGGGCTAATTGCCCAGTAATGCCAATAGTGCGCTCTGCTACTGGGTCTATTACCACTGTCAGAGCACAGATAGGTATGTTTTGGAAACCCACAACTGCCACGTGTGGTTGTGTCACACAATATGACCATGTGTGGGTTGTTGTTCATAACAATGCATGACATTGCTTAAACCAGCAATGGCAATGCACACATGATGTATGTGTGTGACACATACACATATATACCTGTGACCTTCAGTAGTTACCATGTCTGACACGTGCCTCAAGTGGATAAATGGTATTCGCAATGCATAACATTATGACTGTGTCTTACTGTGCAGGGGCCGCATGCGGTATGTGTATATACAGTGTGAGTTGTATATGGTATAATACCAACAGCAGGGGATACACATCTGGTCTGGGCCATATAGTCTACATGTAGTCGATGAACAGGTGCTGCATGTTCCCACCTGTTGTGGGAGTGGTAACATGTTGTTCCACTGCAATTCAGTGACTACATGCTGGGAACCTTTCAGCTAGTGTGTTGTAGCTACAGTAATGCTCACACAATGTTTGGCTGGATGCAGTCCAGCCATATAAAGACATTTCTAGAGACTGTCATATTGCCAGTGTTGTTAGGGAGGACAGGTGGGTTTCCTGTGTATGGGAGGGTTGTGTGTGCCAGGCTATGAACCAGAAGGCAGTCCAACACACTGTTAGCTGCTCATGGATAGGCCCTGATGCTTTGTGCTGTGCCAACAACCTGGAGGTGTGTGTATCTGTGGTGCCTTGAGATACCACCCCCTGTCCATGTGTGTTACATGTGTAGGGGACGACAGGCATGGTATGAGGTATAACCTGGCAGTGATGGGTTGCACCTGTGAGCCGTGAATCAGGAATCTGGTACTGCACAGATATTGCAGTTTACCGTGCTGAGGACAGTGTCCAGTGCATGCATCTTGCGGTGTACACTGCTGGTGTTGTGTAGCATCACTGTTAGTGTCCTATCCCGTGTGATACCCGCGGAGGTGGCTATGTAATCCGTGTCCTGCAGCAAAAGGCACTATGTGTGTATCAAGGGGCTTCGCCAATATACAATGGCCCATGGGTGTCACGTGCAAGCTGCCCCTCGCAAATCATTGTGGCTTCCCTAGCATGTAAGCACACGTTGACAGCCATTGGATACCCTATGAATGACATTGGAGATTGAGCAGAATGTAGACATAGAACACCCTTCCTACATATTGTGGTAGCATACCTGGTGAGGGTATGATGGCAACCAAGGTCAGGCTCATACTGGCCCATGCCACATGCTGAGAGAGCCCTTCTATGTTCCCTATCATGTAGTCCAGGGAGGTATGTCTCAGGTCATCCATAGTGGCATGGACAATGACTGAGTCATATGTGTCCATGCCTCTGACTGACCTGTATGCATGTGTTTTGTGGTGGACCATAGTGCCCCACGGGCATATCACTGTGACCTTCACCATGTACAGCCTGTTGAGCGGGACCCCACTGCAGTGGCCAAGAGAGGTACCTGACACATCTGTAGCAGGTGTGTTGTGTAGCCCTACAGGCTGTGAGTGTGTGGCACACGGGATGTGTGTGCCATGTGTGGCATGTGCTCTGTTCCGACTTAACGTATGCCTGTGTGCCAGCTGCGGAGGTGTGTGATGCTCAGGCAGGATGCTATTCTGAGTCTCCAAGTATGCCCCAGTGTGTTCGGATTGCTGTCAGTGTGGGTCTATGTCAGACTGGTATTGTAGTCACTGTAGTATGTCATGCCACCTGACAGGGTATGGCAGTACTGGGTTCAGAGTGCTCAGTCCCCAGATTGGCTATGTGGTGGCATCTCACACATGTGTTGTACGTTCCTGGCCAGGGGAGAGGGTTGACTGCATACATGTGGCAGCTGTGACATTGCCACATGACTCACATAAACCACAACTGGACCATAGAGGTGATTCACAGGTTACCTTTGCACATGCTACCATAGTAGTGTGATTGCCATGGTGATTACCAACACATAGGGCCAATGGGGAACAACATACTGAAGGTGAGTATGTGTGGGTGTACTGCTACTGATTTCATAGCACTGGCATATATGACTGCACACGTGGGTAAATGCCAGGTAAGTCATATGCAATGTGTCACAGGCAACATACATATGAACAGGACAGACAGTGACGTTCTGTCAGGTGGAAAATTGACATATGTATAGTACGCTATGCAGATGTTACTAGGAATCCACAGAAGCTCTGTAACTCTGCATTGCAGGTGGAATCAGTGTTCCAGGGAACCCCAAGCAAACATGCATGCAAACAAAGCTACAGTAAGCAGGCCTGGAAGTAGTCCATTGTACAACAAAGAAGAGGTAACACTTCCAGTAGGTAACAGTGCAAATATGCAGGCACTATCAACATGTACCCAGGAATGCACAGCTCAGATGTCCATGGTAGAACTGATATTATGTCATATTTAATTGTAATTTGTATTACATTGGTACTGCACACATATCAACATGCGCAAACATCCACATTGCATAGTCGTTGTGGGCAACATGCCACCATTACTGTACATGTCCATCATTGCGTATCACTACTTGCATTAGCTTCTCCCCTGTGCTACCTATGTATGTGGCTATCTGTTGACATCCTTACCACCGGTATGCAATAATGTGCAGCTGTTACACTATGGTACTTACTATGGGTGTAGATAACAATTCAGGACAGTCATACAGTTACTGCATCAGGCATGCTGGGATATACACACAGTCATATCAGCACACTGTACTGTTACCAACATGATACTAGTAATACACTTCTATGTAGTCACCCTGTGCATCAGCAACGTGTTTACCTGTTCCTGCACTGATGTTGGAGATTGCAGGAGGTGGCACAGTTTCATCATATGCACAGGGTGTGAATTAGGTATGCCTGAGTCTGCCACTGATACCACCAATTGACATGTATGTGTATGTGTGTTGGTGAGGGACAGCAGTACAGGGTGGGGCACTGTTGGTGCAGTGTGTGCATGTATGTGGTAGCCCTAGGTGTTAACATTTCGCATGTGTGTATGCATGCACACAGTTCCACCTCATGGCTGCCATATACTGGAGTTTGTGGACAGCCACAGACTGCACCTGGCAGGTCATACAGATCAGTGTCTGTGGGCACGGACACGGTACCTGTGCCTGGCAGGGGTGCTACGGACCGTATCCGGTACTAAGCCAGACTGGGTACTGTCATCAGAAGCGGGAGTGTGTTGACTGGACACAGGTCCCTGTTGGGACTGTCCAGAGCCACGTGCACGTGGTCTCCTGGGGCGGTCTGATGACAGCACAGACCCAGCATTGCTGGGGCTGCTGCTGGCACTATGGGGGCATCCACGGGCCTGTTGTCATCCGCGCCGACTGCCAGCTGCTGCTGTTGCTGGCATACGGCCACGTCGATGCCGCAACCGTCCACCATTGCCCTGGCTCATGGACATGTGGTTGTGGAACTGCTGTAATATGTCCCCACAATGTCTGTCTATGACATTGGTGAAATTACGGATAGCATCCGCGATGTCACGCATACTGTCAGTCATGGATGTGCGACATGCTCTCAGCTCCCTCAGACCCTGTCTGGTGTACCTTTCCATACGCGACTGTGCCTGCATGACAGCCCGAAACATAGCTGAGGTTGACAGACCTCTTTGGGCACATCTGCCAGAGGCAGTACACCCACGGATGCTCCCACGAGAACCCATGGGCAACTGTCTGTGTGGTACCATCTCAGGACCCTGCCCATGGCTGCTGTGTGGGAAGCATGTGCCACAGATACCACATTACCCTGGTCAATGCCCACTGTATCCTGTCCATCACCTAGGGACAATGGTGACATAGGATGTACTGGCAGGATGACTGTGCGCAATGATGGGGTTGACAGCTGTGTACTGTCAATTGGCTGACCAATGACGGACCCTGACACACCTTCCTGTGCCATTACACAGATATCATCATTATCAGTACCTGTGGCACCAGATTCAGGTTCCCTGCTGCAGGACACCAGAGCAGCACCAGAACCTGTGGGAGGAAGACAGGAAACACAGTTTACAATGTCTACACAATGTTACCAGTGATGCACTAATGCACACATGCACACGTGGACACATGCACACATGCACACATGCACACATGCACACGTGGACACAGGCACACATGCACACATGCACACATGCACACATGGACACAGGCACACATGCACACATGCACATGCACACATGCACACATGCACACGTGGACACAGGCACACATGCACACATGCACACATGGACACAGGCACACATGCACACATGCACACATGCACACGTGGACACAGGCACACATGCACACATGCACACATGCACACCCTGCAGTATACACACAGAGCACTACTGAGTTACACTATTATTACTAGCACTATCAGGACTATTATAGGTATTGTTAAAACACACTCACCAGCATGGATGGGCTGCCTTGCTGTAACACCAGAGGGACCTGCAGAAATGAGGGGATTAATGTCAGTGGGCACAACTGTGCCATTGATACTGCGTATGATACAGTTCAGTAGTACACCAGTTGCCTTTCACATGTCAGCTGCTGATATTGGCAATATCACACCTGCACAATTACATACTATGTTGACAGCTACATACCAAGGACACACCTTACACATGCATAAACTAACAGTGTACAGAACAGTCAAGTGTACATATGGCATATTACCTGCACGCTCCATGTCGTGTTGCTGTGTGGATCCAGCCTCCATCATAATGCAGGTGTGTTGCTGTTGATGTTCCTGGGCTGGAGCCACAACACTTAGGAGTAGCCCCTCCAGTCTGGTGAGGGGGGGATGTGTGGCCACCCCACCTCCTGTGGCGACCTGTTGCCTGTGGATATCCGATGCACGCTGACGGACATTTCTGATTAAATCACTGCAGTGATGTCGTACCTGCTCATATGTCCTATTATGCGTGCCAATGTCATTTACCCTACGGACAAGGTCTTGCCACAGTGCAGCCCTCTCCTGCTGATTCTGGCTGGTGCGGGAAAACAGTATGTCATAATCCCGCACCAGGCTCTGGTGTATCTCTTCATCTTCTGCAGCAGAGTAGGCAGGATTTCGCTGACGCGCCATGTCCCTGAAAGAGAACACAAACAGGATATCAGCAAACTATGTCAGCAATATATGGCACACATACTATACATGATACTCAACTGTAGTGATATACTACTACTCCCATATGTAGCACGTGTGTGTCTCTTGGTGGATACACATGTACATGGCCAGATATCAGTGCTCAGCCAACACCTGTGCAACAATACCTGCCACATTCCATACAACATAGTACCAAGCCCCATCGGTCAGCACACTGAGACAGGTCCAATGCACAACCTCACTCTGGGGTTCATACCAAGGTACTGTATGTGGAACACCATCCACTAGTGTGATCTGGACACAAATTAATCGGCCTGGATATACATATCCCACCACCACCACCAGCACAGTAGACTACTTTGATATATATGTGAATAGACAGATTTTCACTTGTTAGGACTGACATGGTATCCATGCAGCCCACTGGGCCAGTGGAAGCCACAACCCACAATGCTGACCCCTTTGCGAATGCTTCCCACGGACATCCCAAAGAATGCATGGAACATGCACACACATTTCTAACCCAGACCCTATGCACAAAGGTTAAGCATCCTGTCTGGTGGACCCCAGCCAAAGGCAAATTGTATAACGATAGAAGGAGGCTACTGCAGGACAGAGCAGATTCACATAAAGGGAAGGCATCTGTGGTCAGCACTGGTAATAAGCTACGGTCTCTCATAACAACATCCACGGCCAACTCTGAGAGGGAAATGGCCATGGACACTATAGATAACCACAAGGCCTTCTTCAGTTATGTTAGACATATGGACCAAAAGCCTCAGATATGCTCTGAGTTACTACACACCTACTTAACATTCACTGAACCCACAGATATTGGCAACATTCTGGCAGACAGGTTCAGTGCAAATATCCCCCCTCCCTCTCCCCCACACTTAGAAATACTTATCACAGCTGAATGTAACCTCCCTATCATCTCAGATGTCCAGGTGAGGGCCGCCTCAGCAAAGCAGAACACACAGCATCAATGTGACCTGATGGTATCCCTGGATGTGTGCTACGTGAACTCCAAGAGGAGATACAACCGCATATAAGACTGATATTTAACCTTGGCCGTACTATGGGATATGTACCTGAACACTGGCATACAGCAACAGTGGTCCCACTCCACTAAGGAGGCACCTCTACTGACCCTGGGAACTACCGCCCCATAAGCTTAACCAGCCTGGTCTGCAAAGCTATGGAATGATTCATTATGGGACGCATATACAGCGATATTGGGTACCTGCAGACACTTGATCCCACCCAGTTTGCCTTTGTGATGGGCTGATCCTGCCTTTTGAACCTGGTTGACCTTTTCAAAACAGTCACTACAGCCATTGATGAGGGCAAAGCAGTCCATACAGCCTACCTGGACTTGCCTAAGGCCTTCAACACAGTACTCCACTCAGGCATCATAGACAAGCTCATCAGCTTACATGTTACTACATATGTCACATGATGGGTTGCACACTGGTTGAACTACAGAATCCATAATATCAATATTGCGGGAGCCATGTCAGACTCAAAGCCAGTCACATGTGGTATCCCACAGGGCTCTGTCCTAGGACCCCTCTTGTTTGGCATTTACTTCTCAGATGTGAAAGCAAACATGTGCGGGTTGTGGATGACAAAGTTCCCAGATGACTGCGAACTAAGCGCCATAGTCATTACACCAGCTGACACACACATCCTACAGACAGGCCTCACTGAAACGGACAACTGGTGCCAGAATCATGGCCTAACACTGAATGACATGTAATGTATAGTCATCCCCTTTGGGTGAAACTACATGCACACAACTTATCACATAGACATATCTATAGATACAGACCAATGACACATATGGAGGGTTCACAGTATGTAGACTATTAACTTGTTACTTTACATTACCTGTGTTTGTCGCAGCTGGTTGCGTTACCATTACTATAGCTTCCTGCTGCTGCTAGCCCAGCTTGATACTGACACTGATGACAGCTTCAACTTAGTTTGTCTTATGTGTGTTTTTGTTTGTGTTCTTATTTTCTTTTTTTCTTTCTTTTTTTCTTTCTCTCTCTCTCTCTCTCTCTGCCTCCAGACAGTGCAATGAAAGTATTGCATGTGTGGAGTGGGAGTACAGGATGCTTTTGTAGGTATCTGCATAAGTCCATGTGATGGCCTCTGCACCAATTGTAAGCCAGCATTTGCTAATTGCATGCAGCCAGTTGTGTACTGATTGCAGTTCTCACTGTGATTTCAGGACAGTGCTATAAAAGGGTATGTGAGATAGGCGTTGCCCTTTCAGATTGTAAGGGCGGGGACCATGCTGGTATGCTGTGGACACTGTTCTGTGAGTGTAAAGGTTAGTATCTCTCTCATGATTCAGGCTGTGTTGTAGATTCACATTTCTCCATTCATCTCTCCTGTTTCCTGTACTAAGTGTGTATGTACACTGACACCTACAACTATATATATATATATATATATATATATATATATATATATATATATATATATATATATACATACATTTATATATGTATAATAACTGACATTATTACCTACTAGCTACCAACTAGCATGGCTGTTTCTGTTCACACACTACTATTATAGAAATCCACTAGATTTGACAGTAAATATACATGACATGCTTTGTGTACTACACATCCTATATTCCCTTTACATTCATTCCTACTATTACATGATATATTTATTGTAGCACAATGTTCTTGTATAACAGTCATGGCTTAGTGGTAAGTCATGCAGACTACTGTTTCCAAGGTCCTGGGTTCGGGACTGACAGTGGGATTTTATTTTGCTTTTGAACTGACTACAGGACCTGTCAATCAGAGTGACTAAGGCACTTTTAAGCAGTTGTAACCGGGTTAGCGCTGGTTTGCGCGGAGCTCCCGCATGCGCACTGGCGTTCAGCTCCACGCACACCTGCTTACAACCGCTTAACAGTGCTTACTCTGGCGCACACCCGCACTATTTTCTTTGAAAGAAATGAAAATGGGGAGACAGGAAAGTGGTGAAAAAGGGGTCACAAAGAGGGTAAGACAGTAGGGAAACAAGCTTGGGTTTTGCAGGAGGGATGTAGGTAAGGCCCATAGCTGCCCATTTCTTCATCAGCAACAGCTGTGCATATGTTTGTAATTTGGTGTGACATTTGAAACCTTCCACCCCTGAGAGAGGTGTCAGGACAACAATAATACTTGTTGTACAGCCAATTGTAATTGATAGTTTCCATGTCCAGCAGACATGTGTGCGGAATGGGCAGCTATGTATGGGGCATAATTTTTTTGTGGGTACAGAGTGCCCTTTTTTTTTTTTTTTCAGGTGAGAGTGGTATGTCAGGTAAAGGAAGTCAGTATAGCTGGGGAGGTAGGTTGGGTAGGTCAACAGACAAGACAAACAAGACGCATACAGGGGCAGTGTATGACATGTGTGGGGGGAATACACAATTGACGGGGACGGATGTTTGGATATCCAGAGCCCATGAGCCCACAGATGGCAACAGTGGAACTGATATCCCCACCCATGGGCAGTTGCCACTGTTCCTTCACTGCCCAGGACGGGGCTGTGCTGGGAGCTGTGTAGGCCAGGCAACAGGCATGCCCGTAAGTTGTGCCACCTGTGCCTCAAGCTGGCATAGGGGCCCAAGAACAGAGTCCCGGATCTCCCTACGCACCACAGTCCGGACGCTACGGAGGGTGAGTGGTGGTTCTCCTCCGGCCACACTTGCAGAGGGGGGACAGGCCCCATCCCCTGCAGCGCTTCCACCTGCAGGTGGCACAGGGCCACCAGAGGAGGGTCCAGACTGGGCACTAGTGCCAGGTGCACTCGCCAGCTGAGGTGGGAGAGGTGGGTCCGCTGGAACCCGCCTTCCCTGTCGTCCTATGTTTTGCATTATGTCATGACAGTTTGGGTTAGTAACATACAATACCATTCGCAATTAGTTGTAACAGCATGCATTAGTATTCCCATTAACCAAACACCCAGATATTCACACCATTGAACAGCGAGCATAACACATGCATAATTTGAACAGCAATACACAGTCCAACAACATGCAGGGTTGATTGATGGCAACAGGCCATCAGGTTTGGATGTATGAACAGGGCAGATGCATCAACATACATGCAAATATGTATGACCCAACAGGACAAATGTCCAGGGGTGTTAATTGTGATTGCACATACCAATTTCACGTGGAATGGATTATATGTGGTTATAGGGTAGGGTGAAGAAAATATAATTAACACCTTCAAATACCAATACATATGCTGTACATTTCTAATAGCTGCAGATATATACACACTACTGTTCTACCTACAGTTTCCTATGTGATAACTACTTCAAGTTGGTGATAGGACTGTTACTGCTACATCAATATACATTTTATTGTTATTCATACACGTTCATATCTGGCTTTGTTCAGCTACATCATCCTGCTACATTTGCTTTATATAGCTATAGACAACTGTGGATGTTTGGTATTTCAGACAATCATACTATCTGCATATTGCAGACTGAGAGCAACATATCCAGATTTTGGGATACACATTCCAGCTGCAGCAACATTTTGAACACATTTCACAGTTTGGTTCTGCTTGTCACATTCATTTCATTCTGTACTGACTGCAGTATACTTTATTCAGGGGTTATTACTACTTTATTGGTGGATTCATAACTCTTTCTCACACTCTCTCACTTGTTTTCATTTTACTATTCAGGATGGTACTTACTTCTAGGCTTTATTGACATGTTTTACCTGTAGTTATTACAATCCTTTCCAGCAGTCTCACTTCTGTCATGTTTCAGTATTTCAACAGGGATATATTTCACACATGTGATTTGCTCATCTTCTGCAGCTGTACTTTTCAGCCTGCTGCAGGTTGTCTACTATTATATTACAGGTGGGGCATCTTTATTTCAGACTTTATTTCAGACATTTTCATTTTTCTGTTTGGATTACAGACTGCAACACACTTTTGTAATCAAGCAATACTTGCAAACACTCTTACACTGTTACTTGCACATTTTATTACTTAGTGACTACACTGCACTCTTTTGCTAACTGTCATACTTTTATATTTCTTTACAGTTACTGGGAGAGGATTACTGACCTGCCTGGTGGTGCAACTGCACCAGCCTATCGCCATAGGCTCTGCGGTTCGCAGAACGGACACCTGCAGCTGTAATATAAATGAAGTAATATTGGAATACACATCTCCATAATATCAGCTAGTTTAATTTCTTACATACATAATTAAATGTAACTTACTCAGTAGTGGGGCGTTGGGCATTTGCCGGGCCTCCTAGATCCAAAGGTTCAATTGGTCCTGCTTACGTCTCTTCAGGTCCGCATGGTGGTGACGGACCTGCTCACCAGTCCTTGGAATCCCTGTGGCACTGGTGAGATCATGAGCCAACCGGTCCCACGCCTCAGCCCTATATGCTCCCCACAGGACCTGGCCCTGCATGAGTTGGGCCTCATGATTGTGGACTAGGAGCCAGACCATATATCTGGACTCCTCAATGCCACACCTCTGTGCTCGAAAGCAACTACTCTCACCTACTCCTGACATTCTGGCTGCAAGTTAGTTCTACAATCGTTTATGCTGTATATTCCCGCCTATGGGGCTTATATATGCCGTTTTTCCCGCACTTATCTGTGATTGGCCATTTTGGAATTGTATCAGCTTCACAAAACCTGCTTTGTCATGCTCCACTTTCTATTCATTCCTATATATTTGCTATTACTGCATTTCTAAGTACAGCTGTCATGGCTTAGTGGTTCAATACCTTGACTATGGTGCATGGTATCCTGGGTTCGAACCTGGCCACTGCTTTTTATATTTTATGACTGTCTAGACAGGCTAGGGGGTGTGTCTGTGTAAAGGCAGTTTTGTTACAGCTTGCTCAACGTTGCTTGTCGGTTAGCTTGTTGGCGCAGTGCGCAGCTCCGCGCAAATGGGTTACGCTGGTTTACGCTTCATTTGGCTGTCAGCACGCATATTACGCTCAGCTCAGCTAGGGACACACAGTTTCAGCGTGTTAAACCACAGCTCACCTTCGGGCACTCATTTTACATCTATTAAACCACTGCTCTCCTACGGGCAGATGCACTCACCTTGTTAAACTGTAGCTCAGCTATAGGCACATCTGGCATTTTTTATTATTTGATTATCTCACATTTCTTCAAAATAAATGGCCTATTTCATTACATTTTACATAAAATATAATTTTATATGTGTACATATATGTCAGGGACTTGTTTCGTGCTTATTTCACTAAAAATAAAAATTGATGTTGTGGGGGCTTGAACCATGACTGCCTGCTCTTCAGCCGACATCTCTACCACTACGCTATTGCTTTTTGGCTTACTTTGCATAGTTAGTTGTTATATGCTTTTCCACTTACTGCTAACTGTGGCTGGGCTACGGGCACGCCCGCTCAAACGGGCGCACTCACGGGCAAACATCTTTACAATTTAAAAAAATATAACATGTTCATTTATATAATTTTATGTTCATAGTCTGTGGGGGCATGTGTTGTGTTGTGTTTATTCACATTTCCATGTACTCTGTCGTGGGGGTTTACTTTGGGCACTTTTACTCTTCTGGGGGCGTGTCCGCTTGCAGGGCTTGGCCTCGGACACGCCCCCTACTGTCTTCCACGGACCGTGTTAGCCTTAGGTGTGATTCAGCATGCCCTCATGCATATGCATGACATGCTGACGTCACACCATTTAACTGCAGCCTCCGTGTAAGCCTTGTATCTCTTACACAGAGGCTTTGTGAATCCTGCCCTTTATATAATGCTGTGCTATATAATTTTAAAACAACAATACAATATTATGTCATTTTGGGAACTTTCTAACTGCAACTATTGTAAATCCTATACTTTGCAGTGGATTTTTAATTCTTTAGTCATCCTAGCTCTTTATGGCTTCTAAGTAACTCTCAGATGTTTAATTGTGATGTTCACTTAGCTGTAAATATTGTACAGACCAGTGTTCTGTGGCTGTATTATTCATCTGAGTTCTCTTGGCAGTTAATAAATAATGAATTGAAGTCTTCAGACATATTGATCTTGTACCTTTTTTGTAATCATGCTGGGTAGACCTGAAAATGGTCCAAATGGATTAATGCTCTACCTTGTTTAATAAATTTACATACATGCATACATACATACATGAATAAATTAAATAAATAAAAAACATTTTCTCCAATTCCACTTAGTGCATTGTCCTCCCTCACAGCTTTCTTAAAATTGTTCTGGGTTTTCTGGAAGTCTGTTAAGCCAGCAATACACTTATCAGTGCTCTGATGTGAAATAAAGCCAGTGAACTCTTCTGCAAATACTTTTTATTGTTTATTCTCTATATAAGGTAACTCACGAATATAATTTTCTTCCTCTGGGATTACTGGTAGTTTCCCTTACTTGTCCTCACTATTCAACTTATTTTCATCTGACTTTCTTTCTTATATGATGTAGCAGGCGTTAACGTTCTGTTCAAGTTCCCTTTTCTTTTTGTTCATAGGTTTATAGGTTCATAGGATGTTACTAGGCTACTGACCCAAGGGTCTTTACAAACCTAGCCGTTAAATCCCAATACAATACCAGAGGAGAGATAATGTCTATGGCCAAGATTTTTCTAGTAAGCCTGCCCATGTCCAGGAGAGAAGCAGGGTTATTCCCCAGCAGAAATTTATGATTTCCTATCCAGTGAGGCAAGTTTCTGTTAAACAGGGTCATAGAGGTGCTCTGCTTGACATGGATTGGAAGCTTGTTTCAGAGGAGTGGAAACCTCTGAGATATGTCTATTTGTCTCCAGCAGGTCCTATTTATGTCACAGGCTAGACTGAGGTCTCTGGAATGGGTGACTCTAGTCCCATTTGACTTACAGATGTGCAACTTTTTCATAAGATTTGGGTCAGAGATAGCCCTGTAAGCCAGACATAAGTCACCTCTAAATAGTCTATACGCTACTGAGTACAGTGAAAGCAACTTCAGTCAGTCCATATAAGACATGTGCTGGAGATCCTGAATTTTCTTAGTTAGAAATGTCTGAGGTCTCTCAAGTTGCTGCAGGTGTCTGGTATGGTAAATAACAAAGGGAACATTATATTCAATGAGAGGTCTGAGGAGGGACAAGTGCAGAGGAGTTATAGCCTCTTTTGCTTTTGAGGCAATGCCTTTGCTAAGCAGGTGGGTAATGTTGAATGCCTTTCTCATCACAGTAAACACATGGTGGTCAAAGCTGAAGTCACAGTCAATTTGTGTTCCCAGGTCTCTCACTACAAAATTGGTGCTTAGGGTATTATTATTATTTGTTTTATAATCAGCAGGGACATTGTTTTCACTGAAGGGCATGATGATATATTTTTAGCATTTGGTTTAAGACCATGGCTTTGGCAACAATCATTGATCTGTTTAAGCCCCTTTTGAAGAACACCGACATAACTAGGGAATTCAATGATAGCACCTAAATTGCAGTCATCTACAAACTGCCTCTCTGTTTTGGCCTGCACTTCTGAGAAGTATATGCCAAACATGAGGGAGTCCAGCATTGACTCTTTTTGGATCCCACTGGTGACAGGTCTGCTGGTAGAGGTGAAGTCTTCCACTTTATTGTAGATCTGTGAGCCAGTTTGCAACCCACCTGACAACACAGGGTTTGACATTCAACTGAGTTAATTTGTCAGTGATGCCAAATGTGAGATTATATTTAAGGCCTTGGCCAAGTCAAGATAGGCTGTGCACACAGCTTTGCGTTTGTCTATGGCTCTGGTCACATTCTTGAAGAAGTCTACCAGGTTTAGCAGGCATAACCTACCCTTGAGAAAACTGAACTGGGATGGATTTTGGAGGGCATCTATATTCTTATTTATGAGATCCATGAAAATTCATTCCATTTCCTTACGGATGAGGCTGGTAAAACTTATGGGTCTGTAGTTATCTGGGTCTGTTGCCGAGCGACCCTTGTGGAGGGGGATAACAGACACTGTTTTCCATTCAGTGGGGTCAAAGCCAGTACTCAGGCTATAGTTGAATAGGGTGCCTAGTGGAGTAGCTAGCTCTTGTTTAAGAACATTAAGAATGCAGCCTGGAATGCCATCTGGTCACATGAAGGCTGTGTTCTTAATCTTTGAGAGAGCATTGATGAGTTGCTTTTTGGAGTTGCAGGGAGAAGGTGATGTTGAAAACATGATTTATGGTATTGTTGGGGGGGATAGGGGGTAAAGCTTTCACCAAACCTGTCTGCTAGCAGGTTTGCAGTTTCTGCAGAGTCAGTGTGTGCGATTCTATCTACAATTAGTTCAGCACGTATCTGAGTCCTGCCTTTTAGGTTGCAGATGTAGCTGAAGAAAGCCTTATGGTTATCCTTGGCTGTAGTTGCTAAATTTTTCTCATAGTGGCTCTTTGAGCATTTTACAAGTTCTCTTATTTGCTTCTTTAGGCCGGGGTTTTCACTTTTGTATTTTTAGACAGCAGCTTCTTTCATTTATTGTATAATCTACAGTATTAATACAAGATGCCCAACAGAATGGCGTGTTTTTTCTTGAGGATCTTGCTTTAATCATATCAGACATGGCTGTGTCTATACATTTGTGTAGATGTTTATACAGGGCATCAGTGTATACCTTAGTATAGCCGTCAATGTCATCTGTGGGACCTGGAGTTTGGAAGTCAATGATACTATACTTAGGAGGGCATAGTTAGGTTTGGTGAAGTTTTTTAGCCTGACTTCTCCTTTGGGGAGTTCTAGTGCTATTGCAACTTCAAAATGACTGATTTATGGTCAGATTTAGCTAATGCAGGCCCTACACTTGTGATACTGCATTGGTCACTCATATTTGTGAGGACCAGGTCTAGAATATTAGAGACCCTTATGGGGTGGTGCACTATTTGTTCCAGGACATTTTAGTTCACAAAATCCAGGAACTTTTGTGTGAGTGAGTTTGGGCTCGTATGAGTTTCCCAGTTAATGGAGGGATAACTGAAATCACCCATGACTAGGGTGTTATGTTGTACTTTAATTGTCCCAAGTAGGTCTAAATAAGCTGTATGGGATTCTTGGTTCATGGAAAGGGACCTATAACTGGTGATGACATGAACCTGGGGGGGGTCTTATCCACAGTAATTTGGACTTGGAGTAACTAGATAGGGTTATCTTGTCTAACCAGTATAGAGGCATAATTATCTTTAATGAAGATAGATACTCCACCTTTCTTGGTTCTCACAACTTCAATTTGCAGTTTGAAAGTATGGAAGGCATTGTAGCCTTGCAAGGTCAGGGTACTTACTGCAGCCTTGAACCAGGTTTATATGACCGCACAGATGTCAACATCTTCCAGGTTGAGAAGTGCTTCCAAAGATTGCAGTTTCTGATTTAAACTCCTAGAGTTTAGCAGCATGACCGTTAGTTTCTTTGTGTTTGATATTTTTGAGTGAGAATTTTTGTTTTTGTGACCTTGCCTAAGAAAGGTATTATGGTGGAGGCAAGTACCTTAGCCAGCAACCAAAAGCCTAGAGGTGCCAGGAGAAGTCCATTTCTGGCAGAGCAGCATGGTCTATCCACCATGTCATCCCAGGCTGACAGGAAATGGACCCCTTAGAATGACACCAGTAACTTAGTCAATTATTGAAGTCAATCATTTTTTGTTTATATTGTGGTATCATCTTAGGTGTGGGTAAAATGTTGCTCAAAGCTAGGGACATACCTGCCTTCGACACATATTCAGAGAGCTCAATCATGTCTCTCTTCATATAGTCCAGAGAGGTCCTTCTCAAGTTGTTCACACCAACATGAACTATGATGGAGTCATAAAGGTACTTGTTATGGGACTTGAGTGCATGTGTGACCTGATGAATCCTTGCACCAAACAGATAACTGACCGTAACCTTCTCCTTGTTTAACCTGGTGATATGGGTGTCTGTATATCTCACTATAGAGTCACCTATAACTAATACATTTGGAATAGATGTGCATTGCCTTAAGGGCTTATTTGGTGATACACTGGTGCTGGTGTTTTTTATGTGTATTGGGTGCTTGGTGTAGTGTTAAGTGTAGCATGTTTGTGATATGGAGGTCTCTGGTGTTTAGGTAGGTTTCTGGAGAGTACCTCCACATATGACAGTTTATGTGTTGGTGCATATTATGAGTAGGAGTTGTGGAGTGTGAGTTGGCAACCTGTTTAGTGTTGCTGTTTTTGGCACAAGAGAGCAGTAATTTCAGATTCTTAGTGTAGAAGCATCTCTTGGCACAAGAGAGCAGTGATTTCAGATTCTTAGTGTAGAAGCATCTCTTGCAAATTGTACTTGAGTGATTTAGGAGTAAAGGGTTATCAGTGTACATGAGGCAGTTGCTGTACTGGGTCAAAAAATAACATGTCAACCAAGCTAGCAGGAGAAACAGAGGGAAATTGACAATCCATATTGCAAGGTTGAACCAGGTATCTCCACAGCTAAGGAGAAAAAGATGGGGGTATCTGGTAGGGGGTTTATTTAGGGGAACTAACCTAAGGGGTGTAGAGTAGGAGGTCTATAAAAAAAGGATCTATAGGTCTGATGTTGATAGGTAAGAGGTAAAATCACTGCTATGTGGTTCACTGACTAGCAGAGAGCTGTTTAA
Organism: Protopterus annectens; assembly: GCF_019279795.1. Taxonomy (NCBI): domain Eukaryota; kingdom Metazoa; phylum Chordata; order Ceratodontiformes; family Protopteridae; genus Protopterus; species Protopterus annectens. Next base: position 866,772,390 of record NC_056746.1, on the reverse strand, counting down.
GAAATGCTCTGCTAGATAGCAGTTTCTTCTAAAGGAAAATATATCTATTGGCTCTTACGCATCTACAACCGCAAAAAGTTACCCCCTCTGCATGGCAGTGGATAATGTTGCATTATGACCAAACAAGAGCAAAGCACCTAATACAAAGAAAGCAACAAAAGAGCACCAACTGAGCCCTGCACCGATGAAATAGCTCAAACTGAGCCGTGAACCAGGAACCTTCAATTAGATAGTCCTACTGTACGCTCCTACCATGAAGGTACAGGGGAGATTTCTCCAAAAGAAGATGTTCGATTTTTCATGCTCAATCTCAAATAGAACTGGATTCAGCCAGTCTGAATTCAATCTATACTAAGGCCAACAAAAGTGCAACAACATGTAATAAAGTCATTTGTCTTTAGTATGAGAGTCACCAATCTCTATTTCACTTTCTACATATACTTCTCTTACTATACTCTTAACTATGCATCCTTCCCTGCCACTTTCCACACTAACATCTTTTATTACTTTAAATACAAGAGCGTTTTGGGAACACACACCTTCTCTATCATATTCTATGCTGACTTCCTTTCAACAACTGGGACCTTTGGTCAGATTTATATAACCATTCTTCCCAAATCTTGGCTCTTTTCTGTCTTCTAGCTCTGTGCTCTTTTCTTTACTGGTGATATATATTCCTGAAAGCACTGGTTGAAACTTCCCCCAATACCTTCCATAGTTTAAACTGGAATAAGTCTTGTCAACCCTCAATGAATAAGCACAGTTTCTCTCATAATATTAATATTGTCCTGGCCTTATACCAGAAGTTAGTTTACATTCTAGCATCCCAAACAAGTGAAAAAGCATTCATAATATTAAACACCCTCTTTCCAAGTAGGTCAAATGATTACCTGGTCCTTTTGTGTAGAACCTAAACTGCTGACATCTTGACTAAGAAGCTAATCAGTATGCTCTTCTGCAGTAAGTGACAATAACCACTTCTTCTTCTGGCTTTTTCCCAGTTAGGGGTCACCACAGCAGATTACCTGTCCGCTCATGACTGGCAGTGGAGTTTTACAGTGCCAAGGTGCCAACCTGGCACCCAAGCTTTCACAGAAGGCACACACACACCTAGGGCCAATTCGGAGTGTCCAGTCCACTTACAGCATGTCTTTGGAATGAAACCAGAGCACCCAGAGGAAACCCACATGACCACAGGGAGGACATGCAGACTCCACACAAAAGGCACACCAGCTGAGAATCGAACCAGAGTACCTCTTGCTGTGAGGCAGCAACGCTAACCACTGCACCACCGTGGCTGCCCAAGTGACAATAGCCACTAAAATATCTAATTCTTTCCTGTCAGTGGTGGCCCTCCCTCCCCAATCCTCACTTAATCATGTGAATGTTGCAATTTCCTAGTTCTTCAATGCTGCTTTTAAAACACATTTTTCCTTATTATACCCCATATGCATCCCACCTGCAAAAATTTCCTTTTAGCAATACATTCATTGTCATCATTCACATGGTCCTCAACAAGTTACCAGCAAAAATAACCTCTACCAAGCCACACACTTCATGTTTCACACTGATTTCACACTGATGTCTGGCTGGAGCACACCTGCAAGGCAGTGAAGAGTCTTGCATATGCGGGTAATAAAGTCATTCAAGTTTCATTAGATAATCTAGCATGTAACATCAGTAAAGAGGACACTGCTTTTCTTTCCAAATGCACATAAGCTGTTTAGAGTAAAGAAGCTGTTATTAACAGATTTATCCACTTGCTATAGAGTAAGGGGTAGTTACAATTTAAGTGTTAATCTGTATTGAAACTTTTTCTGCAGGTCCAATTAATGCCATAACGGGACAGATCCATTGATCTTCAAACACAATTTCCTTACCTTATGTTGCTTTACATTAGCGTAATGGCAGAAGGAAACAGTAAGACTATAAGATCTGACTTTGGAGTGCACCACATAATCTAAAAAGCATACAAATATTGGTAACTGAAATTGGCATGGCATAAAGAAGGAGCTCATGGCTATCTTCTGTCTCATTAAGCTTCTGTGACACCTTCATCTTGCTGGCTTACTTAAAACTCACTAATTGAATGCACTCCTAAGCTGCTGCTTACTTTCTAGTCTGTAAACTGACAGTGTCTACAAAAATATGCCATCTAAACTTTTCCAAAACACAGCCTGGTCATCCAAAGGAACCACAGAGGATGAAATGCAGAACGATGAAAAAAATTGGTGGGAATGGGCACCGAAAGTTGTGAAATTGTTGTGAAATTAGTCCAGTGATGTAATTCTCTAAAATAATAAACTAGTTCACCCATCAGGAACATACTACGCTAGCATATCGCTGCAAGGTGTCAGCATTATGTACTAACAAGTGTGAAATGCATGGGGCTAAATGTGTTAGAGCTGCAGAGCATCTGATAAGGGAAAGACACTGCTATTGAGCTTAATACTCACTTAGCATTGTGCTCTTCTTGAGAAACAGAACTCTACCTTAGTTTAACCTGCCACAGAGCTTAAACTTGCTTAGCAAGCTCTACCCTAGCTTCTTTTAAGAATTATTGCTTGTACACAATTGTAAACCATATTAGTACTATGATGTTAAGTAACAATCTTGTTGTTCTACTTGTAATTATGTACTGTGACTTTAACTGTAGTGGAGCGTTTCTCCCCGGGTCTCTACTGAAAATGGACATGTGTCCAGCTAGACTAGCCCGGTCAACAAATGTAAAATAAATAAAAAAATAAATAAAAATAAATAAATAAAGACACAACACAAATGTGGGAAAATGTAAATCTTTCATTTCTGTGCAAGAAAGGATATGACTTGTGAACAGCCTTCTATATTTTATTTCTAGTCTGCACAATAACATACACATTAAATTGACTATGTCAAGCAAAGGTCTTCATTAGCACTCTTCAAGAAAAATATTGATGAGCGGATGGGAAATAGGAAATACACCCCGGGGATCACTTCTATGTCTCTGCTGGACAGTGGCACAGGAAAATAACTTTCTTGGGTGGCGTAAGCTATGGAACCTTGCTGGCTAGGCTTACGTAGGCCCTTGGGCCAATAGCCTACTACCTACCTATGAACCAATGAACCTATAAATAACATTAGGTTATGGGAAAGTTAGAACTTTTACAATATCATCTGGAAATAAACAATTTGCTTCTGTTTGTGCTCCATTTAATCATCTAACCTAGTTTGCTCACCCATGACCATTTCTTATCTCATTCTTCTTACTTAAGAAAGACCCAAAGACTACTTAGTCATTATCCTGAAAGAAATTTGTAATTTTCTGTTATACTGTGTTCCTCTGGCTGCTTTGTGCTAAAGAGTGCAATGCATACATCATCAGATGGTCATCATATTGATCACTGCTGCAGTAGCTTTAGATATATGGGTTATATCTTGCCAAGGATATAACAGCTGGTCAGCTTCCAAAGCTTCAGGGCACCTTCTGTGTTCCTAAACTGTTAGGCAGCTTGAGTGGAGCTGTCTAAAGACAAGTTTGGGCACCAAGCCCTTTAGAGCTTTATTGCTGCCAAAGTTTACGCTCCTCTGAGGCTTTCAAGGATTGACAGTCAGGTTGTACGATTCCTTTGTTGGACAAATAAATTCCCTTTGGGGGAAAAGACTTAAATTTAATAATTTTGGCTATTACTTATACTTTCCTATTCAGGAAAGTTATTTTAAAGCTAGGAGTTTGTGTTTTAATAGACTATTATGAGACTGTACTGTACTTTTAAGCAAAAGTGCTGTTTTTTCCTGTCAGTTTAAAAGTTGTTTAAAGTAACTGAAAAACATTTTTTTCTGTGAAGAAATTGTATTTGATTGTTTCACTTTGTGGGACTGGTGTAGTGTTTTAAAGTGCTTTTTACTGTGCTTGCCTGGGAGGAAAGTGACTTTTTAAAAACTTTATTTTTACCAGCATTTGCTGCTTGTTTTCCCTGTGAAAGAAGTAACATTTTCATCTTGACCATGGAATAGACTGTCAGCCCATGGTTAATCCTTATTCCAGCTATGAAAAGAAAATGTTAAGCAAACAGCATTTGCCACCACAGCAGGCTAGCAATTTGCCTCAGCTGCATGTGGGTAATTGAGCTGTGGCCATTTGTTGTAGCTGAGACCTCTCATCTTTTATGTCAAATCCCACTGGTGTAGTACCTGCAGCCATTATGAACTGGGGATTAACCACTTCTTCTGTAGCAGTTAAGGTCCCCTCAGTGGGCAAAGGAGAGCCATTCTTGTCAGTCCTGTGAGAATGAACAGGGAAGGCTTCCCTAGTTTATCAGAGTGTTGTGTCCATTCCTAGAGAAATTGCAGCTGCTACTAGTAACACAGTTTAACTCATTTTCCTGTTAAAAAGAAGCAAAAAAAACTAAGCATGTATCTACTCCACCTCATATTTCCTTAGCCAGGAGTTGTTTACTGGATCTGGCTCGTGGTTTTATTCAGGCTATTGATCCTTCTTATAAGGTAGTGTTTGTAAAAAAAAAATAGGAATGCTTCTTTTCCTGAAAAAATTCAAGATTCTGAATCTGGACAGGAGGATGAGGGGATAGATTCAGGATTTTTTCTGCAGATTTCTGATTCAGAATCAAAGGAGGACTCAGTTTCTGATTCTCCCTGTGGGGGGTGGGGGGTGGATGGGGATTCTTTCTCTGAGACTATTTGTAGAATGTGACAGTATTTTTCTGACTGCTTTAGAGGGTGTGTGAATGTCTGTTACTGCTTGTAGTTTTCCTGATTGTCAGCCAGCTGCCCCTAAGAAGGCAGATAGGATGTATAAAGTTCCATAGTCTTTTAAATTTCTATACACTCTTCGCAAACCTGATCCAACAGCTATGGCTTTAGTTAATTCTTCTACTGCCAACTACTTAGTTAATTCAACTCCTACACTTTCCGGTAAGGATGGGAAGATTATTGCTAAGTATGGGGAAAGGTACATGCTTCTGTGACTTTGATTATCAGAATTTTGAATTTTCTGGCTCATATGTTAAGGTTTATCCTGACTAATTTTGGAACTATGAGAATGCCTTGTCTGCAGTTTCTTCTTATGAGGAAAACCGGCTTTAAATAATTTAATTTCTTCTATCATTCAAGTCACTACTCATTGTGTATATATAGTGTGTGTATGACTCTGCTGATACTTCTTCATTGGCTATGGCCACTGGTACTGTTTTGAGGAGTTTGGCTGGCATGGCTTCATTCTCAGAATCACCCAGATGATGTTAAAAATGAGGTTTTAAATTCATATTTGGATAGAGATTTAGTTTTAGGGCCCTTCTGCTTTACAGCTGATCAAAACGGGTGATAAAAGGGGTTACCTAATACAGGGAATCTCTAAAACTTTCCAGCCCTCCTTTTCCAGATTTTCCAAGGGAGTCTGTAACTCCACATCCAGTTTTGGTAAGGCACAAAATAAGCAGTCTTAACAAAATGCAGGTAAACAGACATTTAAGAAGAAATGGCAAGGGGGTTCCTAGAAGAATTCTGGAAACTCCCAAAACCAAGGACAGTCCAATAAGTCAGAATGACTATTTAAGAGACTTTATTCACTTTTCCCACACTGGTACCCTTTTTTGTCTTCCAGAAAGTCTGAATCTCCACTTTTCTCTTCGGCAGAAGATAGTTTCAAACAAATGGGTTATGAAGATCATTTATCAAGGTTACAGATGGAAGTGGGAGGAAATTCCTCTTTTCCAGGGAGTAATTCCTCATTCGTCAGACCAAATTCTTCTATTTCCACCTGTCCTTCATCACATGCTGTCTGAGTGAGTGATATAACCAGTTCTCCCTTCCCAGGTGAGAAAGGGGTTTTATTCAAGTCCATTTTCAGTGCCAAAGAAACAAAATGCTTGGAGACCAGTTCTGTGTTTTTCTTTCCTACACCTGTTTGTGATAGAGCCTAAATTCAAAATTATATCACTACACAACTTGTTACCTCTTCTTCCTCATTCATGTTTCCTGCTAACACTAGATTTAAAAGATGCTTATCATTACATACTTATCAGGTGTTCCTTAAGGTTTTGTGTGTCTGAATCACATTATTATTTCTCTGCTTTACCCTTTGGACTATCCATTGCACCAAGAGTGCTCTCAAAGTGTTGAGCTCCAGTTATAGTTCATTGTATGCAACAGGGTATCCACATTTTTCCATATTTAGACCACTTCATTATCTTTGCAGTCTTTTTCAAAAGTCAGGAATCTATCTCTTGGTAGAGAGATCTTTTACAGAAGCTAGGATTACAAAGGAACATTTGAAAGTCTTTCTTGACTCCTTCTCATAGGATTGGGTTTTTAGGATGTCAACTAGGCACCACAGTTTAAAAATCTTTTCTTCCACAAGAAAAAAATAGATCTATGTCTAGATCTAATTTTAGCATTTTCCACTCAGACTTCAGTCACTGAGAAGGAATACCTTAGAATCTGGAATCGCATGGCTTCTATGATTGTCATAATAACATTGGCAAGACTCTGCATGAGAAAGATACAGTAATATTTGATGTCTCTTTATTTCCAACACCAATAACCTTGTCTTATCAAATCCTAGTTTTGGGGTTTGTCAGAAGACAAATTACTTGGTGGAGACAAGAGATATCCCTAAATCCAGGTCTCCCCTTCTTCCTCCATGTTTGAAAGTAATCAGTTACCACAGAGGCCTCAAACTTTGCTTGGAGAGCAGTTTCAGGTGGGATAAAAGGACAAGGTATATGGAACACCAAGGACAAATGCAAGCACATAAAACAAATGCTTGCCCTGATCAAAGCACTCGACTTTCTGAAATATCTTTGGTCCCCAGGACCTCATCAAGTTGTTATAGACAATACCACAGTAATGTGGTACATCAACAAGCAAGGGGGAACCAGGTTGTACCCCTTTACAGTTTAGCCATATTAGTTTGGGGTATAGCTTCACAGCACAATCTCACTCTACAGGCATCCTACATTCCGTCATAGCATATTTGTGTGACAGACAAGCTGAACAAGACAAGGGCAGGCCCTGCCCATGAATGTAAACTAGATCAAGGGGTCTTCCAAGATTTGATCCATCTGTAGGGAATTCTTCAAGTAGACCTCTTTGCCTCCTCTCTGAACAATCAGATGGCAAGATTCTGCTCCAGGACTCCATGTAAGCAGGACTGGAAGACAAATGCCTTTTCTTTTCCATGGACAAGAATGTTCCTATATGCTTTTCCACTCTTTCAACTAATACCCATGGTACTTGTGAAGATTCAGAAGGAATCCCCCAAGGTCATTATGGTGACTCCCTTCTGGCCCAGGCAAGAGTGGCTCATTCTCCCTTATTTTAGAGATGACAAGGGGCAATTACTACAAGCTTCCTCACATACTGGATCTACTCACACAAGAACAAGGGTGTTTGATACACCCCAACATCAATCATCTTCAATTGACAGCCTGGATGATAGGGTCTTAATTCCTTTTAGGAACCTTTTTTTTCTGAGGATGTACAGCAGGTACTAATGGAGGCAAGAAAGCCTACTACTAGAAAATCATATTAGCAAATGGAAAGGGTTTTCTAGTTAGTGCCACCAACATAACCAGCACCCATTCAGGGCTAGTTGTTTTCTGGTTTTACAATATTTGCATGAGTTACTATCATATGGCCTTTCTTATTCCTCTATCAAGGTTTAATTATTGGCCGTTTCAGTATGTATGCCCATGGACCCTCCTCTTTCAAGGCGATCACATGTTAAAATGAAAGTAATTTTGCATAACAGTAAACTGGGCTTCCTAGTCAAACCTGGAGTGTTGCTATTAAACCAGCAAGATGAACTTGGGGAAAAAAAACATTTGTTATCACAATGGAATTACTTTAAGTTCGTAAATATGTGTAAATTTAACTGGAAACAAAGATCTGAATTACTGTGCTTGCTGAGGGAACAGAAAGTGTTAACGTCATTGATTTTTACAGTTATTATTAGTAGAAATATAGGCAGCTTATAATGACAGTGTGCTGTGTTGAAAATGACTTAAAGACATGTAGCAAGCTAGTACAGATGCAGTGTATACATTTACTCACGCCATGTCAGTAGTCCAAGTTCAAAATGATGAGTAAGTGAATAAGATGACAGCAGACCTCTCAACTGTACTTATTTTGGAGGAAGTGTACTATTGTCGGGCCTGATTTGCAACTATGTATTTGTATCTATATTTGGAGGTATGTCCTGATTTTCAGACTTCACACAATTTTCTGAATCCTCCCATCACACAAGATTTTTTAAGCTGTTAAGTAAACAGAAAACCAGACCACATGGCCAACATGCTAGCAACACCAAAAGTTTAAAGATAGTGGACTCAGATCTTACAACTCCCTTTTTCAGAAGGAAAAACAAAATAGTCTCGTGAGGTACATTTTTGCAATGTTATTCAAGACTATAGATCTTACTATGTGCCTTTGATGATATGCCTACATTTTCATGCCATTGTCACTAAATTTTATGAACTTCTGTTTCAGAGTGGTATCCCACATTCCTACTGGAAGTAGGAAGAGGTATGTGCTCTTTGGTATTCAAATTTTATTTTAATCAGGTGTTCATATTTTTGGATGTATGTTACGACTTTTGAAGAGCCTTGATTCGATGTCTGCAGGTCGAGAGGTATGGATGACAGAAGGAGAGGAAGTATTCATAAAACTGTGTTCCTCTTTAAAGAGTATGGGAACAGAAACATTTCATCTTGTTTGCATGTTCCAGAGTAGAAGCTTGTAGATAATAGTTGCAGTTCATATAAAAGGATGACATGCACACTTGCAGAATGATCTATAGCTTATACACTCAACCTTGTTTTCTCAGCTGTGTCATTGCAAGGAAAGTGAAAAAAAAAATACAAAATGGCAAACGTGGCTTAATGAGGTCCTGCATGTCCATCCTCACTAGCTAAGTGAATCAGAAAGTGAGCACTTCCATTCTTCAATAATGAAATTATAGCTCTCTTTCTTTACCTTGTCACTAGGGAAGTATAAATAGGAAGAATTAAACACGCATGTACTGAGCTGAGGAAAGTACTGCAGTGACAGGATTATGAAGCCACATGAATTACAGTTACGGATAGACTGGTCAACTTCTGATTAGTACATTCATATTTAATACTAATGGCCCAGGTTTGCAAACATGTCTGACAATTACTGGGATGTGCCAGTGGGAAATGGACTGGGTGTTCTGGGATGCCACTTCTCTTTTGGAGTGTAAGGATTATGACCCTACTATGATATTGCATTTAGAGTTGCTTATATTGTTTATCTCAAACACACTGGTGGGGAGCTATGCATATAGAAAGGGGATAAAACAAGCTATCACAGTGCTAGGGCATACTGCATCACTTTGGGAACATACAGGTGGCAGACTTAGGAATATTTCTCAAATTACTGCCACCTACTGCTAAGCTTACCATTACAGCATCAGTGTTCTAGTAACTACTGGCTACCAGTCAGAAATCACATTCTTAGATGATGACCAAGTCACACATTCCTGGGGGCATTCTGATTAGTGATCAGCATATGTAGTCCATGGAGTATGATAGTCAAATCAGGCAGAGCAAGGACAGCATTGGTGGGGTGGAGCTACGGCTATCAGGAGTTAGCCTAAATGCTTAATAAACTATAAAACATACTGCCTTTTCAGAATGCCATTTAAAAAAAAAACATTATAATGACAAAACATTAATAACAATTTTGAATGTGGTCCTCACATTTTCTAGTGAAGTTAGGGTTATTGTTCCTTGACATCTTCTTCTGTAGCTGGGTATCATACTGTCATGATGCCTTAGACAGATATGATTGTTAACAAAAAAAGAGATAAGTGAACACCACGGCTGAAGTGACAAACAGAAGTAACTTTAATAAACGGAAAATAAACTCAGAATGGTTGGTAAGTGCTTTCAAAATCAGTAGAATGATTCTTCAGACCTAGTAATAATCAAACATTCAACCACATTTAAAATACAAAGCAACCAATCAAAAAATTCACTCAGTGAATGCAGCACCATTAAAAACTTGCATAAATGCGAGTGTGTATATAAAAATATAACAAATCATTCTAAGTGCAAATATAAAAAAATATATAAAAAATATATAACAATGATAATAATAGAAAAGACTAATAATAACAAACTTTCTCAAATGCTGTCCTATTACTCAGAGATTATGGGTATCAGTGTGGGAGTGGTCGAGCTTTCAATATAGGCTTTAAAGAGACACGTTCATTGATACCAGGGAATTTGTCTGTACTAAGACATACAATCCAATCCTGTTCCCTCCTTTCTGTAAAATTCTTAAAGTCACTACCTCTAACATTCAATGTTAGGATCTCTAAAGCTAAAAACTTAAACCTATGCCTCTGACCTAAATCAGACACATGCTGGGCTAACGCGTTATTCAGCTTCTTATTCTTAATGTCATTAACATGTTCCAGGATCCTAGCTTTAAAAAGCCTATTCATCTTCCCCACATAATACACAAAGCACTCTGTACAAAAAGCAAAGTAAATCAAACCCTTAGTGGTACAGTCAGCGTAGAATGAGGTTTCAGTCATGAAACCTTGTGTAGGGTGTGTAAAAGTAAACCCTGGATGAATTAACTTACAGGCTTTACATCTCCTACAGGCAAACGTCCCTTCACAATGTGAGGGTGGTGTATATTGATCCCTAGTGTTCTTATAACAAAGCTGCCTTTTCAGGGACATACTGTTCCTAAAACTAAATCAAATGCCTCTTTAACCACTTGACTCAATCTGTCGCCTGTAAATAAGATTGCCCACTTCTTTTTAACAATGTCACAAATAATTTTAACATTACTAGAATAAGTCAATGCTATCCTAACACCTTCGCCCTGAACTTGCCTACAACCATGATCACTAACTTGTCTAGGCATATCAGAAAAATAGGGTCTGCCTATGGTCCACCTTTCTGACCAGAGTTTACTAATGCAATCATCCAGCTCTCTGTTGTTATAGCCCCTCTCTAGGAAATCCTTTTTCAATTCTGCTACAGCTCACTCAATGGTCTCATCATTATGTAATCACATGACCCTATGCACCTGTCCCTTTATCACATTCCTAGGGAATGTTACCCAGGATGTTTCCTTTCCTAACTATAAGATTTGATACAAAAATATTTTTGTGGATATAGATAAAATGTGCCTTAGCACTCAGCAATGGAAAAGCTGTACATTAGAAAGGGATCAACGTGATTATACTAATGGAACTGCATATCCCAGCCCCCAAGGGAACAACAAAGAGTTGACCCAGGTTATGCTTTGGAACATGCTGAAATCAACAAATATGGGTCAGTAGATGAAAATGAATTTGAAGATTATGAGGCTGCTTTACAGCAACCTCTCCCTCACAGGTCAGAGAGGATACACAACAGCAGTGTGAGTGAACTCCACTGTACCATACAATATATCCCCTCGGATGTCGAGACATCATCAGCCCAGAAATTTCCATTGCAAGGTGAGTCGTATTTCCAACTGTTAGTGGAAACAGATGGACTGCCACCTCGTGACACTATTTTAAATTATATGGGTGATTTCAAGGTTTACAATTATAGTGAACAACATTTTAACAGTGAACATTATGAACTTTTTATTAAAGGACTTACATTTGTCCCTACTAAGTGGGCAAATATTACCAAGATTATCAGTGAAATAAAGTTATATATCAGAAAGCTTAATTTAGTTTTGCTTTTTTCAAAATTCCAGTAATGACCATGGAATTGAAAAATTAGAGTGCTCAGCACTTTTAAGCCTAATTTGCACCCAACCTTGAATACTTTTGAAAAACATTTGTGAGTTGGATGTTAGATATTTGCTGGCCAAACCTGCAAGGAACTGTTATAACAATGTCACATATGGTCAACATAAACTTTTATCGGACTTGAGATCTATAACTTCAGTGAGATTTATGCAGCCCAACAAAGGGGGTGAGTTCATGTTATGGACAAGATGGATTATGACCAGCACATGTTCCATATTTTATATGGGGACACTTATGTTGAGGATTCTGTTAATAAAATCAACATTTCCAACAACAGAATTAATTATTTCCTGGAGGATATGTTAACTCAAGGTCAGATCTCACCAGCTGATTACAATTTTTTCCAAGTGGACTATCCCAAATAACCCACTGTATTCAGAGTTCCCAAGACTTACAAGAATCTTAGTGATCCATCGTTAAGACCTATTGTGGATGCTGGCAATTCAAAACCTTCTTTTATGGCCACATTCATTGACCAGGAGCTCAAGAATAAGGTAGTTAATATATCCCAGTTATGTCATGACTCTTGGGACTTTTTGAACAAAGTAAACCAACATGGAGCATTTACTGAGGGCAAAATTATCACCGTCGATATTTAGGATTTATTTACACGTATCCCGCATCAAACTGTGTTAGATTGCTTTACAGAATCTTTTACTGATTATATGCCTATTGGACAGGCTAGAATCAACACTTTAAGTCATCTATGGAAATAGTTTTAACTAACAAGTTAATTTACTTTGAGGTTACTATTTTAAACAAATGCAGGGCATAGCTATGGGGGCTGCCTGTGGCCTGCCCTTTGCTAATGTCATCATAACTGTGTGGGGATATCATCATTTGTTCAACAATCTCTACTTTGAATACATTCATATATTTTCTCGTTTTTTGGACAACATCTTTACAGTATGGATCGGCCACAGGATGTCATACAATCCTTTATGGATTTTACAAATGCTTCAACTTCTTTGTTGAAGTTTACTTTTACAAAGGATACTTCTTCTGTTGGATATCTTGATGTGCTATTATTTAAAGACTACGAACGTTAAGTGTTTATGTGCAAAGATTTTCAGGAAGAACACTTATTCAAATACATTTTTACATTACAGAAGTAACCACCCTTACCACATCAAACGTGGTGTTGTCAAAGGTCAGTTGGTGAGAGTGGCCAGATTGGTCACTAAATTTGATGACTTCCTGGATGAATGTCAATTTTTAAAACAAATGTTTTTAAATAAGGATTACCCTGGAGTGTTGACAGATTCTTTAACCAGTGAAGTCTCCCACAAGAGAGAAATTGGTTGCCCCACTCCTTTATTGAATCTTCCATCTCTAGTTAGGTCTTCCCCAGTAACATCTAACAATGGACTTCTTAATGAAGCAGTGGTACAAGTCCACCAGTTTTACTCAATGACTTAGACATAACTCATTAATTTATTACTACATTTAGTTCTGATAGCAGGTCTATTGCTGATATCATTCGCAAGAATTGGCAACTGATTGCTGCTGATAAAGAGATTAAGGACAAACTAGGTGCCTGCTCAAAGATCACTACAAGTGAGGCACAAATTTTAAAGATCTACTTGAGAACACAGCTGGAAGATCTAAACATCTTAGTGGGAAAATGGTCCACTGTGGATGTTGTCCACAGTGTAAATACATCTTATGTGGTGATTAAGTATCTGTCAGTAATAAGATTATCAAAATACCTGGTAAATTCAACTGCCACACAAGTGTTATGGCGTATATAGCATTATATAATTCATGCTCTGTATTATATATCAAAAAAACTGATAGAAAAATCAAGCAAGGAATATAAGAACACAATTATGACATTTCTAGGGGTAGATTGCCCAATGTCCTATACAAACATATTTCAGTATTCAAATAGCATGGATTCAAATTTGCCATATTGGAACAAGTTACGCCTTTCCCTTAGGGTGGTCCTTTAAAGTTGGTATTAGAGCAATGTGAACTCTGGTGGCATATATTTCTTAATTCTACTGTGCCACTGGGTCAAAATGATATCACGTCTATACTGTGCATTCTGAAGTTGAAGGCTTATGACAGATCATCATCATCAGCCACCTTTTTCCCATTTTTTCTACATGGGTCGGGGTATCGTGTTCTGCATTTACTGCTCAGGTTTCTGTACTATTCAGTAGTACTGGTTGCACCACTATCTTGTACATCTTACTTTTCAGCTTCTTTGGCATTCTTCTGTCATAGACTACACCTGACACTCTATGCCAGTTGGCTGCCGCTCCTCTGATTCTAGCTTTGAACTCTTCATTCAGACTTCCCTTCTCCTCAACCACCCTTCCCAGATACTTGAAGCCGTTTACCTGTTCCACTATCTTCCCTTCTATCTCTATCCTCAGCTTCTACTGATTTTCCCAATTTGCTGCCATTACCACCATCTTATCTGTGCTTAGTTTCATCCCATGTGCTTTCAGTTTTGTATTCCATTCTCCTATCCTTTGCTGAAGTTCTAGCTGAGAGTCAGCCTGCAATGCCACATCATCTGCATACAGCAACTTGGTTGATCTGTCCCCTCTGACCTATTTGCTAATGTGGTCCATCAACAATATGAACAGCAGTGGGCTCAGCATTGAACCCTGGTGTACACTCACTCCCACTGGGAACCCCTTTGTGAGGCCAAACACTGTTTGTACTTGAGTCATTGGGTGTTTGTACATAGCCTGTACTAATTCTACCAATGTTTCTGGGACTTCAAACCACTGCAATACTGCCCAGATCAAATTTCTTGGGACCTTGCCATATGCTTTCTCCAAGTCTAGGAATGCCCAGTTGGACTCTCTCCTCATCTCTAGCTTCTTCTCAAGTATCTGTCTCACTGCAAAAATCGAGTCAGTTGTGCTGCATCCTGATATGAATCCGAACTGCTCATCTCCCATCTTACATTCTGCTACTCTGTGTATCCATTTATTAGTCACCCTCTCCAGAACTTTCATGCAGTGTGATAGGAGTTTGATCCCTCTGTACTGCCCACAGTTGTGGATGTCCCCCTTGTTCTTGTACACTGGCATGATTAGCTTATTCTCCAGTCATCTGGGATATGCCTTTTTCTCCACACTGCTATTAGTACCCTCAGGAGCCATTTCTCCCTTATCTCACCCAGCATCTTTATCATATTTTCTGTGACCTGCTTTCCCTGACTTCATTTTCCTTAGTGCTGTTCTTACGTCTTCTGGGGTGGGCTCTTTTTTCCTCTCATTATAGGCTGTTTCTGGAGCAGTACAGCTTCTGTGGGGTTTTCTTCATTCAGAAGCTGGTGGAAATACTCCTTCAGTTTGCCTTTGATGTCCTGTGAACTGGTGAGCAGGTTGTTGCTGACATCCCTTATGAAGGGTGTCTGACTATCTTCTTTATCTTTCTGTCTTTGCCTTGCAACCTGATATAGTTTCTTTGTGCAAGTTACTGAGTCCCTTTCCAGAAGGTGGTAGAGTGTCTTCGATGCCCTATTCTTTGCTATTGCAATCTCTTTCTTAGCTTCTTTGTTAGCCAAGCAGTAGTCCTTCCTAGCCTGGTCAGTCTTTTCTATCTCCCACTTCTTCCTGCACTTCTTCTTTCTTCTGATGACTTCCTGGACTTCTGCATTCCACCACCAGCTTTCCTTATGTACCTTATTTTCATAGCTGGCTCGGCCACATATCTTTTCTGTAGTTCTAACACATGCTGTTTTTAGGCGCTGCCATTCTTGTTCAGCTCCACCTATTTCCTCCTCTTCTTGGGGTGCTAGAGCCCTGAGCAATTCCTTGAACGTTCATACTTTCTCTCCATTCAACTTCCAGGTCTTCAGCCTGGTCTCTGTAATTCCCTGGTAACCTTCTCTGACCACTGGTTGCAGCTGATTGTGACAACTAGTGGTTTATGCTGTGGCCCGACTGCTTCACTGGAGATGACTTTGCAATCATGGATTCTTCCCCAGTGCCTTTTCCTTACTAGGAGGAAGTCTACCTGAGTTGCATGTTGGCAACTCTTGTATGTGATCTTGTGACTGTCTCTCTTTCTGAACCATGTGTTGGCTACTATCAAGCCATTTGCCAGACAGAAGTCTAGAATGGCTTCCCCTTCTTTATTCTTCTTCTTCTTCTTTATTCCTGTTACCCTACCCATGTAGACCCAGGCTGTCCTCGTATTCTGTTCTATCTGCCTCAATATGTGCATTCAAGTCATCCATTATCAACACCAGTTCATGTTGTCCTGCTTTATCTAGTAGGTCCTGCAACTGCTGTCTGAATGCACTCTTTTCCTCACTTTCTCAACCCTGCTGTGGGGCATAGGCTGAGATTATGAATATTGCCCTATCATTACACTGGAGTATGATTGCCATGAGTCTGTCATTAATGCTGCTGATATCCCTCACTGCTCCTGAAGCATCTCTCTCACCACAATTCCTTCACCATTCCTAGACTGTCCCCTACCTGAATAGTAGAGTCTGGATCCCAAGCCAAGTGGCTTTGCTGTACTGCCCTTCCATTTCATCGCTTGGATATCTAGGATGTCCAGCCTCCTTTGTATCATCATGTTATCCATGTCCAAGCTGCGTCCTGTCAGTGAACCTACATTAAGCATAGCAATTCTCAGTTCATGTTTGGCAGGTTGTTTGGTTTTATGTCCAGCTTTCGCTCAGTAGAGCTATCTCAGATAACCCAGGCTGGGCAACTAGACACCGGCCAATACGGGCACATATACCCCTTCCACTGTGGGCAAGGGTTCCTGGCGTAGGTCAAAGTAGGCTGGGTCCTCAACCCACTTATCACCAATAACTACCCATGCTCTATTATGTCTGACAACTTCTTCTCCAAATCCCAAAATTTCAACATTTGCCTCCATCAGTGTTTACTGAAATATGGATGCAACTTTTAGTAGTCACTCTCAAAACAAGTTATTCATTTTTCCAGGTGTCTTCCAGGTGTAACTGTTATACTTAGCTTCCTGATATCGTTGGTCTCTTGCATTTAGATTTCCATTTAAATACTTAATATTCTGTTTCAGATACTAAGCTTTGTGATAACTTACTGTTGTGAATATTTGCATTTAAATGATATTGTGTTGTTGTGGATATTAAAATGTAAGTGATAAATCACAATACTGGAGTTGTTAGCCCCCCCACCTCTCTTTCTCTCTCACTCACACTCTCCCCAAATAAAAATGCCTTTAAAGAAAGAAAAATACACACACACACACACACACACACACACACACACACACACACACACACACACACACACACACACACACACACACACATTTAACATTACCTTCCTAAAAACTGTAAATGCCCATGCCCCTCCTTGTACAAGAAAACTAAAAATTAAAATAGCCCCCTGGATCACCAGTACCACCAGGACCATGATAACTCAAAGAAATAGAGCCTGGCATACCTGGGCCTCAAAAACCATAGCAACCAAACAACAATTCCAAAAACTCAGAAATGAAAAAAACAATTCTACTAGACAAAAATAATTATATTCTAAATTTGCAAAATTATGTAAAAAGACTATTAGGTAAACTCAAACCAACTACCCTAGCTGCTGACAGCATTCCTGCCGAATACCTTCAAATGGCTGCTGAGATAGCCTATCCAATATCTATTCTCCTCAAAAGATCAATAACAGAAAGTAAAATTCCAACAATCTGAAACACAGCCTATGTCACCCCACTACATAAAGGTGGCACCTGCACAGACCTTACCAACTACTGCCCTATTTCCATATTATCCCCACTAGCTAAAATATTAGAAAAATGTATTCACCATCAACTTATGCAATATCTACTTAAAACCAACTTTTCACTCCTGCACAACATGGGTTTAGACCAGCCCATAGTACAACTGCCATCCTCTCCTTCACTAACCTCATCAACCAGAACAGGAATTTAGGCAAACTAACATCATCCATATTTTTAGACCCATCTCAAACTTCTTGAGTCCCTCTCAGACCTTGGACTATCCAATCACTCACTAGCCTGGTTTCAGAATTGCCTACTAGGTAGACAGCAAGCAGTCAGGTGGGATAACAAACTATCCACACTGCTTCCTATTACAACTGGAGTCCCACAAGGGTCAATTTTAGGCCCTCTATTATTTTCCATCTTCATTAATGATCTGAACAGCATCATTCAAGATGCAATTGTCATGCAATATGCTGATGACTCGACACTAGTCTGCTCAGCCAGCAACCCTCTCACACTCCTCTCCATCACCCAACAAGTCTTCAAAACCACTGAAGCTTGGTTTATCAGTAAAAATCTGTTACTGAACCCCAAAAAGACCAAATTATTAATTTTCAAACCAAATTAATCCAGTTTTAGAGGCAGATACTTTCAATATTATGTTTAGTGATTGTACCATTATCTCCGCAGACTCCCACACAAAACTACTAGGAGTGACCACTGACAACAAAGTGAAGTTTGACCTTCACATAAATCAAACTATCAAAAATATACAGAATAAACTTGGCTGTTTGTACAAAAATAAAACATACCTAAATCAACAGACTAAAATTACCATGGCTCAAACTCTGCTCCTATCCACACTTCTATATGCTGCTCCCATCTTCACCAACCTATCCAAAACTGAAATCACAAAACTAGGCACCTGTTACAATTAAATTGCCAGAATTGCCACAAATGTTCCTTACCGTTCCCATACCATTGCCATTCACTACTTCAACTAAATTGGCTTGAACTTCCAAATCTCATTACCTTCCATCAACTAGTCTTCACTTAGAAACTCCTACTATAGCCTGAAAAAAAAACACCAGCACTATCTAATTTGTTTAAATTACAAGAAAACCCAGACAACTACGCTCTAGTGACAAAACGTTAATCAAAATAACCAAATCCAACAACTCAGCAGGTGATTCCCTTTTTCCTAACTACATAGGTAAAATCTGGAACTCACTGCCCCCTGCTACTACCTCAGCAAAATCAATCATTAAATTTAAACAACTAGTAAAAGAACACCTTTTCATCAAAAGACAATGCCCATACTTTCCCCCAGGTTGACCCTCTATACCTGTTTCCTCAGCTCAGCAGATGCTCTATCAACCTCCTCATAGTAACTAACTTCACCTACTAGCAGTCTTACTATGCTAACTTATCTACTAGCAATCTTACTATGCCAAATTCCTCTACTAGCAGTCTTACTATGCTAACTTATCTACTAGCAGTCTTACTATGCTAACTTATCTACTAGCAATCTTACTATGCCAAATTCCTCTACAAGCAGTCTTATTATGCTAACTTATCTACTAGCAGTCTTACTATGCTAACTTATCTACTAGCAATCTTACTATGCCAAATTCCTCTACTAGCAGTCTTACTATGCTAACTTATCTACTAGCAGTCTTACTATGCTAACTTCATCTCCTAGCAGTCTTACTATGCTAACTTATCTACTAGCAATCTTACTATGCCAAATTCCTCTACTAGCAGTCTTACTATGCTAACTTATCTACTAGCAGTCTTACTATGCTCTAAACAACTCCCTTCTCCTCTTTGTACTCCCCATTTCTTTCTAACACCACCATATTCAGAATACAATTTTTGGTAAATTATGCATATTCCCGTTTATGATATTACTGGTCAAGTAAATATTACTGAGCATACAACTAACGTGTCCTTCTACTACATTTACATGCTAAAATATTTTTTTTTCTGTAAGCTAAAATGTTATTTTTGTACTTGTTATCTGTATATGTTAAATTACTTTGTATATGTTAAATGACTTAGTTGTATATTAACAAACTGTGGAACTGTTCATATCCTTTGCACACTATAAATCATTTACACTTCTAAGTCATATATGTAGGGTGAATATGAAATAACAGGAAATGACATTATAAATCCAAATATCCATGAATAAGTGAGCACCAAGGAAACTCTCAAAGTAAAATAAGCAGCAACTAAATAGCACCCAGAAGCAGGTGAAAGTACAGACAGGATAATACACTGATAGCGAAAGCTGAGGGTAAGAAGTAGGTATCAGTAGCTGGGTTAAGAATTAGGGTACTGGGGCCAGCATAAATATGGCCTGACTAAAGCAGACTTACAGCTGAGAGTAGCCAGGACATACCACATGGAAGAGTGAAAATAAATAACAGAATTATGGGCCTTTAGACTGCCTTACAGCTATTTTATTTAAACCTGATACCACTGTTTCAATCACTTACATTGCATTTTTACACTGCCTTGTCTTCTCTGCCAATGGGTCAGCCTGTGACTCTCCTTTTGGGGTGTGGAACATTTAACAAGGACTATAAGAAGGTGTGAGTATTACATTCCTGGAAATCTCTCAGGCAATTCTTACTTTGCATATGTGTGATTCTGTGCATGTGTGAGTGTGCAATATCTTACCACAACTTCACTTCTGAAACATACCAAGTCTGAAACTGCACAAATTCAAAGAAAATTAATTTTCCTGAAAAGTTGTCTGAAATCCCAGTTTTAGCATTCTGCTTCTGATCTCTTACGTATCATTGGTAAATAATTTTATTTTTCTTGTATATTATTAAGTCTCAATTAATTGAAACTACAACCAGTCAGAAACTTTAGCTAGACAAAACAAACTGAATGAACCTTCATCTCAACAAAACAAACACAACATTTTCCCCATCCCCTTTACTTATATATTCTATTTCAAAAGCTACACAACAGAAAAAGCCCAAAACAACTAGAATTATTGCTGGTACACAAGTAGAAATTGCAAAAGTAGTGATTTTTTATGTTTAAAATATAATACACAGCTCAACATGAAAGAATAGAATTTGACAAGTTTAACTTTGTCCATATTGTACTCAACTAAAGTGTAGAAAAACAGCTTCTGTCTCTACTCCTGTTCCCCTGTAGAAAAATGCTGCATCTGTAAGGAATGGAAGTCACATGAACTGGAACCTTCTGTTAAATATCACTGATGCGCTAAAAAAACTAGTACTTTTACTGCTGGATTATATTTCAAGGAACAACAAGACTGAGAACCCTGATTCTGATATAATATGATGCTAGCCTATGTATCAAAGTCAACACATAAACATGAAGTACTTAAGATGCTGTAGTAACAATAACTGTAAAGTTATTAATGCATTGCAATAAGGACTAGATTTTGGTAGCTGGTCTATAAATTTATTTGTTTTTGTTTATTTACACTCTATTGACTGGGTTGATCCCACTTGGCCAATGGGTTTTCTTCAGCAGAGACCTGAGATGTTATTCATACTAACTAGGGGAAATATGTCCTGGGCACCAGGGAACTTTGCTTACTCTTTTTGATATGTGTCATGGGATTTTTTATGTCCACCATCTTAGGCAGATGGGGCCTCAGCTTAATATCTCATCTGAAGGATGGGACACTCAGGAGTGTATCACCCTACCCCCAATACCATTCTGTAGTTTCAGTCTTGAAAATCTATGCCAACAGCTTGGTGTGTGAATAGAACCAGCAGCCCTCTGCATGAAAACAGTGTGCCATTTATTAAGCTACTGAGACTGCATCAATCTTTTCTTTCCTTTGTACATATACTGCCTTACTATACGCAAGCCCATTTCCAGCCTAGTATAGCTCACTCTAATTCATACCTCAAGCAGCATCTTTTTGCTAATAAATAAATTCAGAATGTACAAGTGCCTCCTTTTAGGACTGACATTAGAACATCTGTGCTCAAGTGATCTGCTCACAATTGTGCAAAAGGCAAATGAGGCAAAGACAATAATGAAGGTCACGTATCCACACATCACATTAGAAATAATTACATTGTTTGACAACTCCTAGTCACCTTTAAGCTGTTTATTATTTCACTTACAAGACAGATACATACATACCTGCAAAATTCATCCTATATTAATGTCTAACATGAATGTGGTTAGTGTCTCTTCCCACTTTCTGTTTTAAGTTACAGGAACAACCATACATTATAACATTCAAATGGCAACTTTAAAAAAGATGTAATTTTGCAAGCTGTTTTTTAATGTCCTTATCACTTTGAGAAGATCAGGATTCTTATCCTCTTGTGCAGCATATAATCTCTTGGGCTATAATATGTTTTGGCT
This sequence comes from Protopterus annectens, assembly GCF_019279795.1. NCBI lineage: Eukaryota > Metazoa > Chordata > Ceratodontiformes > Protopteridae > Protopterus > Protopterus annectens. The sequence continues at coordinate 866,750,537 of NC_056746.1, read as the reverse complement.
GAAAAAATCCATTTATAGCTGTCTCACTAAGAATATTAAATGAAATCATAATTTTCACTCTACGTAATGAGCAGATGCAACTTCTGGGAAGTAGCATTAAGCTAAGTAATATGAACGGTACAATGAGGTGGAGCCCTGAAAATTATTTATCTTTGCAAAAGAAAATGATCTTATTTCAGATTAAGGACTGAAGATGGTAATGGTAGCAAATTTGTGGTTTGTGTAGTTATATTACTGTAAAATCTATCCATGTGTTTGGATTAAAAAAAATGAAAATGTATACACACATATATGAATATAAAATCATATATATAATATGCATATATGTCAGTGTTTGTGTGTGCATGCATGTGTGTGTGTGTATATATATATATATATATATATATATATATATATATATATATATATATATATATATATATATATAATATATATATATATATATATATATATATATATTTATTTTACATCTGAAACTATAGCTCAGATGTCACTGTGGATACCTTACTTGTATATTTTAAATAAGATGGAGGTAAACTTTGTGTGTATTATATTGTTAAACAAATAAGGTTTATATGTATGACATCGCTTTGGTACTTTTTATAAAATGTATGGATGCAATGACCCAGTCTCACACATTGGGGCTACCCTACCTGGCTTTCAAAGATGTGACATGAATCTGTGTACATACTGCTTGTATAATGCCGAACTGCTGCTTTTCAGCTCTACTCTTGTACTTTTGATATGTTTATCTAAATTTGTTGTCTAAAATTAATTGTATTTATTTTTTGTATCCAATTACTGCTGTACATATTTTTCTTGGTCATCAAATACATGTATCTCAGTTTTTCATATTCTTCAGCAAGCATTGCTGATGTAGGGTATAAAGTCCAGATTAAGATTCAGATGACATTAGTTCAGTTAGCAACTCAAGCTACAGAGTAGGTAGAAGGGAAGAAAGAACAATAACAAGGCTATATTTATTCACCTCTCTCTGGTGCAAGGACTAGTGAAGGCATGTTATACAGTACATAACTTCTCACTTCTCTGGTGCATAGTACAGAAAATCTGAAAAGGCATGAGTGGGGAGAATATATGAGCATGGAAACAAAAGTTGCATCACCATAAGGATGGCTCACCATTTCTCACAACTTCCATTGTAGTACAGCCATTTACAATTAACAACTACCCACAATATATGATGTCTCATTGAATATCTATCCCCCTCTTTTATCATGCAAATTTCATTGTCAACAAGCCATGGGGCATCCCTTATGGACAGACAAGGTCCAGTCAGTGTGTGGGGGACATATCTGGTGTATGGCCCAGGGACAGACAAAGTAATAGGACATGAGAAGAAGCCTGAAGTCACCAATGTCTAATCCTTCATTTAGTGTACATGAGAAATTGATGCTCCACACCTATGGTCACCCCCTCGTTGGTCAGGTCTGACCATAAGCTAATCACCCTTGACATCCACATCCCTGTCCCAACCCCAGTAAGGAAACCTCCGTAAAAAACTTCTCCAAAGCCATCTTCATGCTACTTAAGTCAGAAGTGACAAACTTCATGACACCCATGCAGACGGGAACTGAAAGTTTGACTGCTGAATCCTACACTATGGTACTGTACGAGCACATCCACTCATGCATGAATCAGGCCATCCCAAATAGAACCAAGATGCTCTCCTCCAAAAAAAAGGAAGCCAATCCGGTGGTCCCTTGCCATAAACAAACTTTACAACAAAAGGAAGAAACTGTTGCAGAAAAGATGAAAATCCCAGGATGCAAAAAAAACTCCCTTACCAGCCTCAGTAAGAAGATGAGATCTCTCATAAAATCCTCCAAAGCTAGTTACGAAAATAAAATTGCCAAAGATTCCAGACAACCACAAAGCATTGTATAGCTATGTCAAGAATCTAAATGGCAATGCTCAGATCTGCTCTGAGCTGCAACAGAATGACATTAAATATACTGATCCCAAGGATACTAGCGATATCCTGGCAGATCGATTCAGTACCAACTTCACCCCCTTCTCACCCCCTAAAGGGCCATCTCAATACCAAAAGATTGTCAAATTCCTGTAATAATGGCCACACATGTAAAAACCATACTCTCCAAAGCTAATAATACAGCATCCATGGGACCAGACGACATCCTGGGCTGTGTACTACATGAACTACAAAATGAACTGGCACCTCACCTAAGTGTCATGTTTAATCATAGCCTCACCTCAGGCTTCGTGCCCATTGAGTGGCGCACAGCTACAGTTATCCCACTCCACAAGAGGGGATCCACCTTGGATCCTGGGAACTATCGCCCCATCAGTCTGACGAGTCTGATCTGTAAGGTCATGGAACATATTATCATGGAACTTATAAACAAAGACATTGGCAACCTTCAAACACTGGACCCCAACCAGTTTGGGTTTGTGAAGTGACGATCTTGTCTCCTGAATCTGATTGACTTCTTCAAATCAGTCTCCAGAGCTGTGGATGAGGATAAGGCAGATCACACAGCCTTTCTGGACCTCACCAAGACCTTCAACACCATCCCCCACTCTGGAATCATAGATAAACTTACTAAGCTGGGCATTAATCCCTACATCACTCGGTGGATTACCAACTGGTTTACTGACAGAACCCAGACTGTAAAAGTAGCCAACTCCAAATCCAGCTCCAGACAAGTGACAAGTGGAGTACCTCAGGGATCATTCCTGCAACCACTCTTGTTTGGCATCTACTTCTCTGAAGTACAGGCCAACACTAAAGGACTCTGGCTAACAAAGTTCTCAGATGACTGCAAACTGGGAGCCATTATTGAATCCCCAAATGATGTGGATATTCTACAAAAGGGCCTTACAGAAACAGATGCTTGGTGCCAGAGCCATGAGCTCAAGCTCAATGCCAAGAAATGTATAGTTATCCCTTTTGGGAAAAAAACATGTACCCGTGAATTACCACATAGGTGGCAGTACCCAGCCACTGGGGATGCACAAGCCAGCACATTTCTTTGTGCCGGTCCCAAGCCCAGATAAATGGGGAGAGTTGCATCAGGAAGGGCATCCGGCGTTAAAACCTCTGCCAAATTACTTATGTGGAGAACATTTCATATTTCCATACCGGATCGGTCGAGGCCCGGGTTAACAACAACCGCCACCAGTACTGTTAGCCAGCAGGGTGCTGGCGGAAATTGGGTTACTGTTGGCCAAAGGAGAAGAGGAGCGGGAAGGCATGCCTGAAGGCAGGAAAAGAGGAGGAAGGTTAGGAGTGTGGTAGTGAGGGTAGGAACTTTGAATATTGGCAGTATGACTGGTATAGAGAGAGAGAGCTAGCTGATATGATGGAGAGAAGGAAGGTTGATATATTGTGAGTGCAAGAGACCAGATGGAAGGGAAGTAAGGCCAGGTGTATAAGAGGCGGGTTCAAATTGTTCTGTCATGGTATGGATGGCAAGAGAAATGGGGTAGGGGTTATCCTAAAGGAACAGTATGCCAAGAGTGTTTTGGAGGTGAAGAGGGTGTCTGACAGAGTGATGTTTATGGAGCTTGAAATTGATGGTGTAATGATGAATGTTGTTAGTGCATATGCTCCACAAGTTTGGTGTGTGACGAATGAGAAAGAAATATTTTGTAGTGAGTTGGATGAAGTGGTGGTGAGTGTACCCAAGGGTGAGAGACTAGTGATTGAAGCGGACTTCAATGGGCATGTTGGTGAAGTGAACAGAGGGGATGAGGAAGTGATGGGCAGGTATGGTGTTAAGGAGAGGAGTGCAGAAGGTCAGATGATTGTGGATTTTGCAAAAAGGATGGACATGGCTGTGGTGAATACATATTTTAAGAAGAGGGAGGAGCATAGGATGACATACAAGAGTGGAGGAAGACGCACCAGGTGGATTATATCCTATGTCGGAGGGCCAGTCTGAAGGAGTTTGGAGACTGTAAAATGGTGACAGGGGAAAGTGTTGTTAAGCAGCATAGAATGGTGGTCTGTAGGATGACATTGGTGATCAAGAAGAGGAGGAGGAGTGTGAAAGTAGTGCCAAGGATTAAATGGTGGAAGTTAAAAAAGGGTGATTGTGAGGTGGAGTTCAGGGAAGAGTTAAGACAGGCACTGGGAGGCAGTGAAGAGTTACCGAATAGCTGGGTAACTACAGCACAGCTAGTAAGGGAGACTGCTAGAAAGGTGCTTGGTGTGACATCTGGACAGAGGAAGGAGGACAAGGAGACCTGGTGGTGGAATGAGGAAGTACAGGAGAGTATGCAGAGGAAGAGGCTGGTGAAGAAGAAGTGGGATTGTCAAAGAGATGAAGAAAGTAGACATGAGTATAAGGAGATGAGGCGCATGGCAAAGAGAGAGGTGGCGAAGGCTAAGGATAAGGTATATGGAGAGTTGTATGAGAGATTGGACACTAAAAAGGGAGAAAAGGACCTGTACCGATTGGCTAGACAGAGGTACAGAGCTGGGAAAGATGTGCAGCAGGTAAAGGTGATAAAGGATAGTGAGGAAAACGTACTCACAAGTGAGGAGAGTGTGTTGAGTAGATGGAAAGAGTACTTTGAAGGGCTGATGAATGAAGAGAATGAGAGAGAGAGAAGGTTGGATGATGTGGGGATAGTGAATTAGGAAGTGAAACAGATTAGCAAGGAGGAAGTAAGGACAGCTATGAAGAGGATGAAGAATGGAAAGGCTGTTGACCCAGATGACATACCAGTGGAAGCATGGAGGTGCTTAGGAGAAATGGCAGTGGCATTTTTAACCAGATTGCTTAATGAAATTTTGGAATGTCAGAGGATGCCTGAGGAGTGGAGAAAAAGTGTTTTGGTACCTATCTTTAAGAATAAGGGTGATGTGCAGAGCTGCAGTAACTACAGAGGGATAAAATTGATCAGTCACAGCTTGAAGTTATGAGAAAGAGTAGCAGAAGCTAGGTTAAGAAGGGAGGTGATGATTAGTGATCAGCAGTATGGTTTCATGCCATGAAAGAGTACTACAGATGCAATATTTGCTCTGAGAATGCTGTTGAAGAAATACAGAGAAGGTCAGAAGGAGTTGCATTGTTTCTTTGTGGACTTAGAGAAAGCATATGACATGGTGCCTAGAGAGGAGTTGTGGTATTGTATGAGGAAGTCGGGAGTGGCAGAGAAGTATGTAAGAGTGGTACAGGATATGTACGAGGGTAGTGTGACATTGATGAGGACTGCAGTGGGAGTGACAGATACATTTAAGGTGGAAGTGGGATTACATCAAGGATCAGCTCTGAGCCCTTTCTTATTTGCAGTGGTGATGGACAGGTTGACAGATGAGATCAGACAGGAGGCCCCATGGTCTATGATGTTTGCAGATGACATTGTGATATGTAGTGAGAGTAGGGACCAGGTTGAGGAGACCCTGGAGAGGTGGAGATGTGCTTTAGAGAGGAGAGGAATGAAAGTCAGCATGGCTAAAACAGAATATATGTGTGTAAATGAGAGGGAGGGTAGAGGAATGGTGAGGATGCAGGGAGTAGAGCTGATAAAGGTGGATGAGTTTAAGTATTTGGGATCAACAGTTCAGAGTAATGGTGAGTGTGGAAGAGAGGTAAAGAAGAGAGTACAGGCAGAATGGAATGGGTGGAGAAGAGTGTTAGGAGTGATTTGTGACAGACGGGTACCAGTAAGAGTGAAAGGGAAGGTCTACAAGAGGGTAGTGAGACCAGCTATGTTATATTGGTTGGAGACGGTGGCATTGATGAAAAGGCAGGAGTCAGAGCTGGATGTGGCAGAGTTAAAGATGTTAAGATTTGCACTTGGTGTGACTAGGATGGACAGGATTAGGAATCAGTATATTAGAGGGTCAGCTCAGGTTGGACAGTTTGGAGACAAAGCAAGAGAGGCGAGATTGCGTTGGTTTGGACATGTGATGACGAGGGATGCTGCTTATATTGGGAAAAGGGTGCTAAGGATGGAGCTGCCAGGTAAGAGGAAAAGAGGAAGGCCTAAGACAAGGTTTATGGATGTGGTGAGAGAGGAGAGAGGACATGCAGGCGGTTGGTGTGAAAGAGCATGATGCAATGGACAGGAAGAAATGGAAACAGATGATCCGCTGTGGTGACCCCTAATGGGAACAGCCGAAAGATGATGATGATGGCAGTACACTAAACACCGAAAGTCTGATAAGAGACTTAGGGACACAGGTGGACAGTGGTCTCACCTTCGATAACCACATCGCCACAACAGTCTGGAAGTCCTTCTATGTGGCACACATCATCACTAAGGACTTTTCATCCAGAAAAAAGGAGGTCATTGTCCCACTGTACTCATCCCTCATTAGACTCATTATAGAATACAATGCCCCGTTTGGTATGTACATCTCAAAATATCTGCAACAACTTGAAAGGGCACAGAAATTCCTCACTAAAAGAATTGCAGGCCTAAAGCAGATGCACTGTGCTGACCATCTAAAAAAAACTCCAGCTATACTCTGTCACATATCGTCTACTCAGAGGTGATCTCTTAACATACAAGACCATGTCAAACCCAGAGCTGTTGGACATACTACACTTAAAGAAATCCCAATCCCTCAGAGCCACACGCTCCAGAGATCTAAATCTTGTCATCACAATGAACAAAACATGCTGGAGGCATAGGTTCCTGACCCAGAGACTCCCCAGACTCTGGAATAGACTGCCCATACATGTCAAACAGAGTGCCTCTTTGGCCCACTTCAAAAGGAACCTTGAAAATTGGATGGGAGATAGAAAATTCACCCCGGTGATCACGTCAGTCTCCCTGCTAGATAGGGGACCAGGGAAGTAAATATTGTGGGAAGAAATAGCCAGGGAATTGTTATGGCTAAGCTTGTATAGGCCCTAGGGCCAATAGCCTAGTTCCAACCTATGAACCTAGGAACCTGAAAAACACACACACACACACACACACACACACACACACACACACACACACACACACACACGTATATTCATAAAAAATACTTAAGTAAATAAATCAATGCTTTTCTTTGTGGTTATCTCTTCAGGCTTTCATTAACAATGCGTCATAGCCAGTCAGAGAATTCCTGTTAAAAAAAATAATTATGTAAACAATCAAAGAAACAAAGAGGGTATGAGGGCTTAGTTACTTATGAAAAAAGTGCATTTTGTAGTGTTTAAGACAGATGCAGAGCTTTAATCTCAGTAGGCATTGTTTTGATTATCTTGCCTGCAAGGGATTTATACATCCCTTTCAAAATGCATCTTTCAGTGAGTGCAAAGAGACTTTGAACACACATATTTTGTAGGGATGCGTCATCTGATAGGAAATCACTACAGGGCTCCACAGCAAAAGAGAGATGTTCCCATACAGAAGTCTGCTGCAATATATTCTACTAGCTGTTGAATCTCAGATAGAATGCATTGGAGTAGTCAAAAAAGGACAGTAATAAACCTGAATATATACATATATATATATATATATATATATATATTTATTTTTGGCACCAGTCCTCTATGTTCCTCGAACCTTATCTCAGCCATCAGTGTATTGACTCATCTATTCCAATTTTTTCCCAACAGCAGGAACTCTACAGCTCGTTTATTCTCATAGGGATGAGTGGTGGGCTCAGCAGGAATGATATTGTCATTCACATGGGGGATGAGGGTTTTCTTCCTTTTAATCTACTATTCCATGATCCATAAAAAGTGATACCTCTGCTGTTGGGAATGCCATAGGCTTTGCAGGGGTTTGTCAAACACTTCCTCAATACACTCAACCCAACCTTAAGGCAAACTCCTCCATTTACTGTCCAGTTTCCACTAAAGAACTCACATATAGAGCATTTTTTTAGGGCACGTGACCCCCCCCCCCTACACCCTGAGACAAGAGAATGAGCTCAGACCCTTCATTCTTCTCCCACCAACAGTCTGTCCATTCAACACAAAGTAAGGTGAGCATTAGCAGTTGTCAGGGTTCTAAACTGCTACACCACAGAGATGACCAATGGTGGCTGCAACACCACAGAGATGACCAAAACTGGGAGACAAATACATGAGATCTGATGTCTTATTTGGTTGAGGGTCTGAAGTCTGAAAAACATTTTTTTTCTAAATCTGTTAAGTAGTTTAAATATAACAACAAAAATATATATGTCTCATAGATGTACATCTGAGCTTGTCTTGCAAATACATATTACACACAAACCACCATTTCATCAGTATACAAATGCACTTTTATATTGTGGAAATGCACAATTATCGTAGCACCATGGCAATGTATTCATTTATTTACGTTTTTTAACCAGGTAAATTAATGTGCCCAATGACTCTTTTTCTTCCATGACCTGGGCTGTTAAGGCAAGACAACAATAAATGCTAATCACAGAATCTGACAATTAGATAGAATACATTCAGAAATTTGATTATTTATATATAAAAACGTTCTAAATACATTTCAACTAATGTATAAAAGAAGTTATTTACATACAGCAAATGTTTAAATATATTTGCTACATTTGCAAATATTGTAGTAAATTGTGCATACAATTATGTGTACAAGTCGATGAGCCAAATTCCAAAACATTGTCGCAGCCTTGCCGAATACATTAATTATGGTGCTGGAAGTCCACCAAGTAATATATAAATAAGATGCAGTGTGGAATTAGCATATAAGCAAGCAGTATTCACTGATCAGTGGTGTAAAAAGTATAAGGGCCAACTGTTTAGCACGACTATGAATATGAAACAGAAAACTCCCAGGAGGCTAAAAGGAGCATAGAAAAGAAACTCTAGGCCACTCCAGAAAAAGCACATAGGTGGTAACATGACAGTATTTGTAGGTTATATAATGGAGATGAAAGAAGAAACTTGCATAACAGTAATTTTTGCAATTGTGTATCTAAAAAAGATATGTGGGGAGTGAGACATCTGGTGGGAGTAGAGTTAATGCACACACTCCAATGAGTGGAAGAGATAGAACAGTAGAAATTGGCTTAAGGGTAAAGAGTGGGGACAAATGTGATGGAAGAAAGGAGAGGAAGGTGAGAGGGGGGCCCCCTTTTTTAAGAAAAGAAGGATTGTAGGATTGGTGAGTTCTTAGAAATGGTAGAGAATAACTGGGTTGAGAAGAAATAAATAGTATATAGGGCACTACATAACAGAAGCAGAGGGTGGTAAATACGAAAGGGCTAAGATGTGGCAGACAGACAATAAACATAAGAATTAATCTTGTAAAGCTAACATAACATGGAATTAGAACAGCCAGCACGTGGCCCACTGTGCAAACAAAGGTAAACTAATGCACCAATGCACACAACACCATTCCTGTGGTGTTGTCCACCATGTTACTACCTTGTGGGGGTCAGTAATGATTGAGTAGAGCAATTCTTGTCCAAAAGGTAACATAGCACTGTCACTCAGATCTATGTCCATGCCCCAGCTTATGTTGGCAGCTCTGGACATGTGCTCAAATGGCATAGACTGCAACCAACAGCGATCCAAGCACATACATAATGACAGGGTCAAAGGTCATGATAGAACCATCAAACATACAAATCGGTGGTAACCATCTGTCCATTAAGCCACATTGAAAACCTGAAATCCATGGAAAAATGTGCTACTGTCCTGTCAAGGTAGCAGCAAAAAATGTCTGCAGCAAAGAGGCATCACATCATAAGCACAGAAGACTTTGAACACATACCATCTGTGAATGCTAGTCCTACCTTCTGCTTGTACAACACACTTGTACATGTTCAACAGTCCTGTTATGCTACAGTTACTTGCACTAGTATAAGATACAGAATGGCTTCCATTATGTACATTTCTGTGGATTTCATGCATGGTGATGTGGGCATATTGTGGCCACAACAGAATAGCTAGACATCACTAAGCTTTTTAGTCATGTATAACAGCACAAAGACAGTCCTATGTATATGCAAGCCAAATGAGGTCACATGCTCCACGTATATGATATACACATGGTGACTGTACAATTATATCCCCAGACTGCAAGTGTGATGCAAACAAGTATCAGCTACCTTTGGAAATGTAACAGTGCAGTGCTTCGGCATGCTGGTCATGCTACTGTCATCAATATGTGCAGTCACACATCACACTAGAAGACACACATGTCACACATACATGTACCATATGTGCAAGCAATGATGTGGATATCAGAATGTAACTGGTTGTGTACAGAACATATATAATGTAGAATAGCTTTTGAGAAGCATATGTACATGGAATAAGGAATACTGTAATATCTGCAGCAGAGTACCACATATCCATGTGGCAATGTGTGCACTAATAAAACACATAGACAAAGTGCTGATTACAGGCAGGAAAACAGTAGCATATAAGCTGCAGTAAATGGTCACTGTATGTTAAATGGGTGTGTAACTACATGTAAGACACGTGTATGCGAATGAGATACCCAACACAGGACTGTGCAACATTTGCAAATATACCATGAACATTTGGTACATCCATGCTTCATAAAAGCTAGTGATGTATAAATCGATATGTATTGTCATACAATCCCATGGAAACAATTCCATATGTGTTGTCATACAATCTTATGGAAACAGATGTCACAGCTGAAAAAAACAATGTAACACAAGAGTTCTGAATATGTGTTGAAAAAGAAATATGGAAATGGATTTGCAGAAACAGAATGGCACATGATAATGTTGATGAACACATGTACAACACAGGTACACTTCACAATGCTGAATTTCCAAAAGATTCCATTTCATATGGCTGAGACCATATGATCGAACTTTTGGAATCTCGACATTGTGAACGGAGATCTGCATACAGTGTGGAATGGGAGATTTCCCTTATCATCGATGTAGTGCGATCTCGGAGCTGGAATATTTAAGTAGCGGGGGGTGGGGGTTGCAGGGGGGCTTGCCCCCCTGAAATAATGGTAAGAAAGGGTTTTTTTGTTGTTTTGGATTTATTTTGCAATGTCAATGTTCCAAAAGTTTGATCATATGGTCTCAGCCATATGAAATTCGATCTTTCGGAAATTTGGCATTGTGAAGTGAATCCGTACAACACATATAGCATATTATGGCCATACAATAAGTTGGTATGAGTATGTGATGCATTTGAAAGTGTCATGAAACAAAGTGATGCTATAGCCTAATGTCAACAGGTGCAAGTTGCACTCAAAGAAAAGTTATAGTGTAATTTATGGATAATGTACATGATATCTGGATGTGTGCAACTCAAATAGTGCACAGACATGAGGATATGTGCAACAGTGAAGAGATATTTTTTAGTACTACATACATACATACATAAATATAAATATTTCAAGCACGGGCATTAATGTCCTTCTAGCTTGCCAATATACCAAAACACTTATTCCCATAATAAGTGTCCAGGCTGTTCTTAAAAATATCCTAACTAGTACTTGTTTTAATGTAATTTGGTAGTCTGTTCCATGCATAAGCTACTCTGTCAGAGAACCAATTAGTACACTTCTCATTCCTATAGAATCTTCTACATAGGTTTCTGATGATTCTGTAGTACTATTTGATAACCTCAATCATTCTCAGAGGTAGTGGTCTCTAAATGCCCTATATACAGTACTTGAATAAGATCTCCTCTTAGATATCTATAAGAAACACTGTACAAGTTCAGATATTTTAGTCTTTCATAATAACTTAAATTTTCACATCCATGGATGCCCTTTGTATATTTCCATTGTATTCTTTCCAGTTTACTCATGCTTGTTTTTTTATAGGGTTTCCATATAGTTATTCCATACTCAAGTTTAGGTCTAATGTAACTAAGATACAATGACTTCATCATTTTTGATTTCCTAGACTTTATAAATCTTTTCATACAACCTGTAGTTCTATAACTATCATTAACCAATTGTTTGATATGATTAGAAAAACTCATAGCCGAATCTACCCATATACGCAGGCCAGGTCCTTAAATGAGACTACAGTTTCAATCACTGTGTGCTGTATTAAATATTCACCTTTACATTTATGTCTCCCATATTTCATATGCTTAGCTTTTGATGCATTTATCAGCATATTATTCTCCTGTGCCTAAATGATCAATTTAGTCAAGTTATTTTGCAGACATGCCTTATCTGTAACACATACCATCAGTTTACCCAGTTTCAGGTTGTCTGAGTATAGACAGGAGAAAACCTCAGATGAGAAAGTTAGGTCTGAAAGATACAATCCAAACAAGTAAGGGCTTAGGACACATCCCTGTGGGACACCCTGACTGTAACCAAGGATTTCACCTTTCCAGTTGCTGTATGACACTTGCATGACCCATGTGTAAGCCATGCAGCTATCCGTCTTATCAAGAGTATATCAATACCTAGCTGTACTAATATATCGAATATTCTTTTGTGTATGACCCTGTCAAATGTTGAAGTTAAATCTATATAAATCACATCACAGCACAATTTTTCATTCATAGCTGTTATTATATTGTTACAGAACATCAATGTTATAGGGGATAATAGATCTGCTTTCAACATATTCATGCTGATATATGGTTTCAAGTCCCAACCTATCCATTTCTGATAATAACTTATCCAATATTACCTTTTCCATTATTTTTCTACAACATGAAAGTAGACTTAAGGGTCTATATGACTCTGGGTTGGTCCAACTCCCCTTTCCCTTGAAGACAGATTTAATAAGTGAATGTCTCCAACCTTGAGGTATCGCCCCATATTTATATGACCTAGTGAATAATAGATATAATGGTACTGTAAGTTCTTGCTGAAGTGTTCTCAGGTCATTGTTAGTAATGCCATCTCCTCCATGTGCTTTGTTTGGATCCAGTTTGTGCAGTTCTTTTTCAGTGTAATCTAATTTGATTCTAGTATCTGAAGTTACCTGGATGTCACTAGGACAACTTATCACCCCTTTTGTGGAGCCAAACTGTTTTGCATAAGATTCTGTAAATATATCTATAATCTGTTGTGTCTGAGAATAAATTTTCGAATCTGCAAATAGTTTATCAATTTGTGTGTCTTTACTCCTTCCACATCTTATGTATCTATGAAAAGGCTTCCTATTATGCTCAATACCTTTATATAAATTGTCTTCAAATTTTTCTTGATCTTCTCTCACACACTCAAACCAGCTTGTTTATTTCAGTTTTCAAAGTTGTAGTTTGACCTCTATTCCATTTCTTATATTTTTGTCTCTCACCTTAATCAGATATCTTGTTCTCATGGAAATATATCCTCTTGATGTTGTATGCCAAGATCCTGATGTTAAACATTTTCTGGATTTTTTTTGCACTCAAACAATTTCTCTTTCAAAACTTTCCACATTCCAGCTGCAGTTTTTCCACTGAACACCTCAATCCAATTAGTTTTACCTAGTGACTGTTTTGCTTCCATATAATCTGTAATTACCCTTCTGTCCATTGGTTTAGATTTCCATTTGGCAGAATTATCTAGCAACAAATTAACCTTTATAACCTCAAGATCACTGCACATCAATGGTGGTAAAACTTTATTTGTAGTAACAGTAATTTCTTTAGGAACACAAACAAAGTCTAGTATGTTCTGGCCCCGGTAGTTTTTTTTTTTTTTTACAATCTGAAGCAATTGTTGTTCCTGAATATATGTTATAAATAATTTCCTTACTAACATTGTTGAATCAATATTATTCCAGTCTGTTTCTTGTAAATTTAAGTCCCCAGCTAATATTATACTTCCCTCCTGTGTTTCATGCAAGAAATGTATGAATTCCTCTAGGTCATCTGCACTTGACTCTATACACTCCAACAATTGTTATTTGTTCCAGGATTGTCTTTATTGTCACAGTTATACAGTCTATGGTATTGGTGTTATCATTCAACATATAATAATCACAGGTCTCATAACTATCTTTAATCCCTATCATAACACCCGCACCTGATTTTTGTTAGAATGTCTGTTACAGTAAAAACATAATAGAACTGGTTTCCAGTCATTGTTCTTTAACCATGTTTTGCAAACAATAGCAACATCAATGTGGTGGGAACGCAGCAATTTTTCCAATAAAAAATGTATTATTAATGCTCCTAGCATTAACAACCATAAGAGATGCATCAAATGTTGCTATCTGTGAACCTGGCAAAAATCCTGCCTAGTGTTTGTCAAATATTGTAAAACATCTGCTGCAAAAATTCTCTTCCTTGATCTTGACAAATGCATGTCATCCTGTCTGAACATGTGTGCCCCAAACTAGGCTCAGATGCTCTAGACATTTCTATTTTTTAAAACAGGACATTTTTTCTATGTAAGCATTTACCCAAAAAATATTTTCATACACAGTAAACTGACTATCCTTTCTACAGATGATTTGTGAAAAATATGTCCTAACACCAGTATGAGTTATAATATCTACGAGGGCTCTCAGTTCCCTACTAAAAGTCAGAGAATCCTTGTGGATAACATCATTTGTACCAACATGAATAAAAACGGATCCGTACTTCCTTACATTAAGGCATTCCAAGGCTTGTCTCATATCTTCTATTTTTGTTCCTGGCAAGCATAGCACTGTTTGGTGTTCATTATCGTCTCTGCAAAAATAAGTATCAGTTCCGCTAATAATTGAATCTCCATTAACAAGAATATTTTTGCTGGCCAGCTCTGAGGAATCTTCCACTTCTAATACAGTAATATTTGCTCTATCAATTGTTACAAAGGATAGATCTTCATCACCATTAGTTTTATTAATTCCACTGTTTTCACTGTGTAATAAATTCTCATCCAACTGGTACTGTAAATCCACAGCTTGAGCCATGTAGTCAATACCTGTCTTTCTCTTCTTTTTTTCATACAGTATTGTTCTTCAATCCTTCCAGATTCAATTTTGATTTCTTCCTTTTGACCTGCCCCTTGCCTCTTTTTTCTACCTTCTCTGTTGGAAAAATGAAGCCCTTTTCTGTAGACTGAAGGTTTTCTGATTGAAAAATATCATCATTCCCTGTAACCTGTATGTTATATAACAAAGCAGTGTCCTTTTTTACTATGTATTCTCTTTCCTTTACAGTATCTCCTGTGGTGGTGCTGCGGTAGCATTGTCGCCTCACAGTAAGTCGTTGTCCGGTTCGATTCTCAGCTAGAGCGTCTTCTGCGTGGAGACATGTGTGAATGGGCATACCTTAGTTGAAGGTTGTGCATCAGGGCTGGCAAATCAGTATGTAAAAATCAACTGCCAATCATTAGCAGACCAGAATTCCGCTGTGGCGACCCTAACTGGGAAAAGCCAAAAGACACATGCCATTCTCTTTCCTTTACAGTCATAATCAGTTTATTTTTCTTCCTTGTTATTTGTTGTGAACTTTTTCCTTTCTTTCTTTTTTTGTTTCCTTCTAAAAAAACTGGATCCTCAGATTGCTGAATACTTGCATACAGAATTCCAAAGTTGTCAGCGGCATCATCTTGTTTCACAGGGGTTGAATGATCTTTGCAGACAACAGATGCATCATTTCCTAAATTATTATTTATCATTCACATGCTCTTTTTTTTAAATTTAAGAAAATTATGTCATCAGAGAGTATTGATTTTTTTTGGACATTACATTGTTTAAAGAAAATTCAAATACTTTGAGCACCTTATTATATAAGAAACCAGCTAAGTGGAACACATATTTACATAATGATAGCATGCACCCACATTATATGTTTGATAACATAGTTAAACATCAGCTCTATAGTAGCCAAGTTAAACATGGTTGATGAAATATGTGCATACAATTAAATAATACCAGTAAAGATTTTCTGAGTAGAGGATACAATAACAGAAAAATGCAAAGTATATGTGGGGAAGTTAAAAAATGCAGGCCTACTACAGCTAAACTTACTTTTTCAGAGAATACTCAAGATGAAGTAGTTACCATATGTAAAAATGATAAAATTAGATGTTTGCTTACCTATAACTGAAACACAATTAATGTTAAAGAAATTATTATGAAACACTGACACATCTTACAATATATCAGAGTACAAACGATAGGTGAGGATAGACCATATTTTGGTTATAAGAGAAGAATCAAAGTTTGAAACAGATGCTATGTTAAAAGGAGGAAACACCTTTGCATAGAAAGACAATCTAATAAGAAGGGAACCTCTGAATATGGTAGATGTTCTTTTTTGTAGTTTTATGCGTAATGATAAGACTTTTGTTCATCCTACTTCTAAGAAGATCTACACTGTGAATGCATATGCTAATTGTGAAACTCGAGATGTTGTTTATTTGGCTAGATGTGTTTTATGTCAAGCATATTATGTGAGGAAACAAATCTAAGATTAAAAGACCACATTTGCAATCATCTGTCTGAGATTAGAAGAGAAGTAGTTATGGATTCTCTATTTAAACATTACAATTAGTGGACCTGAACATAGTTTTAAGTTTTCTATCTTGAAAGTTATTAATAATAACTTATATGGGGGAAGTAGTGTTAGATTGGTTAACTAGTCATTGGCAGAATCTCTCATGACATATTGTAATGTAAACCATTAAAACATAGTAAGCCAAGAGCGGAGCCTGAATGGCTAACTGAAAGCAGCAGTATTTTAGAGCTCCATATAACTAGTAAAATAAGACAGGAAAAAATATTCTTTTTTTTTTCTTCAAAGTTTAAAATCTTATATATAAAGGACTAATTTACATAATTAGAAATGCAGGTGGAGTTTTACAAATAATTTCCTGTCAAAAAGCTTGGAGATATAGTCACTTGTTAAAATGAGCAACTCAAAGAATTTTCACCAGGATGCTGCCTTACAGAAGGAACTACAACAGATGGCATCTACCCTGCAGGAGTTGTCTTTGAAGAAGGATGATTTTAAAGAGAACCTGGAAAATCTTAAAACAAACAGTCAAAAACAGGCTGACACCCTCAAGGAAATGCTACTACAACACCAGACAAGGATAAAAGGAATAGAGGTTTCTCTAAATGACTTAGAAAGCAGACTTAAGGAAGAGGAAGCACAGAAAAAACTGCTTCTTAAACAAAACACTTGGTTGGTTAAGGATTTTCAGATTACCTGAAAACACAGAAGGTGAGGATATTATTTCCTTATCAAGCTGGATCCCTGACTTTTTAAATTTAAAAGAAGGACTTTCCTTTGGCATTGAAAGGGCACACAGGGCTCTTGGGAAACCTGCCACTAACTCAAACTCTCCCCCTAAGTCAATAATTGTCAAATTTCTTTCATACTTGGACAAGGAACTGATTTTAACATCTGCTTGGAGGAAGGCACCTCTAAAATATAAACAGAGCCTGATAAGATTTGATAATGACTATTCATCTAGAATAATGGAACAAAGGAAAAAAGTGTGGCTAATGATAACGTTTCTGAAACAAAATAACATCAAGGCACAACTTGCATATCCAGCTAAGATAAGAATACTGTATGCCAACGAGATGAGGACTTTTATTGACTTAGAGGAAGCCTCTTCATTTATTAAAACTAATAATGTGATTACTTTATCAGAAGATATGGATTGGATGTCACCTTCTCTCAAGAGAACAAAAGAAACAAATGTCTGGACAGATGTCAAAAAGAAGAAGAAGCAAAAGACTGATACTGTTACAGCCAAATCTCTCAAAGTGTCTATTAAGATATGAATTATTTTAACATTACTTTAAAGGACCAATTTTACTGCTTGGAATTTTAAAACAAAGGTAACTAACTACTGGAATCTTTATCTATATTTTTTGAAAATAGATGACACATGAGCGTTTTCACATTACCTCAGGTATGTAAAACAGGGTACTTTTCTTTCACAGAAGGAGGGTTATATAGCACATAAAATATTTATGCTGTAAATCAACATACATAGTATATATGTATTTTATCTTGATTTTCTCTTTTCTTTCTCTCTTCTCTTTTCTCATTATTTATTTTACTGCATCTTGTCTCCCTTTCTAAATTCTCTCCTATTTACTATACTAATATAGTCTGTATATATTTAATGGGCAGGATTCACGAAGGCTTGCACGGAGTCTAAGAGTAGTGTAAGGCTCCATGCAGCCTTCACGATCCAGGAACAGCCCTAAAGTCCATGTAAGAGACCAGTTAAAACGTCTCTTACACGGAGTGGGCGTGGATATGCTAATCACCTCACTTGCAGCTGAATAGCATGCAAATGAGGTAGATTAGTGCTCCAGGAAGCCCAAAGCAGCCCGTGTAAGAGCCGTTTTAGCTGAAGAAATGTACTCAGTTGACAACTGAGTACGTTTCTGCAAAAACCACAATGGAGCCATGTCAGCTCCAAATAAAGGGTGCATATGTGTCAGGCAGCATGCCAATGGCCAAATATGTGGCCATTGGCAAGGTACCCCGATGCAAATATTAAAAAAATATATATTTTTTTTTTCGGGGATCGCCGATGTTTAAACTCAGCACAGCCCCGCGCAAACGGGCTGCGCTGTATAAAACATAAAAATAAAGGTTATAAACCCACAAATGTGGGTTTTATGCAATACATGGGTTTACAATGCAGGGACCAGCAGACCAAAAACAACATGGCCACCGTTTAGTGGTTGCTAAGGGGGGAAGCTGAGTCTAAGACATGTAATTAAGCATTAGTAGGCAATCTGATGCAAATGAGTGTTAGGATACTGAATTCCACTGTCACATAGCAAATGAGCACATTCTGAGTAGTGTAAGAGTTACATAAGGGGGAGGAACTGAGTAGGAGATAGGTGACATCACAGGGGAGAATGGCAGAAAGAAATGCAGTTCAATGGAGGTCAGTGTTACATGACAGATGTCAGACACATATCATGGAAAGAAGAGTGCCACAACATAAGCATGGGAAAGTCAGGAAATGGAAGGTGTACACTGTTGCCTACACCAAAGTTTCTTGCTGGGCGTGCATGCATACGTGTGCGCACCATGAAGCACGAGTAGGACAGTGTACGTGCGTGTAAGGCAGACTGAGCATGTGGGAGCGTGTTGGTAGATGTTTAACACTGTTTGCATGGGTGTGCACGTGTGTAGGGCAGACTGAGCATGTAGGAGCCTGTTGGCAGACCTGTAACACTGTTTGCATGGGTGTGCACGTGTTTTAACCCGAATAAGCAGATTCTGAACCGTGTAAGCATGTGTGTACGCGTGTAAGCCACTGTGAGCATGTTTCTGCTGGTATGCACGCTGCTCCCCCCTGAGGAAACAGAAAGGAAAAAGGAAGCAACAAAATCCGTAGGAAGCTAGCAGGGAATACTGCTGGAGCTAGCAGGTGAAAACAATTAGAAGCAGGCAATTACACAGGCAGAATAGTAGCCCAGCCCAGCACTTAAAACTCTGCAAACAGCAGTGCAGGATGTTTCTCTCAAGAGACACTGCAAGACAGGAGTAAGCTATTAGAAGTGAAAACTGAAAAAGCTGAACTCAGAGCAGAAATGTTAGGGGATGCCATAGCTGTCATAATGAGACATAGGCGACTTGCTGAGGGTGGTGACAATGCAGATGGTGCCAGACAACCCACAGTGAGGAGACGGAGAAGAGTGTACAGGCCCAGGGTCACCTACCACGGGTTACATGAGCTGGAGATAGTAGAGTGCTATAGAGTGGACAGAGACCTCCTGCAGCAAATAGTTGAGCTGTGCAGGCCGCGCCTCACACACAGAACCAACAGAGGGGAACCCATCCCAGTGGAAACCAAGGTATGTGTTGGCCTAAGAATACTAGCAACAGGTACCTTCTAAAGACCAACTGGTGATATGATGGGGATATCACAGGCATCAGCCTCCAGGGTACTGCACCAGTTCCTGGATGCCATGTCAGCACATGTCGGCAATCATGTATATTTCCCCAATGCCAGTGAGGTCATGGCCAGCAATATGCGTCTCTTCCAGCAAATAGCAGAATACCCTGAGGTAGTGGGTGCAATAGACTGCATGCACATATGCATCAAAGCACCAGCCGGTGAGCGGGGTAGGTCCTACATTAACCGTAAGGGCTTCCCCTCCATCAACTGCCAGGTCGTGTGTGATGCCCAGGGCATAATAATGAATGTGTGTGCTGGCTGGACACCTAGTGGGGGATGCAGGTTATGCACTGGAGCTGTGGCTGATGACACCCATCAGAAACGCACACACACCTGAACAGGAACGCCATAATGAGGCACACGCACAAACACGTAATGTAATAGAGCGTGTGTTTGGGCTGCTCAAGTCACGGTTCCGGTGTCTGGACACATCTGGTGGAGCCTTGCAGTACACACCAACTACATGTACCCAAATTGTCATGGTATGTGCTATGCTACATAATATGATCTTGCGAAAACAGCTGCAGCAGGACCAGCATAGGGCTGGGCCAGACAGCCCCCTACCATTGCCAAGGCCATCGCAGGCAGAGCGTGACTCGGAGGAAGAACAACCTGAGCCTGCCCCAGTAGGCAGAAGGAGGCGTGCCCAGTATGCCCTGGCCTTGGCAAAGAGGCAACACATAGCACATACACTGGCTCAGTAGGAACCCTGGGAATGATACCCCCTCTGACTCACTCAAATAATAACAGGGATGCCTAAAATGACATGACCTGCTCACAAACATGTACAGGGAGTGTAATATGTGCATCCGACAGAGGCAGCCCTGCAGCACCACCTGAAGAATGAATGCCATGTGTTAAGTAATGTAACACCATGTACTATATGCACACCTGAGGACCGTGACTAACATCCTACCCTCACCAAGCATCATGCCACAATATGACAATGAGATGATCAATTGCAATAATTGGCTGAAGTATTGCAGTTAGTCGAAGGGGATCCAATGTGTGCCAGCCTGGGATGACATGCTGAGCATGACATGATGCTCCACCTGCTAGGACTGGCGTGCACCTATCAGTGCAGGCCGTATGGATACTGGCAAAGGCTGTTGTTACCCACAGCGTGCCCTGAATAGGTAATGCTCAAAACACAAACTTACCTCCATAGGTATCAGAATGGATAAGAACCTATATGTAATGCTACCCAATGCCAGAAGTCTAAACAGCAAGATGCATGCAGCCTAAACTCACCCAGTATGGAGAATGTTGATATCTGTGCTGTAACAGAAAACTGGGTCAAGGCTCACAACAGCACCCTAACACTACCAGGTTACACCTCATACTGTGCTGTACAGCCTCAAAACATGGAACAAGCTACAAAAGGAGGGTGACTAGCAATAATTGTCAAGGATAACCACACCCCATGTTGGTACCACAACAAGAAGCAGCATGGACTAGCCATGGTCAAGTAACAGTGGCTAAAACTGCCTCCCAGTTTATAGCCTGCTACAGACTACTGTCACAACACCAGGAACTGCACCTGGCCTATGTTGGAATACATGAATATATCAAGTCCTCCAAACCACATTATATTGGGTGACTGAAAATACCCAGACATAGACTGGGAGCATTATACTAGCTCCAACACTGTAAGACATAAGTTCATAGAATCCATAAAGCAAAATGCCCATGAACAACATACCACTCCCACAAGAAGGGTAAGCATACTGGATGTGATAATCAGCAACATGGGTATTGGATGGCAAGATGAGAAGCGTATTGCTCACTGGTAAGACCAGACCATAGAGTAATCACACTGGATATATACACATCCTGACCACAGTCCCTGGCCAGAAAACCACAGTGAAAAACATGTGTAAAGCAAAAGTTGCACTCCTCCAAACTGATGTGGAATCCATTAAAGGCCCTGTGCAGGAGCAAAATATGGGCCACACCTCAGAACCTGTTATACAGGCATTCCATGAACACTGCCAGGAATGCTTGGATTATGCAACCCTAAATTAAAACAAGACACAATGCCATACACCCAGGCATCTGGCATGGTGGACTCCAGCCATTACCAAACCATGCAAGAGAATGAGGAAGGTACTACATGATAGAGCAAACATAAAAAAAGAAGTAATCACTGATCAGTAGTATGGCAATAAAATATGTCCACACATACAATCCACTAAGGCCAGCTACAACAAGTTGAATCTGTGAATCTTGAGGCAATGTTACACCTGCCCCAAGTACACAGACAACCCTCAACTCTCTCCAAGAAATACAAATATATGTGAGAGATGCAACCATTTATCCAAACTGGAGGCTGAGCTCCCTCAACTCAGTACTCCCAAAACTAGTCAGGAGGAGAAGGTAACCACACACACCACAAACCCAGTCCCACATAGACCTATGACAACTGCAAACCAAAGACATAAACACAGAAAAACATTCCCGAGGCCCAATTACAAACACACCACACCAACAGAGGCCTCCAAAGCAGACACCCAATCAAACAACCTCCAAACATAGCACATGCAACACATAGTACACAAAGCTGGTGTGCCAAACAGTCACAGGCCAGAAGGAGAAACAACATGCCTAATACAGTTGTAATAGGTGACTCCATAGTGAGACACGCTGCTGTCCCGCACACCAGACTGAACAAGGAAAAGGGTACAGTAAGCTGCCTGTAGGCTGCTACAATACACCACATAACACAAGTATGTAGGTCACCCCAAAGCAAGTAGAAATATGATGCAGTCATAGTCCATGCTGGTGTGAATAACCTGAGATGTACCTCCCCGGACTACATGAAAAGAGACATAGATGAGCTCTCCGATTATGTAGTCCAGGCTGGTATGACACTGACCATTTGCAGCATCCTACCCTCACCAAGAATGATGCCACAGTACAAACACAGAATGATCAGTTATAACAAGTGGCACAATTACTGGTGTCATTCCAAGGGGATCCAATGTCTGTCTGCTTGGGATGTCATGCTTGACAAGCCACGCAGCTGTTCCAGGGATGGCTTGCACCTGTTACCTGGGCGTCTGGATATTGGATAAGGCTTTTGCCACCTCCATAGAGCCTTTCGTAGGCAAGGCTGAAAAGACTAACCCACCACCCTAGAAAACATAAGTGGAAAGAAACATAAGGGTAATGCTGACCAATGCCAGATGTGTAAACCTCAATATGCATGCTCCTGAGGCCCTCCCCAGTATGGAGAACATTGATGTCTGTGCAGTGACAGAAACCTGCTGCAAGCCTCCTGACAGCACACCAGCACTACCAGGTTATACCACATATCATGCGCTATGGCCCCAAAACCTGGAACAAAACATGAAAGGAGGGTGAGTATCCACATTCAGCACAGACACCCATATGTCCAGGTAACTGACAATGCACAAGGCATTGGAGTCCACCCATGTGCAACTAACCATAGGCAAGACTGCTGTACAGTCTGTAGCATGCTACAGACCACACTCTCACACACAGGAACCACACCCAGCCATCCTGAAGACACTGGACAGTATGAATGTCCCACCAAATACCAAACAAGGTACTCACAAATTACCACATAGGTGGTAAACCATTATGTATGCAAGGAGTAATCAGGGACCTAGGGACACAAGTGGACAGTAACCTGTTGTGCGACACTCACATTGCCAATGTGGCTAGGAAGACTGTCTATATTGGACACTGTATCATGAAAGGATTCACATCGACGTCAACAGAGGTCATTGTGCCCCTATACTGTTCTCTTATCAGACCCATAATCAAGTACAATGCCTCATTTGGGATGTACCTTACCTGACACCTGCAGCAGTTAGAAAGACCTCAAAGGTACTTCACCAAGAGGATAAAGGGTCTCAAATATATGTCATATGCTGCCTGGCTGTAGACACCCCAGCTGAATGCAGTCACATACTGCCTACACAGAGGCATTGTATGTCTGTTGTACAAGGCCATGTCCAACACAGGAGTAATGGACATGCTCCACCCCAGAAAACTCAAAGCCATCGGAGCTTTGAGAGTGAGAGATGTCAACCTCAACACATAATGAAATAGGATGTGATGGAGGGACAGATACATAACCCAGAGGCTCCCCACACCCTGGAACAGAATCCCACTCCATGTTAGGCAGAGCCCCTCACTGACACTCTTCAACAGGAATCTTGCCAAGTGGATGGATGATCATAGATTTACACTGGGGTCTTCACTGTGTCATGTCCAGACAGAGGCACAGCAAAGCAAATCATAAATGGCCATAATATTCACATAGCAAGGGGTGGCGAAAGCCACACACACTCTGGCTAGGCTTACAAATGCCCTAGGGTGGATAGCCTAGTATGAACCTATGAACCTATGAAGATACAAATTGTACAGGACACTAAGGATAATCCCAAGGCTTCCTCAACTGATGGTAGGAACCGTGTTGGGAATTCACAGATATGCTCTGAATCACACAAATATTACAAACAACATACCAAACACACACACATATTGCCAACATACATCCTGACAGGTGCAGTGCAACCCCAGAATGCAAAATATCTATCCCAGCAGACTGCTGGCCCCCTGACATTGCAGATGCTGAGGTAACAGCCAGCATCTGCAAAGCAAAACACACAGCAGCAATGGTATGAGATGGTGTCCTGGGCTGAGTCCAACATGGACTCCAAGAAGAATGGGATGCCAAATCACACTACTGCTCAATGTCAGCCTTACCACAGGATATGTACCCAAAGAGCAGTGTACAACAACAGTGGTCGTTCTCAACAAAGGTGTTGCCTGAATGGATACTGAACACTACCACCCCAGAATCCTGAGAAGCTTGGTCTGCACAGCTATGGAAAGGATCAGCATGTACCGCAGACATAAAAATATTGGGGACCTACTGACACCAGACGTTACCCAGTGTGGCTTTCTTAAGTGCAGATTCTGCCCCTAAACATGTTTGACTCATTTGATACAGTCATTAAGGTCATTGATGAGGGCAATGTGGTCCACACAGCATAGCTGAACCTTGCAAAGGCTTCCATACAATACCCTATGTGTTCATTGTAGATATGCTCACCAGTTTAAATATAAACCCCTATGTCAGTAGAGGGGTTGCAAACCAGACCAAGGACAGAACTGACATGCTCAGACATGCTGCAGCCATGTCAGACTACAAACCAGATATAACTGGCATCCCACAAGTCTTGGTCCTGGGACCTCCCTCATTTGGTATATATGTCCCATAGGTACAGGCCAACATGGAAGGACTGTGTCTGAACATGTTTGCAGAGGACTACAAACTGCCCACCATATCTGACCCTCCAGCTGACACAAGCATCCCACAAAAGGGCCACATAGAAACAGACAACTGGTGCTATAGCCATGTCAGCAAGCTAATTGCAGAAAAGTGTATAGTCAACCCCCGTGGGTATACAGTAAGTGCCCACCAATTACCACATAGGTGTTAACCCATTACATACTTAACATGTAATGAGAGACCTGGGGACACAAGGTGATAGATATCCTGCATTGGGCAAACATGTGGCTGTACTGTTTACAGAAACATACCATATACCCACCTAATCATGAAGGTTGTCAGATCTAGATAAGGGGAGGTCATTGTGGCTCTGCAGTCATCCTTCATCAGCGTTACAATTGACTACAATAGCCCCTGTGGGATGTACCTCAGCAGACACCTCCATCAACTGTAAAGTCCCCAACAGTACCTCACCTGGAGTATCAAAGAGCTTGAACAGATGCCATGTGTTGCCTGATTAAACAAACTGCAGCTACACACACTGCCATACTGCCCACCCAGAGGCAAGCTGTGCCTGATGTATAAAGCCATGTCCAAGCTGGAATCAATAAACATGCTGCACCTTGTACAATCTGATGTATAAAGCCATGTCCAAGCTGGAATCAATAAACATGCTGCACCTTGTACAATCTGAATGGCAGTGAGCTATGCACATGAGAGACCTGAACCCCAGCACTGACATACATAGGACAAGCTGTACTGCATGATCCATAACACAGAAACCACCCCCACTCATGAGTAAACTCCCAGTACAGGTTATCCATAGAGTCACTCATCGATTCTCCTCAAGAGGAATCTTGATGAGTGGATGGGAGATGGTAGGTTTACCCTGGGTATCACTATTATGTCACAGGTAGACGGAGGCACAGTATACTAACCATGACATATGTCATGTCAAACTCCACTTACAATGTGTGTCGAAGGACAAACACACTCTCCGACTAGCATTAGAAATGGCCTAAGGCACATCGCTAGTGTTTGCAAATGTACACCTATGTTGTGGAATACACTACCAATGTTGGACAAGCCTGGTTTAAGTAGTTCATATCTGAACATAATGCAACATGGTCAGATGTGCACAACTGGCCCCTAACCAGGCTGTTGTGCTCACTATGGAACTGTAAAGCAGTGATAGGACTAAAGTCCAGGATACTGTCCACCACAGTGAAAGTACTGAACTTGTACACTATATGGTACTACAGTGTTAGGTCAGTATGAAAGGATGTTGACAACTGTATGCAAAGAATCCCATGCAAACCCTGCAGGCACAGTATAATCCCTGTTGTGTTCACACACAAAGCAGTTGGACAGTAACTACACAACATGACACACAACACACAACCATAAACGGGAGATATTTGTTGAAGTTCACACTCATCCACAATTGTGGTGGGCTGTAGAGTTCAACATATGGAAAGCTCACACTGGGCATACTCGCACACTTTGATAAATGAGATATATGTCAGACAACATGCCATGGGAAGGCTGAACTGGGCATGCTCACACACTTATGCCAAATCTCAATTTAGCAGTTGGCCACACATATCTGGTATTTGTATGTGTTATTCCATGAACCAACCACATTAAAGCAATCTGCCCAGTGCACACAGTTAAATGACTACAGAGACATACGTGATATAATGGATCCCCCCCATATGCAAACATCTTCCACAGATACACAAGTTGTTCATACAAACAGGGAATGCTATGGCAATAAAGACCTGCAAACAGTCTGTCAGCAACAATAATGTGCATCTGACAATTAAACATATGGGTGTAGAGGTCAACACTAGGCTGTTTGCCCTAGGGAATGACAGCTTAGCCAGAGTGTGCTTGGTGTCTGCCTCCCCAGTACAGTAGGCTACTGTGCCACTGTAAAGTAGGTCACGTAAGGCACTGTGTGAGGCTAGTGTGCTGTGCCTCTGTCAAGCAGAGACACAGTGGAGATCCCAGGGTTTGAATTTACTAAGCCACAGCCATGTTGTTGGTGTGTGCTGGAAGAGGTTTGCTGAGGACCTCTAACAGTAAGTGGGCATCAATAACAGACTGAGGGGAGCCTTATCTGCATTGTCTGGACAATTTCACTGTCAACACTGTGTCGTGATGATTATGAGGGATACTCCCCCAGCATTGGTCCTTTGAAGTCTTCAACCCCAAGTCTTCACAAGTGTAAAGTCTGCTTTTGATAAATACAGTTTGTTTGCAGTGACAACCTTGCCTGGGGGTGGGGATGGGATATGGATGGCCAGGGAAAGGTGGGTATAGTCAGATATCAACAATGGTGGTCTACCTCTGATGTGGAACAGTGAGTACCCATGTTGTAGATGGTCAGGTGCAATATGTATTCCCCCTTGTGGCTGTGGTGAGTGGTTCTGCCATAGTACATGGACTCACAAATTGTAGTGGCTGTAGGGTAATGTTGTAGAGGCCTGAGTAGTTCCCACACACAATATGCCTGTACCTGACGTTAACAACTGGAATGGTGTATGTGAACACCTGCATATCTTGGCACTGTTCCCAGGGAAGCAAAGTGTGTGTCCTGGATGTGGGAGGGGTGGTCAGGACTGGTTGTGTTGTGTATTACAGGTCCTGTGGTCATGAAGCATGGTATAAAACATAACCTGCCAGTGTGATGTGCATATCTGACCCTGACGTAGGTGGCTGCAAATGCATATATATGCTATCCCCCACCTGACAGGTAGTACTAGATGTACATACCTCTGTAGAAATAATGATGTCAGCACCCTATAAATACTGCATGTGCGGAACAGATGCCCAGTAATTCGGATAGAGTGTTCTGCTGTTGCATCTCCCTCAAGTGTCATAATATAGTTAGGTAGGGGGTTGAATCCTGCAAATGCTCAGTGTGTGTGGGTGGGTTAGTGGGGTTGGTGTGTGTGAATGTCTGTATGAGGGAAATGTCCCTTTTGGCAACTAGGAGAATACACTACAGGATGCACATTCCCCTTTCTAAACACTGATGATGTCAGCACCCTATAAGTACAGCAGGAGAAGGGAAACATCCCAGTAATGCGAATAGCGCACTGTGCTATTGCATCCGTCTCGAGTGTCATAACATAGTTAGGTAGGTGTTTGAATCCCGCAAATGCTCAGTGTGTGTGGAGGGGGTTAGTGTGTGTGCAAGTCTGTATGAAAGAAATATCCCTTTTGGCAACTAGGAGAACACACTACAGGATGCACATTCCCCTTTCTAAACACTGATGATGTCAGCACACTATAAGTACAGCAGGAGAAAAAAAACATCCCAGTAATGCAAATAGCATGCTCTGCTAATGCATCTGTCTCAAGTGTCATAACATAGTTAGGTAGGGGTTTGAATCCTGCAAATGCTAAGTGTGTGTGGAGGGGGTAAGTGTGTGTGCAAGTCTGTATGAAAGAAATGTCCCTTTTGGCAACTAGGAGAACACACTACAGGATGCACATTCCCCTTTCTAAACACTGATGATGTCAGCACCCTATAAGTATAGCAGGAGAAGGAAAACCTCCCAGTAATGCGAATAGCGTGCTCTGCTAATGCGTCCATCTTGAGTGTCATAACATAGTTAGGTAGAGGTTTGAATCCTGCAAATAGCAAGTGTGTGTGGGAGAGGGTGAAAGTAGTGTGTGTGCAATTACATGTGTGTGTGAGAGAACTGACCCTTTTGCCAACCAGTACAACACACCAGCTGCTGCATGCTCCAATCTCTACACAGAGATGATGTCAGCACCCTACAAGTACAGCGGAAGACGGCAAATCTCCCAGTAATGCAAATAGCACGCTCTGTTACTGCATCTCTCACTACTGTCATAGCACAGTTAGTTATGGCATTGGATTCCAGACATGCCACGTGTGTTTTTGTCACACAGAATGCCCATGTGTGTGGGTTGTTCACAATAATGCATGACATCGATTAAACCAGTAATGGCAATGGACACAGATGATGTATGTGTGTGCCAAATACACATATGTACCTGTGACCTTCAATAGTTACCATGTCTGATGCCTGCCACATGTGAATACATGGTATTTGCACTGGATAACATTATGACTGTGGTCTTCTGAGTGGGTGCTGCATGTGGTATGTGTATATACAGTGTGATATGTAGATGGTATCAACCTAGCAGCGAGGGATACACATCTGGTCTGGGGCATGTAGTCTACATGTTGTTGATGAACAGGTGCTGCATGTTTTCACCTGTTGTGGGAGTGGTAACAAGTTGTTCCATAGCAATGCAGTGACCACATGCTAGGAACCTTTCAGCTAGGGTGTTGTAGCTACAGTAATTCATCAGCATTCAGTAATACGTCAGCATTCCTGGTGAGGGTATGATGCCAACCAAGGTCAGGGTCATACCAGCCTGTGCCACATGCTCAGAGAGTCCTTCCATGTTCCCTATCATGTAGTCCAGGGAGGTACATCACAGGTCAGCCATAGTGGCATGGACAATGACTGAGTCATATGTGTCCATGCCTCTGACTGACCTGTATGCTTGTGTTATGTGGTGGACCATAGTGCCCCACGGGCATATCACTGTGACCTTCACCTTGTCCAGCCTGGTGAGCATGACCTCACTGTACCGGACAATAAAGGTACCTAACACAACTGTAGCAGGTGTGTTGTCTAGCCGTACAGGCTGTGACTGTTTGGCACACAGGATTTGTGTGCTATGTGTTATGCGTGATGTGTTCTAGCATAACGTATGCCTGTATGTCAGCTGCAGTGGTGTCTGCCGCTCAGGCAGGATGCTATTGTTAGGCTCCATGAATGGCACAGTGTATTCACGTGCTTGTATTGCAGTCAGTGTAGGTCTACATCAGACTGGTATTGTAGTCACTGTAGTATTTCATGCCACCTGACAGGTTATGCCAGTACTGGGTTCGGAGTGCTTAGTCCCCAGTTTGGCTATGTGGTTCCATCTCATACATGTGTTGTACGTCCATGTGTAGGGGAGAGGGTTGACTGTGTACATGTGGCAGCTGTGACATTGCCACATGACCCACATATTCCACAACTGTACCATAGAGGTGACTGACAACTGACCTTTGCACATAATACCATAGTATTGTGATTGCCATGGTGATTAACAGCACATAGGGCCAATGAGGAACAAGGTACATAGGTTCATAGATTCATAGGTTCATACTAGGCTATCTTCCCTGGGGCATTTATAAACCTAGCCAGAATGTGTTTGGCTGTCGCTATCCATTGTAAAGTTATCTTGCTATGCCCTTTTTCGAGGTTAGTATACTGGGCCTCTGTCTAACAGTGACACAGAAGTGATACCCGGGGTAAACCTATGATGTCCCATCCACTCATCAAGATTCCTCTTGAAGAGAGTCAATGAGGGACTCTGCCTAACCTGGACTGGGATTTTATTCCAGAGTGAAGGGAGCCTCTGGGTTATGAATCTGTCCCTCCAGCATGTTCTATTTATTTCAGTGCTGAGGTTCAAGTCTCTCGAGCATGTAGCTCGATGGGTTTTGGATATTCTGAGGTGCAGCATGCCCATTAATTCCGGGTTTGACATGGCTTTATACATCAGGCACATTTCCGGG
>NC_056746.1:866687262-866719426 GCF_019279795.1 Protopterus annectens | reverse complement strand
AAGAAGGAAAACCTCGCAGTAATTCAAATAGCGTGCTCCGCTAATGCATCTGTCACAAGTGTCATAACATAGCTAGGTAGGGGTTTGAATCCTGCAACTGCCCAGTGTGTGTGGAGGAGGGTTAGTGTGTGAGAAAGATGTCCCTTTGGCAACTGTGAAAGCACTCTACAGGATGCACATTCCCCTATTTCAGCACGGATGATGTCAGCACCCTATATGTACAGCAGGAGAAGGGAAACCTCCCAGTAATTCAAATAACGTGCTCGGCTAATGCGTCTGTCATGAATGTCATAACATAGTTAGGTAGGAGTTTGAAACCTGCAAGTGTGTGTGTGTTTGAAGGTGGGGAGTTTGTGTGTGTGCAATTCTGTATGAAAAACATGTTAGTTTTGGCAATCAGGAGATCACACTACCTGATGCACATTACCCTTTCAAAACACTGATGATGTCAGCACCCTATAAGTACAGCCAGAGAAGAGGAACCTCCTAGCAATCCGAATAGTGCACTTCACTAATGCGTTTCTCTCACATGTCGTGACTTATTTAGGTAGGGGTATGAATCCTGCAAGTGTGTGTGTGAGGTTAGTAGGTTGTGTGTAAATGCAAGTGTGAGAGAACAGATCCTTTTGGCAAATACGACAATACAACAGATGCTGCATATTCCCCCAGTAAACACAGGGGATGTCACCACACTATCAGCACAGCCAAACAGGGCTAGTTGGCCAGTAATGCCAATAGTGCGCTCTGCTACTGGGTCTATTACCATTGTCAGAGTACAGATAGGTATGTTTTGGTAACCCACAACTGCCACGTGTGGTTGTGTCACACATTATGACCTTGTGTGGGTCTTTGTGCATAACAATGCATGCCATTGCCTAAACCAGCAATGACAATGCACACATGATGTATGTGTGTGGCACATACACATAAATACCTGTGACCTGCAGTAGTTACCATGTCTGACACATGCCTCGAGTGGATAAATGGTATTTGCAATGCATAACAATATGACTGTGTCTTACTGTGCAGGGGCCACACGTGGTATGTGTCTATACAGTGTGGGTTTATATGGTAAAATACCTACAGCAGGGGATACACATCTGGTCTGGGCCATATAGTCTACATGTAGTCGATCGACAGGTGCTGCATGTTCCCACCTGTTGTGGGAGTGGTAACATGTCATTCCACTGCAATTCAGTGACCACATGCTGGGAACCCTTCAACTAGTGTGTTGTAGCTACAGTAATGCTCACGCACAATGTTTGGCTGGATGCAGTCCAGCCATATAAAGACAGTTCTTGAGACTTGCATATTGCCAGTGTTGTTATAGAGGATATGTGGGTTTCCTGTGTATGGGAGGGTTGTGTGTGCCAGGCTATGAACCAGACGGCCGTCCCACACACTGTTAGCTGCACATGAATAGGCCCTGATGCTTTGTGCTGTGCCAACAACCTGGAGGTGTGTGTATCTGTGGTGCCTTGGGATACCACCCCCCTGTCCAGTGTTACATGTGTAGGGGACAACAGGCATGGTATGAGGTATAACCTGGCAGTGATGGGTTGCACCTGTGAGCTGTGAATCAGGACTCTGGTACTACACAGACATTGCAGTTCATCGTGCTGAGGACAGTGTCCAGTGCATGCATCTTGCGGTGTACACTGCTGGTGTTGTGTAGCATCACTACAAAAACGAATAAACTTGCACAAAAACTTAGAAAACCAACACTAAGCACTCCAAACGTACACGACACTTCCACCAATGTTGAATTTCTCAAAAAAAATCACGAAAGTGTAAACGTGGACACTGACACTTTATTGAAAGAAGTTAAAGCGCTTTTCGTCATCCAAATAGGATGACTTCCTCAGAACAAATTCAAACAAGTATACCATCCTCTTAAATAGTCATTTGCCTTCAGTTAGTGTAAACAATTATCCTTAATTAGCAGTTAAAGCTATTAAAGCTATATTCTCCACATAATGGGAAACAAGATAACCCAGTGTTCTGCTAACCCACACTTACGTGTAGAATCAGATATGTGGTATTTACTATTTGATATTACATCAGTTAAAGTATGAATGAGTAAATAGAAATATCCATTCATTAGTGATGGTTATAAAAGTATATATATGCCTATACACATAAGTGTAACAAAAAATGTGTACAAGCCAAAAAAATGTGTGTGTATATATGTCCAATTCAATGTTAAAACATAACTTAAAAAACACACATATCAAATGACAACAGTTTTACAGGAATTAATAAAAAGTTGTTAACGAATAAATTATCAAAAAAAAAAAAATTATACAACAAATACTTCACTAAAATAAACATAGCATCACTGTTAGTGTCCTATCCTGTGTGATACCCGCGGAGGTGGCTATGTAATCCGTGTCCTGCAACATAAGGCATTATGTGTGTACCAAGGGGCTTCGCCAATATACATTGGGCCATGGGTGTCACGTGCAAGCTGCCCCTCGCACATCATTGTGGCTTCCCTAGCATGTAAGCACACGTTGACAGCCATTGGATACCCTATGAATGACATTGGAGACTGAGCAGAATGTAGACATAGAACACCCTTCCTACATATAGTGGTAGCATACCTGGTGAGGGTATGATGGCAACCAAGATCAGGCTCATACTGGCCCATGCCACATGCTGAGGGATCCCTTCTATGTTCCCTATCATATAGTCCAGGGAGGTATGTCTCAGGTCATCCATAGTGGCATGGTCAATGACTGAGTCATATGTGTCCATGCCTCTGACTGACCTGTATGCATGTGCCCCAGAGGCATATCACTGTGACCTTCACCATGTACAGCCTGTTGAGTGGGACCCCACTGCAGCGGCCAAGAGAGGTACCTGACACATTTGTAGCAGGTGTGTTGTATAGCCCTACAGGCTGTGAGTGTGTGGCACATGGGATGTGTGTGCCATGTGTGGCATGTGCTCTGTTCCGACGTAACATATGCCTGTGTGCCAGCTGCGGAGGTGTGTGATGCTCAGGCAGGATGCTATTCTGAGTCCCCACGTATACCCCAGTGTGTTCAGCTTGCTGTCAGTGCGTGTCTATGTCTGACTGGTATTGTAGTCACTGTAGTATGACATGCCACCTGACAGGGTATGGCATTACTGGGTTCAGAGTGCTCAGTCCCCAGATTGGCTATGTGGTGTCATCCCACATATGTGTTGTACGTTCCTGGCCAAGGGTGATGGTTGACTGCATACATGTGGCAGCTGTGACATTGCCACATGACTCACATAAACACAACTGGACCATAGAGGTGATTCACAGGTTACCTTTGCACATGCTACCCTAGTAGTGTGATTGCCATGGTGAGTACCAACACACAGGGCCAATGGGGAACAACATACTGAAGGTGTGTATGTGTGGGTGTACTGCTACTGTTTCATAGCACTGGCATATATGACTGCACACGTGGGTAAATGCCAGGTAAGACATGTGCAATGTGTCACAGGCAACGTACATGCGAACAGGACAGACAGTGACGTTCTGTCATGTGTAAACTTGACATACGTATCGTATGCTATGCAGATGTCACTAGGAGTTCACAGAAGCACTGTAACTCTGCATTGCAGGTGGAAGCAGTGTTCCAGGGAACCTCAAGCGAACATGCATGCAAACAAAGCTACAGTAAGCAGGGCAGGAAGTAGTCCATTGTACAACAAAGAAGGGGTAACACTAACAGTAGGTAACAGTGCAAATATGTAGGCACTATCAACATGTACCCAGGAATACACAGCACAGATGCCCATGATAGAACTGATATTATGTCATAGTTAATTGTGATTTGGATTACATTGGTACTGCACACATATCAACATGCGCAAACATCCACATTGCATACTCATTGTGGGCAACTTGCCACCATTACTGTACATGTCCATCATTGCATATCACTACTTGCATTAGCTTCCCCCCTGTGCTACCCATGTATGTGGCTGTTGACATCCTTACCACCGGTATGCAATTATGTGCAGCTGTTACACTTTGGTACGTACTATGGGTGCAGATAACAATTCAGGACAGTCATACGGTTACTGCATCAGGCATGCTGGGATATACACACAGTCATATCAGCACACTGTACTGTTGCCAACATGATACTACTAATACACTTCAATGTAGTCACCCTGTGCATCAGCAACGTGTTTACCTGTTCCTGCACTGATGTTGGAGATTGCAGGAGGTGGCACAGTTTCATCATATGCACAGGGTGTGAATTAGGTATGCCTGAGTCTGCCACTGATACCACCAATTGACATATGTGTGTATGTGTGTTGGTGGGGGTCAGCAGTACAGGGTGGGGCACTGTTGGTGCAGTGTGTGCATGTATGTGGTAGCCCTAGGTGTTAACATTTTGCATGTGTGTATGCACGCACACAGTTCCACCTCATGGCCACCATATACAGGGGTTTGTGGACAGCCACAGACTGCAGCTGGCAGGTCATACAGATCAGTGTCTGTGGGCACAGACACAGTACCTGTGCCTGGCAGGGGTGCTACGGACCGTATCCGGTACTAAGTCAGACTGGGTACTGTCATCAGAAGTGGGAGTGTGTTGACTGGACACAGGTCCCTGTTGGGACTGTCCAGAGCCATGTGCACGTGGTCTCCTGGGGCGTTCCAATGACAGCACAGACCCAGCATTGCTGGGGCTGCTGCTGGCACTATGGGGGCATGCATGGGCCTGTTGTCATCCTCGCCGACTGCCAGCTGCTGCTGTTGCTGGCATACGGCCACGTCGATGCCGCAACCGCCCACCATTGCCCTGGCTCATGGACATTTGGTTGTGGAACTGCTGTAATATGTCCCCACAATGTCTGTCTATGATATCAGTGAAATTACGGATAGCATCCGCGATGTCACGCATACTGTCAGTCATGGCTGTGCGACATGCTCTCAGGTCCCTCAGACCCTGTCTGGTGTACCTTTCCATACGTGACTGTGCCTGCATGACAGCCCGAAACATAGCTGAGGTTGACAGACCTCTTTGGGCATGTTTGCCAGAGGCAGTATGCCCACGGATGCTCCCACAAGAACCCATGGGCAACTGTCGGTGTGGTACCATCGCAGGACCCTGCCCATGGCTTCTGTGTGGGGAAGCATGTGCCACAGATACCACATTACCCTGGTCAATGCCCACTGTACCCTGTCCATCACCTAGGGACAATGGTGACAAAGGATGTACTGGCAGGATGGCTGTGCGCAATGATGAGGTTGACAGCTGTGTACTGTCAATTGGCTGACCAATGGCGGACCCTGACACACCTTCCTGTACCATTACACAGATATCATCATTACCAGTACCTGTGGCACCAGATTCAGGTTCCCTGCTACAGGACACCAGAGCAGCACCATAACCTGTGGGAGGAAGACAGGAAACAAAGTTTACAGTGTCCACACAATGTTACCAGTGATGCACTTATGCACACATGCACACATGCACACATGCACATGTGGGCACAGGCACACATGCACACATGGACACAGGCACACATGCACACATGCACACGTGGACACAGTCACACCTGCACACATGCACACCCCGCAGTATACAAACAGAGCACTACTGAGTTACACTAGTATTACTAGTACTATCAGGACTATTATAGGTATTGTTAAACACACTCACCAGCATGGATGGCCTGCCTTGCTGTAACCCCGGAGGGACCTGCAGAAATGAGGAGATTAATGTCAGTGGGCACAACTGTGCCATTGATACTGCATATGATACAGTGCAGTAGTACACCAGTTGCCTTTCACACGTCAGCTGCTGATATTGCCAATATCACACATGCACAATTACATACTATGTTGACAGCTACATACCACGGACACACCTTACACATGCAGAAACTAACAGTGTACAGAATAGTCAAGTGTACATATGGCATATTACCTGCACACTCCATGTCGTGCTGCTGTGTGGATCCAGCCTCCATCATGATGCAGGTGTATTGCTGTTGCTATTCCGAGGCTGGAGCCACAACACTTAGGAGTAGCCCCTCCAGTCTGGTGAGGGGGGGATGTGTGGTCACCCCACCTCCTGTGGCAACCTGTTGCCTGTGGATATCCGATGCACGCTGACGGACATTTCTGATTAAATCACTGCAGTGATGTTGTACCTGCTCATATGTCCTATTACGCGTGCCAATGTCATTTACCCTACGGACAAGGACTTGCCACAGTGCAGCCCTCTCCTGCTGATTCTGGCTGGTGTGGGAAAACAGTATGTCATACTCCTGCACCAGGCTCTGGTGTATCTCCTCATCTTCTGCTGCAGAGTAGGCGGGATTACGCTGACGCGCCATCTCCCTGGAAGAGAACACAAACAGGATATCAGCAGACTATGTCAGCAATATATGGCACACATACTATACATGATACTCAAGTGTAGTGATATACTACTACTCCCATGTGTTGCATGTGTGTGTCTCGTGGTGGATACACAAGTACATCAGTGCTCAGCCAACACCTGTGCAACAATACCTGCCACATTCCATACAACATAGTAGCATGCCCCATCGGTCAGCACACTGCGACAGGTCCAATGCATAACCTCACTCTGGGGGTTCATACCAAGTTACTGTATGTGGAACTCCATCCACTAGTGTGATGTGGACACAAGTTACTCGGCCTGGATATACATATCCCACCACCACCACCAGCACAGTAGACTACTTTGATATGTATGTGATTAGACAGTTATTCACTTGTTAGGACTGAGATGGTATCCATGCAGCCCACTGGCCCAGTGGAAGCCACAACCCACAATGCTGACCCCTTTGCGAATGCTTACCACGGACATCCCACAGATTGCATGGAACTTGCACACACATTTCTAACCAAGACCCTATGCACAAAGGTTAGGCATCCTGTCTGGTGGACCCCAGCCAGAGGCAGATTGTATAACAATAGCAGGAGGCTACTGCAGGACAGAGCAGATTCACATTAAGGGAAGGCATCTGTGGTCAGCACTGGTAATACGCTAGGGTCTCTCATAACAACGGCCACGGCCTACTCTGGGAGGGAAATGGCCACAAACACTATAGATAACCACAAGGCCTTCTTCAGTTATGTTACACATATGGACCAAATGCCTCAGATATGCTCTGAGTTAATACACACCTACTTAACTTTCACCAAACACACAGATATTGGCAACATTCTTGCAGACAGGTTCGGTGCATGTATCCCCCCTCCTTCTCCCCCACAAGTAGAAATACTTATCACAGCTGAATGTAACCTCCCTATCATCTCACATGTCCAGGTGAGGGCCGCCCTCAGCAAAGCAGAACACACAGCACCACTGTGACCTGATGGTATCCCTGGATGTGTGCTACGTGCACTCCAAGAGGACATACAACCGCATATTAGACTGATATTTAACCTTGGCCGTACTACAGGATATGTACCTGAACACTGGCATACAGCAACAGTGGTCACACACCACTAAGGAGGCACCTCTACTGACCCTGGGAACTAACGCATCATAAGCATAACCAGCCTAGCCTGCTAAGCTATGGAATTATTCAGTATGGGACGCATATACAGCGATATTGGGTACCTGCAGACACTTGTTCCCAGCCAGTTTGCCTTTGTGATGGGCTGATCCTGCCTTTTGAACCTGGCTGACCTTTCAAAACAGTCACTACAGCCATTGATGAGGGCAACGCACAGACAACTGCTGCCAGGATCATGGCCTAACACTGACTTGACATGTAATGTATAGTCATCCCCTTTTGGTGGAACTACATACACACAACATATCACATGGACATACCTATAGATACAGACCTATGACACATTTGGAGGGTTCACAGTATGCAGACTATTAACCTGCTACTTTACATTACCTGTGTTTGTCGCAGCTGGTTGAGTTAACACTACTTCTGCTTCCTGCTGCTGCTGGCATGGCTTGCTACTGTCACTGCTGACAGCTTAGACTCCGTGTGTAGCGTGTGTATTTTTTTTTTCTCTCACTCTCTGTCTCTGTCTCTGTCTGTCTCTCTCCCACTGTCTGCTTCCAGACAGTGCAATGAACGTATTGCATGTGTGGAGTGTTAGTACAGGATGCTTTTGTAGGTATCTGCATAGGTCCATGTGATGGCCTCTGCACCAATTGTAAGCCAGGATTTGCTAATTGCATGCAGCCAGTTGTGTACTGATTGCAGTTCTCACTGTGATTTCAGGACAGTGCTATAAAAGGGTATGTGAGATAGGCATTGCCCTTTCAGATTTTAAGGGCGGGGACCATGCTGGTATGCTGTGGACACTGTTCTGTGAGTGTAAAGGTTAGTATCTCTCTCATGATTTAGGCTGTGTTGTAGATTCAGATTTCTCCATTCCTCTCTCTTGATCACTGTAGTAAGTGTGTATGCACAATGACACCTACAACTATATATATATATATATATATATATATATATATATATATATATATATATATGTATATGTAAATATACATACATTTATATATGTACATTAACTGACATTATTACCTACTACCTACCAACTAGCATGGCTGTTTCTGTTCACACACTACTATTATGGAAATCCACTAGTTTTTACAGTAATTCTAAATGACATGCTTTGTGTACTACACATCCTATATTCCCTTTACATTCATTCCTACTATTACATGATATATTTATTGTGGCACAATGTTCTTGCGTAAGAGTCATGGCTTAGTGGTAGGTTATGTAGACTACTGTTTCCAAGGTACTGGGTTTGGGACTGACAGTGGGATTTTATTTTGCTTTTGAACTGACTACAGGACCTGTCAATCAGAGTGACTAGGGCACTTTTAAGCAGTTGTAACCGGGTTAGCGCTGGTTTGAGCGGAGCTCACGCATGCACACTGGCGTTTAGCTCCACGCACACACCCGATTACAACCGCTTAACAGTGCTTACTCTGGCGCACACCCGCGCTATTTTCTTTGAAAGAAATGAAAATGGGAGACAGGAAAGTGGTGAAAAAGGGGTCACAAAGAGGGTAAGACAGTAAGGAAACAAGCTTGGGATTTGCAGGAGGGATGTAGGTAAGGCCCATAGCTGCCCATTTCTTAATCAGCAACAGCTGTGCATATGTATCTAATTTGGTGTGACATTTGAAACCTTCCACCCCTGAGAGAGGTGTCAGGACAACAATAATACTTGTTGTACAGCCAATTGTAATTGATAGTTTCCATATCCAGCAGACATGTGTGCGGAATGGGCAGCTATGTATGGGGTGTAATTTTTTTGTGGGTACAGAGTGCCCTTTTTTTTTTTTTTCAGGTGAGAGTGGTATGTCAGGTGAAGGAAGTCGGTATAGCTGGGGAGGTAGGTTGGGTAGGTCAACAGACAAGACAAACAAGATGCATACAGGGGCGGTGTATGACACGTGTGGGGGGGGTTACACAATTGACGGGGACGGCGGTTTGGATATCCAGAGCCCATGAGCCCACAGATGGCAACAGTGGAACTGATATCCCCACCCATGGGCAGTTGCCACTGTTCCTTCACTGCCCAGGACGGGGCTGTGCTGGGGGCTGTATAGGCCGGGCAACACGCATGCCCGTAAGTTGTGCCACCTGTGCCTCAAGCTGGTGTAGGGGCCCAAGAACAGAGTCCTGGATCTCCCTACGCACCACAGTCCGGACGCTACGGAGGGTGAGTGGTGGTTCTCCTCCGGCCACACTTGCAGAGGGGGGGCGAGCCCCATCCCCTGCAGCGCTTCCACCCGCAAGTGGCACAGGGCCACCGGAGGAGGGTCCAGACTGGGCACTAGTGCCAGGTGCACTCGCCAGCTGAGGTGGGAGAGGTGGTTCCGCTGGAACCCGCCTTCCCTGTAGTCCTATGTTTTGCATTATGTCATGACAGTTTGGGTTAGTAACATATAATACCATTCATAATTAGTTGTAACAGCATGCATTAGTATTCCCATTAACCAAACACCCAGATATTCACACCATTGAACAGCGAGCATAACACATGCATAATTTAAACAGCAATACACAGTCCAACAACATGCAGGGTTGATTGATGGCAACAGGCCATCAGGTTTGGATGTATGAACAGGGCAGATGCATCAACGGACATGCAAATATTTATGACCCAACAGGACAAATGTCCAGGGGTGTTAATTGTGATTGCACATACCATTTTCATGTGGAATGGTTATATGTGGTTATAGGGTAGGGTGAAGAAAATAATATTAACACCTTCAAATACCAATGCATATGCTGTACATTTCTAATAGTTGCACATATATACACACTACTGTTCTAACTATAGTTTCCTATATGATAACTACTTCAATTTGGTGATAGGACTGTTACTGCTACATCAATATACATTTTATTGTTCTTCATACACATTCATATCTGGCTTTGTTCAGCTACATCATCCTGCTACATTTGCTTTATATATCTATAGACAACTGTGGATGTTTGGTATGTCAGACAATCATACTATCTGCATATTGCAGACTGAGAGCAACATATCCAGATTTTGGGATACACATTCCAGCTGCAGCAACACTTTGAACAGATTTCACTGTTTGGTTTTGCTTCTCACATGCATTTCATTCTGTACTGACTGCAGTATACTTTATTCAGGGGTTATTACTACTTTATTGGTGGATTCATAACACTTTCTCACTCTCTCTCACTTGTTTTCATTTTACTATTCAGCATGGTACTTACTTCTAGGCTTTATTGACATGTTTTACCTGTAGTTATTACAATCCTTTCCAGCAGTCTCACTTCTGTCATGTTTCAGTATTTCAACAGGGGTATATTTCACACATGTGATTTGCTCATCTTCTGCAGCTGTACTTTTCAGCCTGCTGCTGGTTGTGTACTATTATATTACAGGTGGGGCATCTTTATTTCAGACTTTATTTCAGACATTTTAATTTTTCTGTTTGGATTACAGACTGCAACACACTTTTGTAATCAAGCAATACTTGCAAACACTCTTACACTTGTTACTTGCACATTCTATTATTTAGTGACTACACTGCACTCTTTTGCTAACTGTCATACTTTTATATTTCTTTACAGTTACTGGGAGAGGATTACGGACCTGCCTGGTGGCGCAACCGCACCAGCCTATCGCCATAGGCTCTGCAGTTTGCAGAACGGACACCTGCAGCTGTAATATAAATGAAGTAATATTGAAATACACATCTCCATAATATCAGCTAGTTTAATTTCTTACATACATAATTACATGTAACTTATTCAGTAGTGGGGTGTTGGGCATTTGCCGGGCCTCTTGGATCCAAAGGTTCAATTGGTCCTGCTTGCGTCTCTTCAGGTCCGCATGGTGGTGACGAACCTGCTCACCAGTCCTTGGAATCCCTGTGGCACTGGTGAAATCATGAGCCAACCGGTCCCACGCCTCAGCCCTATATGCTCCCCACAGGACCTGGCCCTGCATGAGTTGGGCCTCATGATTGTGGACTAGGAGCCAGACCATATATCTGGACTCCTCAACGCCCCACCTCTGTGCTCGAAAGCAACTACCCTCACCTCCTCCTGTCATTCTGGCTGCAAGTCAGTTCTACAATCATTTATACTGTGTATTCCCGCCTATGGGACTTATATATGCCGTTTTTCCTGCACATATCTGTGATTGGCCATTTTGGAATTGTATCAACTTCATAAAACCTGCTTTGTCATGCTCCACTTTGTATTCATTCCTATATATTTGCTATTACTGCATTTATAGGTACTGCTGTCATGGCTTAGTGGTTCAGTGCCTTGACTATGGTGCATAGTATCCTGGGTTTGAACCTTGTCACTGCTTTTTAATGACTGTCTAGACAGGCTGAGGGGTGTGTCTGTGTAAAGGCAGTTTTGATACGGCTTGCTCAACGTTGCCCGTCGGTTAGCTTGTTGGCGAGGTGCGCAGCTCCGCGCAAACGGGGTGCGCTGGTTTACACCTCATTTGGCTATCAGCACGCATATTACGCTCAGCTCAGCTAGGGGCACACAGTTTCAGCGTGTTAAACCACTGCTCACCTACGGGCACTCATTTTGCACCTGTTGAACCACTGCTCACCTTTGGGCA
This sequence comes from Protopterus annectens, assembly GCF_019279795.1. Taxonomy (NCBI): domain Eukaryota; kingdom Metazoa; phylum Chordata; order Ceratodontiformes; family Protopteridae; genus Protopterus; species Protopterus annectens. The sequence continues at coordinate 866,707,341 of NC_056746.1, read as the reverse complement.
CTCATTTTGCACCTGTTAAACCACTGCTCACCTACGGGCAGATGCACTCACCTTGTTAAATTGTAGCTCAGCTATAGGCACATCTGGCATTTTTTATTATTTTGTTATCTCACATTTCTTCTAAATAAATGGACTATTTCATTACATTTTACATGAACGATGATTTTTATATGTGTACATGTTTGTCAGGGACTTGTTTCGTTCTTATTTTACTAAAAATAAAAGTTGGTGTTGTGGGGGCTTGAACCATGAATGCCTGCTCTTCAGCTGACATCTTTACCGCTACACTATTGCTTCTTGGTTTACTTTGCATATTTAGTTCTTATATCCTTTTCCACTGACTGCTAACTGTGGCTAAGCTACGGGCACGCCCGAGCAAACGAGCGCACTCATGGGCAAACATCTTTACGTTTAAAAAAATATATTATATGTTCATTTATATATTTTATGTTCATAGTCTGTGGGGGCATGTGTTGTGTTGTGTTTATTCACATTTCCATGGCCTCTATCGTGGGTGTTTACTTTGGGCAATTTTACTCTTCTGGGGGTGTGTCCGCTTGTAGGGCTTGGCCTACGGACACACCCACTACTGTCTTCCACGGACCGTGTTAGCCTTCGGTGTGATTCAGCATGCCCTCATGCATATGCATGACATGCTGACGTCACACCGTTTAACTGCAGCCTCCGTGTAAGCCATGTATCTCTTACACGGAGGCTTCGTGAATCCTGCCCACTGACTTGAAAGAAGTGAAGTAATGCATAGATTTCAAAGACAGTTCTTGACACTACAGAAAAGTAAAAATGTATATTCACAAGGAAGTATTGAAATGTTTTAGTCTTCCAGTTAAAATAGCTTACTGTCAACATGTTGCGATAACAGAAAGTTTGAAGAGCTAGGAAATTACTATTCTTTGTCTTTATAATGATTATTAGACAGATGTTAGACTCTGCTTAGTTTAATGAATTGTGACATGTTTATGAGGAAAAGTGGACTCAGTTACTCACATTGCACTACACATTCCTGGAAACTTAACTGAAATGTTCCCAAATTACTTGTGAATTTAAATGAAATTGCCTGATTAATAAGCATAATTTATTTTAACAACCTGAATCCGTAAGCTATCTATATATGCTACATTATATATGTCACTTGCATATGACAGTCTCTAGAGCACACGAAAAAATACATATTACTTTTTCAACATGCTATAATTGCACTAACCATACATTCTAAACTAACTCAATTGGCAACTAAGTTATTTATTTGAAACATCAGTCTAAATATTAATTGTGCCCTTGAAATATTGTTGACGTTTTGACAAAACAAAACCTGAATTGAAAAAGGAATGATTTGAAAAAGTGAAGTATTGTACAGATTTCAAAGACAGCTATTGACACTACAATATAAGTAGAAATGTATACATGCAACTAGAAAATGACTAAAACAAGAAGTATCATCCTTAGAGGAATGCAGAAAAGGGATAGATCATCAAAAAGTCTTAGAAACATAGATATAGTTAAAGCAACAAAAAAATTTAAAATAGAACAAGGTTTATCATACATTATTTATATCAATAAACAAAACATATCTGCACAAGAAGGTATGCAGATAAAAATATAGTAAAAGTTCAAATTAAGCAATTTATTGATGACTCAGAAAGATTTACATAATTAGGAATCAATGCAAAGGCAACAGAAGCACCACCAAAAAACAAACAATGATGAATATAAAAATAAGAAATAGATATGCTTTAGAGAAGCATTTATGAAGACCCTGTTGAACATAACAAAGATACCAAATGGATGGAAGAGTTAAAAAAGCAATAAGAAGCTTTGATACAGAGGATATAAATGGGAAGAAGTAACAGCCATAGAAACTGAGACAAACTTAAGCAAAGCTTCTAAATAGAAAGCTCTAGACTATATGCAGTACCGAACTTATGGCTAAAGGTATTAACATCTCTACTCAGCAATTTAGCCCTGAATAAAAATGACTTACATGCACAGTCTAAATGGGCACCAACCTGGTTAACAACAGGAAAAACATACACCTTAATAGTGAACCTAGCAAGCCATCCTAAGTATGATATACCAAAACCTTGCCTTCTAAGAATGTATAAATTATGTCAGAATTAATGCAGACAGGGCTTATAGCCATCTAAAAAATAATTCAATCATGGCATTAGAACAAACAGGTAATAAAAGAAAGTCATGCAGACCAAAGGATCACCTATTGTTAAACAAACCCATAATAAAGATTTGTAAAAGGGAGGAAGAATCTAAATAAGGCAAGGATAGTTATAAAAAGCATTCAGCAGTATCCTTGCATTCATGTATTATGTGATACTTACAGATGTTTAAGACACACCCTATGTTGATCAATTACATCGCAGTGACTATGAAACAGTGGCAAACCACTCTGCAGCTGAGCCATGAAAAAGAATAAATTATTATCTCAGGAATAAAGATTCAAAGGGGGATATTTCAAGGCGATTTGTTATCACCTCTGCTTCTTTGTCTTGCCCTTAACCCTTTAGCTCTTTACTATATAGACTAGGCTATGGTTCCAGTTTAACTTCCAGAAACTCATCTTCTTCAAATACATCTCATCCACTTTTTGTGAATGATTTAAAATTGTATAGCTCATTAGATGAGGATCTGAAAGCATAATTGCAAATGGTTAAAACTTTTATGGATTATAAAAGGATGACATTTGCTCTTAATGAATCTGCAAAATCAATATTTATAAAAGAAAATATCAACCTGGAAATGGGGTATGATATAAGGGAACTTAAAAGGGAGTATATAAATATCTGAAAATAGATGAAGGACAGCAGTAAAACATGAGCAAATGAGAACACAGCATAATAAGGAATACTTCAGAAGACTAAAGCCAATATTGAAAATTGCCTTGGCATCTAGGAACAAAGCTAAGTGTAGATCAGAGTGTGTGATATACCATTAAGAAGCTTTCCAGTGAGTCAGCATATGCACATACGTACTGAGGATGTGCAAGCTAGAGTGCCATATTGAATGAGCTGAGCAGCCAGAGTGTGAGCATGCAAGCATGTAATCAGTTAGTTAGACAGTTTGTTTAAGTTTAATGTTCCTGCTATCCATCCTAATTTATTTACATAGAATAACCTACTTAAATGAACACCCAAACCTCAACGTCTTCTTAATGCACATAAAAAGAGTAACATGGTGTCAGAATGGTATCTAGAGATACAGCCATGAGGCAACCAGTTAAAGGTGGAGGAATATACAAAAGTGGATCATCCGTGCTGTTCAAATGACTCACAAAGCAGGTCAGAAACAAATTTCAGGGTACTAAAACTTGTTTAAATGATTTCTTTTGATGTAAATATAAAACAAACTAGTCAGAATGCTCAAAATGAATTTCTTATTAAACAAAATGTCCAAAACTGTGACATATTAGTAAAAATATTTGAAATAATTATGAAAATGTTTGAAACAATATCTGTATCCCATAAAATGTATAAAAAAGGGAAAACAACAATATTTTTCACTATGTGCTACTTTTTTGTATTAACTAAAACTATTAAAAATATCTAAAGTGTGCAACGTGTTTGCAAGTGGGTGCAGTATTACAGTGCAGTTATTTCTCAAAGTGCAGTTATTTCAAAGAATATTTCTCAAAGTACAGTTATTTCAAAGCATATTTTGCAGAGTACAGTATTTCAAAGAGTTTATTGTGCATTTTAATATTATTATAAGTACCTGATGTGTGTGAATGTTCATACATAATTACAAGGCTTTTTTGCATTGTGTTTAACTATATTCTGTAGGCACGGCAGAAGGATTTACAGACCTGCACCTGTTATGTTTGATAACAATATTGCAGAAAACTGGAGAGTCTTTAAGCAGGAATATGATATTTTAACATAGGCTGTTTTTTCTGCCAAAGATGCATGTACAAATGCATTTATTCTGCTTAATTTAGATGGTACAGAAGCCATTGAAAGGAAGTGTTCATTTGTATGTGCACCTGCTGTGTTTGCAAGGGAGGGGGATGACCTCCAAATTATGGTACAGACTGAAACAAGGGAAGACCCTAAGTGCTTAAAACATAAATTTAGAGAAATGTGCAACCTCCAAATGAATATTACAATGGAAAGGTACTTATTTTACACAAGGAATCAAAGGTTTGGTGAAACTTTTGCAGCATATATAACTGACTTGAGAAATAAGGCTAAAATGTGCAGATTTGCTGATTTGAGAGATGAGTTGATAAAAGACAGGTTTGTGTGTGGTATTAACAATGACACAGTGAGAAAGATTTTGCTTTGAGACAGTGATTTAAGGTTAAATAAGGCCATTGAGATTTGTCAGATATACGAGCTTACAGAAAAAAACACAAGTATGCTTACAAATGAGAATATCTGCAGAAGGCACAGTGACAAGGCTCATGTTGATAGTATGCAACAAGTGGTTAAAAGAAACAGTCCCAAGCACATGGCAGCTACTTCAAGTCCTGTAACAGTCCCTGAGAAACCCCACATTTTTCCAACAAATTCCAGAGCATGCTCAGTGAAGTGTAAGGGTGAGTCAGGAAAGTCAAAACATGTTCCCCCACCTAGCTTCATAGTCAATTGTTAATGTGGTAGAAATCATGAACTCAGAAGAGGAAAGTGCTTAGCTTTTGGTCAGAAATGTCATCCTTGCAATAAGTGGAATGATTTAAAAACATTTTGTAAATCAAATAAAGCACATTATTTTACTAAAAGAGGGCATTCCAAGAGGCAAGTTGATCAATTAAAAAACTGCAACCCTACTTTTTATCTTGATGGTGTGTCTGTGCCTGGTGAAACAGCTAATGTAGTAGATTTGTGGGCAAATAATAAAATCTTTTGTACTGTTTGGATTAGTGGGAGTCTCATAGAGCTCAAAGCAGATACTGGCTCAAAGTGCAATGTTATGTCAGCAGAAACATTTGCTAGAGTAAAAGCTGCAGAACAACTTGATTTGACAAAGTGTGTGAAGCTTGTTGCTTATGGTGGTGAAAAGATTCAGACTGAGGGCTCAGTAGTGCTTTCATGTTACTCTACTGGGAACAGCTATGACTTTCAATTTTTCATAGTCAAGAGGCATGTGTTATTGTTAGGCTTCAGAGACAGTTTGAAAATGGGACTGCTTTCACTTAATAAAGAAGTTCACCATGTAAGCCTGCATGACAACATCTCATATTCCAGCCAGACTATTTTTTCTGAGTATCCTGATATTTTTGCAGACAAACTAGGCAAGCTACCAGTTGTGTACTCCATAAAGTTATATGTAGAGGTCAGCCCAGTTATCAAACCAGCATGGAAAGTTTCACTAGCTATGCAAAACAGAGTAAAAACTGAGCTAGACAAAATGATGTAGCTAGGAGTAATTTGTCCAGTAGAAGAACCTACTGAATGGGTATCCTCCATGGTAGTAGCTCATAAGAAAAACTCAGATGATATCAGAATATGTATTGATCCAAGAGATCTGAACAAAGCATTAAAAAGACCTCATCATTCAATGGGCACAGTCGAAGAAGTTTCTGCCATCATGCCAAATGCCACTGTTTTTTCTGTCTTAGATGCAAAGAGTTCATTTTGGCAAATTTTGCTTGACTGAAAATCTTCATTGTTAATCACATTCGGTACTCCATTTGGAAGATACAGATTTCTGAGAATGCCATTTGGAATAAATTCTGTCGGTAAAGTCTTTCAGTGTGCAATGGAGCATATTTTTTTTTCTGGCTATCCCTGTGATATTATAGTAGATGATATTCTAGTAGGAGGCAATAGTGAAATCAAACATGACAGAAACCTCAACAAAGTTCTGGAAAGAGCACATGAAGTGAATCTTAAGCTGAATCCTCAAAAGTGCAAATTCAGGTGACGAGAAGTTACTTATGTTAGTCACTTGCTTACCAGTTTAGGCTTACTACCAGATCCTTCCAAGCAAACAGCAATTCTTGAGATGCCAACTCCAGACAATGCCCAAGCTATACAATGTTTTCTTGGCATGATCAACTATCAAGGCAAGTTCATTCCAGATTTAAGACAACTTTCAGCACTGCTCAGAGAGCTCACACAAAGATATAATTTGGTCATGGTCAGAACAGCACCAAAGAGTATTTGATGTCCTGAAACAGAAAATTGCCAACACACCAACTCTCAGGTACTATGATGTTCACAAACCAGTTACTCTTTCCTGTGATGCATCTAAGCTTGGTCTAGGTGCAGCCATTCTTGTAACTTGGAGCTTTGCTGTGATTGCTAGGCCTTAAGCAGCATTGAATCAGTTAGACAAGAATATGAAAAATGCTTCATGCTTATCAGATGATATACAAAGAGAGTATATACCAAGATTATACATCCCTTGCTCTCAACATGGTGCAGGCCTCCTCAAAATTGACTATATTTATAAGTCCACTGCACAAGAAAGGGTGAGTATCTCTGCAGGAAAAGCAAGCAGGCCTGCACTCTATCAAATAACTCTTACCATGGAGATGAGGGGTAATAAATGGATTGATTTGACTACTGAGGCAGAAATGAACATACCTCCCAAACTCTTAGTGCAAAAAATCCAGACAAGGCTTAAAATAATGGAAGACAAAGGACAATAATTAGGGACACATTTTAAATAGTTTGAAAGTTGCTAGAATAACAGGATTTGTATTAGCATGTTTTTTTCTGAAGGATATGAACTCTGAAACTCAAATGTAAGTCATTATTTAGGGACTTCAATCCTCAGTGATTTGCCAGAAAACCACAAATTTTATGAAGAAGAGATCAAATATTTGTGTCAAAAATCTGGACATTCAGTGAAAATCTGGACAGTTGAGAGGCATGGTAATGAATGGAGTGTGGGAATTTTGTTTGGACTCAAGATGACCAGATCTCACTCACATGGAATAAATAGACTAATTTCACATGGAATAAATAGACTAATTGGATACTGGCAGAGGAGTCATCAGGGTGTTCCCACAGTTAAAAAAAAATCACATTTTTGCTGCAAAGTTATTCTATATTTCAGACATTTGTCTGCACAAAAGAAATGATTTTTATATGACTGAGCTTGACATTTTCAAACCTAAATATAACTGTCAGCTTGGATTTTTCAATTTGTCTATGACCTTGAGCATGGCAGTCTTATTTTTTGCTTCATACATCAGCCTTGATCATATAACCACCCTAGTACCCTATCTGATCCATTCATTACACCACACTTTATCTCAGCTATTGGAAGATGAGAGCCAGATAATGGCTGAGGTCAGGCTAAAAGCAAGGGATGCTCGAAGGTCTTTATGTATACTTCATTCATATTTTCATACTCACCCAGTCTGCATCATGTTGTTCTGTGCTGGTATATACTTTGTTTCATGGAATTTTGTGCTTGCATATACCATTTGTGTGTGGACTTCTGCATGTTCCTAAGCTTTCACATATGATCCTAAGTGTGCAGCTTATCTTCCTCAAGTGGTCCCGTGCAAGCAGTAGTCTTCCTAATGTAGTTATATGCATGTACTAGTCTACATCATGTGGCATTGGACCTGCACCAAGTCTTCATCAAGTGGTGTTATGACTGCACCTACTATTCCACATGTGGTCCTCTTCAGTCATGTGCTGTGCCTCATGCGGTTGTCTGCTTGAACTTACCACCCTTTTTGGGGATTCTTTGTGTGCATACAATCTTCTTCATGTGCTCCTGTGTACTTAGTCATGTTCATATGGTCCTGCATGTGCCTCTACCCTTCTTTGTGTGGTCCTATATATATATTTGCATAGTTTTTTCTCATGTGGTCCTGTATGTGTACCTAGCCTCCCTGAGAATTGGTCTTGTGGGTACACTTTGTCTTCCCCATATGGTCCCAAACATGTACTTAGTCTTCTTCATGTGGTCCTGTACATGCATCTAACTTCATCATGCAGTCCTGTGTGTGTGTACCTAGTCTTCCTCATGTGGACCTGTACATGTACATAGTCTTTCATATGCAGTAATGTGTGCATGTGTGTGTGTGTGTGTGTGTGTGTGTGTGTGTGTGCAGATAACTTTCTTCATGTGGTCCTCTGTGTGCACCTAGTCTTGTGGAAGTGGTCCTGTACATGTGTCTAGCTTCATAATGTGGTCCTGTGTATGCCCCTAACCTTTCTTATGTGATTATTTGTGTGTGTGTGTGTGTGTGTGTGTGTGTGTGTGCATGTGTGCGTGTGTGCGTGTGTGCGTGTGTGTGTGTGTGTGTGTGTGTGTGTGTGTGTGTGTGTGTGTGTGTATCTAATCTTTCCCATGCTGTCTGGTACATACATCTAGTCTTTCACATGTGGCTTTCTACAGGCATCTGCTATGCCTCAAATAGTCTTTTGCTTACACCTACCACATTTTATGGGGTTCTGCATGTACCTAGCTTTCCACATGTGGTTCTTTATTTGTACCTAGTCTTTCTCATGTGATCTTGCTCATGCACCTAGTCTTCTTCATGTCATCCTGTGTGGAGATGTACTGTCCCTCATGTGGTCCTTTACTTGTATCTACCACTCTTTATGGGATTTTATGCATGCACCTAGTCTTGTACATGTGGTCATCTGTATGCACCTTGTCTTCTTCATGTGATCCTGTGTGTGCAGCTAGTCTTCCTCGTGTGGTCACATAGTCATCTGCATGTACCTAGTCTTCCACATGTGTGTATGTGCACCTTGTATTCCACATGTTTTCATGTTCAGGCATGTACTGTGCTTCATGTGATCCTCTGCTTGCACCTACCACACTTTATGGGGTCTTACATATTCCTAGCCTTCCACAAGTGGTCTTATTCATGTGCCTAGTATTTCTCATGTTGTTCCATACATGCCCCTAATGTTTATTGTGCAGTCTTGTACATTCACCTAGTCTTCCTCATGTGAGTCTCTGCTGGCATGTACTGTGCCTCATGCAGTCCTCTGATTGGACCCACCACTTTTTAGAAGGCCTTCTGCATGCACCTAATCTTCCCCATGTGATTCTGTTTATGTACTGAGCCTTTCTTGTGTGGTCCTTTACAATCACCTCATCTTCCTCATATGCCTAATATTCCTCAAATGGTCCTATGTGTGTACCTAGTTTTCCTGATGTAGTCATGCGCCTGCACATAGTTTTTCCCATGCAATCCAGTGTGTGCTCCTAGTCTTCCTCCTGTGGCCCTGTATCTGCAACTAGTCTTCCATATGTGGTATTGTGTGTGTATGTCTGCACCTAGTCTTCTTCCTGTGGTCCTGAATGTACACTTAATCTCCAGGTCATCCTATGCATGCATCTAGCTTTCCTTATGTGGTCCTAAGTATACACCTAATCTACCTTTTGTGGTCAAATGCATGCACCTACTCTTCCTCGTGGTCCATTGCAGGCATGTCCTCATGTAATCCTCTGTTTGCTGGTAGCAATTTTTATAGAGTCTAGTGCATGCACCTAGTCATCCCAAATGTGGTCCTGTGCATGCACCTAGCCTTCCTCTTATGGCCCTGTGTACATACCAAGTCTTTCTTATGTTGTCCTGTGCATGTGCTAATTCTCCTCACATGGCCTTGAGCATGCACATAGTCCTCCGTACTGTACCTCATGCTCTACTGTTTGCACCTTCTAGTTATGTGTAGGTTCTTTGTGTCCATCCAGTCTTCCTCATGTGGTCCTGTGTAATCATGTAATCTTTCTCACATGATCCTGTATGTGCACCTAGCCTTCCTGAAATGGTCCTGTGGGTACAACTAATCTTCCCTATGTAGTCCTGCATGTGCATCTAGTCTTCTTCATGTGGACCTTCATACATCCACGTATCTAGTTTTTCTTATGTCAAAGTTAAGAGTCAAAATCAAAGTAAACTTTATTGTCACTTCAATTCACACAAGTGCAAACCAAACAAAATTACGTTTCTTTGGTCTCAATGTGCATACAAAACATAGACTACATTTAACATGACAATAATACACAAAATTCTATAGACACAGACGACAAACACAAGTACTTGCAATTTTGCACTGATTTAACAGATTGTTACTCATTACTAGGTTATTATCTTATTTTCATTGGAAAAAATGCACTTAAGCAATTGATTTAAGGCCTACTTTTATATTGCACAGTAAGTTAGTTCAGTTTGATTACTGCTGACTTTGCTGTCTGGGTGTGGGTAGGACCTTGTTATATATACTGCACTATAGAGACTTTTCAGTATTGTTGGATTACTGCCTTAATGTCCAGTGTGAAGGGTACTATTCCTAGAGTATAGTAACCTGATGGCTAGTGGAAAGAAGCTGTTTCTGGATCTCGTGGTTTTGTAGGATATACATTGAAAGCACCTTCCTGAAGTTAAATGTGAGAACAGTTTATAAGCAGGATGAGTGCTATCCTTGGTTATTTTTCTTGCCCTGCTGAGACATCTGGACATGTGCAGGTCTTGTATGGGCATCAGGAAGTTCCTGATAATCCTCTCAGCTGCTTTCACTACCCTCTGGAGGGACTGGTTCTTGGAAGCAGTGCAGCTTCCATACCATACAGTAAAGCTGTTTGTCAGTATACTTTTGATGGTGCCCCTGTAGAAAGTTGTGAGAGCCATTGATGGTAGGTTTGCTCTCATCAGCATTTGCAAGAGGCGAAGCCGTTGGTTCACCTTCTTAATTTGTGTTGACTGACCACGTCAAGTCTCCTGCAATGTGTACCACCAGAAAATTTGTGCCTTTTACTCTCTCAACTGTTTCTTCATTGATTACGAGTGGAAAGTGCTCCCTGTTCCTCTTCCTGTAGTCCACAATTATAATTAGAAATGTAGTCCTGTGTGTGCATCTTGTCTTCCTTGTGTGGTGATTTGCATGCACCTAGTCTTCCTCCTGTGGGCCTTTGTGTGTGACTAGTCTTCCCCATGTGAGCCTGTAAATGAACTTAGTCTTTCTTAAGTGGTCCTATTCATGCCCATACTATTTCTCCTGTGGCCCTGTACATGCACATGGCCTTCCATATATGGTACTTTGTGTGCATGTATGTGTTTGTGTGTGTGTGTGTGTGTGTGTGTGTGTGTGTGTGTGTGTGTGTTTGTGTGTGTATGCGCGTGTGTGTGAGTGCATGTGTGTGCGTGCACACCTAAACTAATTCATGTGGTCCTGTATCTGCACATAGTCTTCTTTTGTTGGTCCTGTATGAGCACCTATTCTTCCTCATGTGGTCCTGTGTGTGCACTTAGTCATCCTCAACAGGTCCCATATGTGCACCTTGTATTTCACATGTGGTCATGTGCAGAGATGTACTGTGTTTCATATGGTCTTTTGCTTGCATTTGTCACTCTTTATTGGTATGAGGTCCTGTGTAAGCACTTAGACTTTCTCATGTTGGTCTATACATGCTCCTAGTCTTTGTAAGGTGATCTTGTGCGTATGCAAAGTCTACCCCTGGGATTCAATAAACTCCGTGCAGGAATAGTGATATTCCTGCACAGAGTGAACCATGTCCGTGTTCATACAGCTCTAACAGCAGGGTGCCTTGCATATTCATGAAGGCACGCTACTGATAAGGGTTGTACAGACACTAGCAGTGAATGAGTGCAGGGGGCATGTTCTAGCACTGCTCACACAGTTAACACACCCCCTGCACTCAGAAAGTGCCACATGGCACTTTCTAAAACAAATGCGGCAAAATATTAGAGAATTTCTCTAATATTATGCCAGTATTTCAGTGTCCACGGACACTGAAATGAAATAAATGATATTTCAGCGTCCACAGACACTGAAATACATAGCTGAGCAGGAAAGAAATGCAGGGGGTGCGTAACAGGTTCTGTGACACACCCCCTGCATTGTAAAAGTGCTGTATGACACCTTGCAACCCATTAAAGCAAGAAATGTGGACAAAGGCACAAATAATGGGGGAGGCAAATCCCTAAAAATAGGGATACTTCTTAAATATTGCCTTCACAAACTTAGAAAGTTGATAGAAAACAGGTCATGCATTAACATGTATTTCCGAAGGGTAGAAGTCTGAAAGTCAAATGCATGCCATTATTCCCTGACAGCACTCCATGTGGACAAAGGCACAAAAAATGAGGGGACAAGACCCTAAAAATAGGGACACTTCATAAATATTGCCCTTACAAACTTAGAAAGTTGACAGAAAACAGGATATGCATTAGCATGAATTTCTGAAGGATAAAAGTCTGAAAGTCAAATGTATGCCATTATTTCCTGACTGCAGTGCTCAATGACTTGTCAGAAAACCACAGTACTCACTATATAACATAATAATATAATAATAATAATAATAATATATTTTTTTACATGCTAAAGGAATGTTTAAGCATAGCTAAGCGGGTGTGTGTGTTATGGCTCTCTGCTTAGCACTGTTTAAACATAACATAGGAGCTAAATAAAAATATACAGCTAAAATTCCTAAACCGAGATAGTGTAGTGGTTAGAGACCCAGCTTTGCATGCAGGTGTCATGGTTCGAATACCAAAACAGGCAAGTTATTTTTATATGGGAAAGCAATGTTAAAATTATTTTTTTTCAATGTAAATTATGTAGTAACTGTTTTTTGTCAATCAGGTAAGTGTAGCTGGTATAAAATGGAAGTGTGAGTGCATATAACATGTGAAATCACCTATGTATACACAAGTGACTAATGCAAAAATATATAGAGCCTGTTCCACCACAGCTAGGTTTAAACTCTTTATTATTAAAAAACAAACATAAGCACTTTCACAATCTCTATGACCACTTCCTCAGACAACATTGAATAACTTAATTACGTTTTATATATACTTAGTAATCAATCAATCATTAATAACAATTAAAGCATTTAAGATCTCGCTCTCACTTTGCTAATTAAAATTCCATAAGAACAATCCACATTAACAACAACTACATTATCAAAGGCTTATTAAAAATTTTAAAAGAAACATTTTACACACATATTTAAAATACAAACTGTATAATTAATGTCTAAGGGCTCTAGCTTTAAGGAATGGTTTGAGTGATACTGCTTCATTTATATGTGGTAATGTATCTGCATTAAACTTGATAATCCACCTTTGCTCAGCTGCTTCAGTCCTGTTCTTCACATCACCCCCTCTTACCCCTTCTGTAATGACCGCTAAAACAAAAAATTTGAAAGTATGGTCCCTCCCTTCTGCCTCAACTTGCTTGGCCAATGCACTATTCTCTTTTCTATTAATTATATCTCTATGTTCCAATATGCGCTCCTTGAACATTCTATTTGTCTTCCCTATGTAAAAAAACATACATTTCTCACAAAAACTGAAATACACTACATTCTCGGTTCGACAGTCAGCATAGCATTTCGCTTGAACAACTATCTGATTGTGTGGATGTGTTAAAGTTGTACAGGAGTGTATGAATTTACATGCTGTGCAGTTTCTACATGTATAGGTTCCCAACCTAGAAGATACAATAGGCTGCCAAGCTATCTGTGTTTTATAACACAGCTGTTGTTTGAGACATCTTTTATTTTTGCAGGAGAACAGTGGGGTGCCTTCCAACACATCTTTAAGCTCATCCACTGCTGTGAAGATATTCCAGTTCTTTTTAAACACCTCACAAATAAAACATTGATATCACTTGCAAATGATATTGGGAATCTAAGTTTCCTATTAACTGTTCCATTCATATCAACTACAGAATCTGCCTGATGTGCAAAATAAGCTTGCCCTCTATTCCAATCAATGAGCATTATTTCTACACAGAAACCTATCACTATCAACGAGCCTAAACAGCCGAGGAATACAATGACGGTCTCTACGAGCACACTACCAACCAATAATAGCAATAAAGAGCTGCATAATACACCTATCAGCAACAAGACTTCTGAAGAGGAAATGTGTGCATCTGGAGATGCAATGAATATGTGAACTAACAACATGGGTGTTGAACAGAATGGTATACCGAGGTTACAGGATGATGATATGACCAACAAGAAAAGTAAAAATAATGAAAGGCCTTTGAACACTGAATTTTCCAATTTTTTGGAGGATACGAACAGCAGGAAAGAGACATTGATGCGGCCATTTCAGTTAAAGGATCCATTACCAATAAAGGAGACATCCAGGAGCCGAGGCAGGAAAGGATATTCGCTGCGCCAACAGAGCATGGAAGAGAACAAATGGAAAATGATCACTCATAGCAAGAATTCCAAGATTTACCCTTGACAAATGCTCAATTAGGTGTACTTGGGAGAGGGTTATCATTTTATTTATTTTATTTATTTATTTATTTAAATTTGTTGACCGGGAGTGTCCGACTGGACGTAGGTCCATTTTCAGTGGAGGCCCGGGGAGAAAAGCTCCACAGTTAAAATAAACAGACAGTATTTACATTGGATTACATAGTGATTAACAATTTACATAGCAATTACTTACAACATATTTACAGATGAAGAACATAGTACATCAGTAGACAACTAGAATCTTTATCTGTGAAGTGCATACCAGGCATTAACAAATGTTACAAGAAGAAGTTCGTGCTGTATAATAAGTACTGGCTTATGAGCATCTGAGCTTGCTATAATCAAGGTAGTTAGTGGAGTGGAAAGAAAGGTAGTGGTTGGTTGGGGTGGATGATATTAGAGTGGGAGTTGCAAGGGCATAGCCAGCATGTTTTTAGTTGCACTTTTAGTAAAGTTTTGAAGTGGGTGCATGATGGTATGGAGGTAATTGTGGGTGGGAGTGAGTTCCATAATTTGGCTATGGTGCAAGAGAATAGTGCTTCACCAGCAGAGTTATTGGCTTTAGTGATATGCAAGTGATTTTTGCTGCTGGATTTATACCTTCACAAAATACTAATATGGTAGACATTTTACAAGAATTAAGAATGTTTGGGAGAACATTAACATTAAAGACTATGTTCAAAGGGAATGCTGGTGGGATTAATAAATTCACCACACCAAGCGCATTTACACCTAAAATGCATCCCACGATTAATACTTTTATATCAGTCTGTGATAAACAGATTAGAGAGTTGTGTGATAACGACACAGGTTCTAAATACTATAATTTAAACAGAGAATAATGTGATGCTTTAGTTGAACTTAAAAAAAATGCAGTCAATTGAAAACAGACCGGCAGACAAAAGTGGGGGGGTGATTGTCATGGACAAAGAGTTTTATATAATGCAAATGAATAGGTTACTTAGTGACCAATGCACATATGTGAAAATCAATGGGATAGAACTAAAAGCCATTACTGACAGGGTGTCCTTTTTAATTTTTGATCTACTCATAACAGATATGATCTCTGAAGATTTATTTAATTATTTTACAACTGACACTCCACTTGTACCTATTATCTATGGATTACCCAAAGTGCACAAGGATGCCAGGAACCCACCTATGTGACCTATAGTTTTGAGCAAGAGGTGGGTGACAGAAACACTATCCATCTACAATGAGAAATGTCTGCATCCGGTATTAGATACATATGAACATATATTATGAGATACTAACATGTTTTTACAGAAATTCTATAATAAGACCAAGGGACTAATGAGTGAATACTATTTTTTGACCCTTGACGTAATATCACTATTTACAGTTATTCTGAATGATTGGGGCATAGACAACATTATATCAATTAAGTACAAAACAAATTTACACTGATAGTAAGATCAATTTGATTTGCAATTTGTTGGACATTATTTTAGAAAAGAATGTTTTCGTCTTCAGAGATCATTAGTACAAAAAATAGGCATAGTTATGGGCACAGCCTGTGTTAATAGCTACACCAATCTTGCCTTGGTTCATTGGGAGTTGACATTGTTTTTACAAACTAGTCAGTATAATCAATATCTGTTATGGTATACCCGCTTTTTGGATGGCATTTTTCTTCTATGGGGGGGGGGGGTTCTGAGCAACAGTTACATGACTTTTTGGGTTATTTACATACTACTACCACATTTTTAAGGTTTACGTGTAACTTTTCCGGGAGAGTATAGATTTCCTTGATGTAATAGTTAGGAAGTCAGAGGCCAGAGAATTAGAGACTAGCCTGTATAGGAAACCTACTAGGAGGAATGCCATATTGCATAGAAGTATGCACCCCAACCATATCAGCATAAATGTCATGAAAGGTCAGATTTTAAGGGTGAAGAGACTGCATAATAATGATACACAACTTACAGCAGCACTACATAATCTCAGAGAAGAATTTTTAGAAAGAGGTTATTCCAAACATGAATTAGATAAGTGCATAGAAGAATCATTAAATGAAAGGGGGAATAGAGGGCAAGCTTATTTCACACAGCAGGCACATTCTGTAGTTGATATGAAGAGAACAGATATTAGGAAACTTAGATTACAATATCATTTGCAAGTGATATCAATGTTTTTGTGAGGTGTTTTAAAAGAAATGGAATATCTTGACAGCAGTGGATGAGATTAAAAATGTGTTGGAAGACACCCCACTGTTTTTCTTCAAAAACAAAAGATGTCTCAAGCAACAGCTGTATTATAAAACACAGATAGCTCGGCCACCTATTGTATCTTCTAGGTTGGGAACCTATGCATGTAGAAATTGCACAGCATGTAAATTCATACACTCCTGTACAACTTTCAACACATCCACACAGTCAGATAGTTGTTCAAGTGAAATGCTATGCTGACAGTCGAACCAAGAATGTAGTGTATTTCAGTTTTTGTGAGAAATGTATGTTTTTTTACATAGGGAAGACAAATAGAATGTTCAAGGAGCACATATTGGAACATAACAGAGATATAATCAATGCAAAAGAGATTAGTGCATTGGCCAAGCATGTTGAGGCAGAAGGGAGGGACCATACTTTGATTTTTTTTTTGTTTTAAAGGTCATTACAGAAGGGATAAGAGGGGGTGATGTGTAGAACAGGACCGAAGCAGCTGAGCAAAGGTGGATCATCAAGTTTAATGCAAACAAATTACCAGGTATACACGAAGCAATGTCACTCAAACCATTCCTTAAAACTAGAGCCCTTACACATTAATTATGCAGTTTGTATTTTAAATATGTGTGTAAAATGTTTCTTTTAAAGTTTTTAATAAGCCTTTCATAATGTATTTGTAGGTAATGTGGATTGCTCTTATGGGATTTTAATTAGCAAAGTGAGAGGGAGATCTTAAATGCTTTAATTGTTATTAATGATTGATTGATTACTAAGTATATATAAAATGTAATTAAGTTATTCAATGTTGTCTGAGGAAGCGGTCATAGAGATTGTGAAAGTGCTTACATTTGTTTTTTAATAATAAAGAGTTTAAACCTAGCTGTGGTGGAACAGGCTCTATATATTTTTGCATTATTTGTTTGGTTTATCAGACCCAGTCCTTTATACAGAATTCTTGCTTTGTTCATGTATACACAGGTGTCCCATACAGTATAGTCACACCCCTTGCTAATGTAATGAAAGCACATAAAGGGATTTAATGTAAAGTAAGTCATATACACCTACTAAATAAAGTCATTATTCTCAGTTTTTTAAATGAAAAGTGAGCAATGGTCAGCAATGCTCAGCTATGTTTACCAGATTTAAGCATCGCTTAGACATGATTGCTAAGCAGCAGGTTGCTCAGCCAAGCGGATTTGCACACTAAGCAGTGCCCAGCAATTACCCCTTTAAGCACTGTTCAACTCAGCTTAGCAGATTTGCGTGCAGCTAAGCTGTGCTCAGCATTTTCAAAATGGTCCAATGATGGCAAAGGGTGGGAATATGGCCTTATTTAGTCCATGCAGGCAGGAATACTGCCATAACCTGTTTAGTTTGATCTCTGCAGGAACATGTCTGGTGTTGGAGAGGGAGCGCACTTTCGGGTGCAGTACTGGAGCTTTCAGGAGTCCAGGGTTATGGCTGGACTCCTTGTAGAAAACCATGATGAGAGACTGCTGCAGAGCCAGTAACAAGGCTCACAATACAAAGTGGAGGCCTGGAACTATCTTGCACATGATCTGACCAGTGCTACTCACATCCCCCGGATGGGTGAGCAGGTACGGCACCACTATGCTGACCTAAAGTGGAGGAAGGGGGTGCTCTTGCCCCAGTGGATCCAAGATGCATGGGCATGGAATACTCCAGTAGTGAGTAAGTATCACTATCAAGTCATATGTAGCAAATACTAGCTTGATAATGTGATAGACAGGTATGCATAATGTTTATTTTTCTCCCCTACAGCTGCAGCAGAGAGGGCTATGAATGTAGAAGCCCATGCCAACAGATTGCTGAGGCTGCGCCAACAGGCTGGCGAGTACAAATCTATTTTGCAGCATATTGTTGAAATAGCTAAGAAGGAGTACACTGCTTACTGCTAGTAGGTATACTGTTACTGTGTGAACTGAAAAAAATAAAGTTTGACCGAGTAATATTGATGTGCAATAAAGATTCCTACAAAAAGTTGTGTTTTTTCTGGTATGTTGATGTAGACATATAGAATGTATACAGGTTCTTCACAGCAAATGTGGCTGTGACAGCATACATTAACTGAGGTTCTTCTGTGAACCAGCTGTAAGAAAAACTGTAGATGGTGGAAGTGTAAAACAATATATAACTCAAATGTGAAATATATACTGCAATAAGCTCTGAACCCTGAATAGTAATGTGTAAAGTTTCAAACTGTGTTTCATCCAGCATTGCCTTCACTTAACAATTCCTTTCCAGATTGTAGTAATCCAAAGGATTAATCCACAGTGCAATAACTATCTGTCATTCATGCATCACATGATTACAAGTTCAGACTGTCTAAACAAGAGACAATTAGGAAGAAACCAGTGAAACAAGAAACAGCAGTTCCCCAGTAGCTCAGTGTGATAAAAAGTAGCTTAATTGTTAATTTTGCACAACCAGACATGATTTGAATCTAGGGAGTGGTACTAAGATGTGTGCATATCTACACACAAGGAATCAGGAATAAATGTAAAAACAGTCAGGTAGTGTTAACAGATATTTTCTCCACATGTTGTACAGGTAAGGAAATGTTGGTAGTAGCTGTATGAAGGGTATACTAGTAAACTGTGTACAACTGCTCAACTGTCCCACCACATGCCTGAAAATGACAGCAGGATAGGTACATACAACATGCACTCTTCCTGATACATGTCTCTCAAGTGTCACGCTGTCACGGCTAGTGGTCACTGCTTCCAATAACCCTGGGCACAGATAGGAAACCAGTTGAAGTATGCCAGTAGCACACTCACATAACAGCACATCAGGGTACCCCTTCTGTGCCAGATATGTAAACGCTGATATGTAGGAGTCCCCTCTAGTCATGTAGCCAGAGTTGTTACAGTTTTCCCCATACCATTCCAGGCTGACAGTTTAATAGATATGTTTGTGCTACAGAAGCTATGGGCCATAGGCAGATGTAAAGTGAGGGCAGACCGATAGAGTATTGAGCAGTACTGTTTGTGGAAAATAGAAGCATAAACAGTTGTTAATGGACATTTTGTCCCCCCTTCATCTGGATGAATACAATAATTTGTATACTATGGGTATGTTTTACTCCAAACCTAATGATGGGACTTATGTTCTATTATTGTTCATATATTTGATTGGTTGCATGTTAACATACTTTGTTCAAATACCATTGTTGGTGGCCTGTTGCCATCAATGTTACTGGAATGCTGTTACGATGCATACTGTTTTTCCATTTATGCATGTGTTCATTTTGCTGTTCCAAATCTGTTACTGGAATATCCATGTGTGCTGTTATAACTAATCTGGAAATGTGTTGTTCATGACTAACCAACATATTTTTTAAAACCTCAACACCATAGCACATTTGGGAAGGCAAATCCCAGCAGATCCGCCTGTCCTGTCTCATCTGGCCATGGCACTGGGCCCCAGCATGTCTGGGACCCAACCTGGGACTTTCTCATCCGCTGGTACTGCACAACCTTTGGGGGAAGCCATCTCAGGGGATGGGGCCATCCTCCCCCTAGGAGTGGGCACAGACAGGATCCTGTCACTCGTAGTCAGTTCCGGGGTTTGGTGCACAGCACCATCCGAGGTGAGTTGGGTGGGCAGCTGTGCCAGATTGAGGGCCGCCTGGTGCACCTTGAAAGGCAGGCTGCCCCTCCTGTCCAGCCCCCAACACAGC
>NC_056746.1:866564762-866684762 GCF_019279795.1 Protopterus annectens | reverse complement strand
AAAACCCATGACAGCCACCAACCATGTCACCCATCACCTTCTGAACCACAGTAAGACCAACACAACACTAACCCAAATCAGCTCTGGGCAATTACCCATATACATCCAAATATATCATACAGTACAGGGATGGAACTGCAGGCAAAATCTGATAGTGGTGCATAAATGTCCACAACCATTTGCACCACAGTCACAACAACATACTAATACCCCAAATGAATTTTAGAGTAGAACAACTGTTTGAACAAACATATCCTGATTCCCAGTCATACAATACACTGACAGATTCTGGCCTGACCCTCGGTGTACTGGGAATCCTGAGGTGTTATAGGACATTTCTCAGTCTGCCCCTACAAATATACACACCTACTAGACCACCAGCAGCCATAGCAGCATCCACAGTCAGATAGAAAAAGGATCTGTGACACTCACATCTGCTACTCTCCCTACCCAGCCAGACATCTATTCACAACACTGCTACACAATCTTGGCAGTCACTTCACAATGGCCAGACATACATAACTCTCATATGTACAGATTTCCACAAAATGTCCAGGGTGTGAGGCCATATTCATGGTCAATGCCTCATACCACTTCCAGTAGTCTGCTAAGTCAATGGGATGATACCTTGAGTGCAGTCAATAAATAATGATATCACATACCTCTGACCCTCTTACTGCAAGACATCTGGACAAAGCATGACACACTTGGGGCTTGGGGGCCAGGGGGCCAGAAAGAGGGACATATCTCACATAATGGTGTTACAAACTGAAACAGTTGAAAGTGTCACAGGCTTTGTTGTAACATAGCATCCCTGAAGGATATGATATGTCTAAAACACCAATGGATGTCAACAGTTACTGACTACAATCCTCACATTATCCTACTGCTTCTACAAAACTCAGACGTTGTCTGAGGAACAGACCAAACATAACAGGTAAGCCCCTGGGCAGTCTGTGGACATCAGGACAGTTGAGAGATATGTCAGAGATATATCACTGTCAGACATCAAGTCAGACAGAAAATTCATGTCCAGATAAACTCTGTTAAACTATAAACCCTTTATGTGTATAACAGCACTATTGACTTACAATCTGTACCCAATTCTGAAGCTTTGTTCCCCATGTTGCTGGGCTGTCTCCATATGTCCTCTCCTGATAATTATTCCCACTTACTGTCTGTGAAGTTGTAGTCCCCCACACCTCCATAATGTTGTCCACACAGGCAAGGAAAAGGAGCAAGGCTCACATGAAGGCTGTAATTATAGCACTGTTTTGCTATGGCATTGGCAAACGGAAAGACAACACAGTTGCTCTGGATGAAAGTAGCAAGTGGGAGACACTGGTGCACAGGCCATCACCTGCTCATGAGCAGTACCTACAAAAGGCAAGCTGCTGCCTATGCAACACAGGTCTCAACCCATCTACACAAAGAAGACTGCGACTACACAAACCTTACCATTTGCATTGTTGTGAGGGAACTCCTGAGCACTACAACAGGTATGGCAATCATGTAAGCATGTAATGGAATGCAGAAGGGGGAATGCAATGATATCAATTGGGACACTGAACACTATGCCACAACAAGACCTGCTGGACTCACATGCTGCTGTCCAGCACCTATGACCATTACTGCTTGCCCTGCCTGCACTGATATGGAGCACATCTCTGGCCCCAGAGTCACCCCAGCAAAGGTCAGCTCATGTTTGACTACTAATAGAGTCCCTGTTGTCCAATACTGTGTGTGTCACTGGTAGGCCAGCTAACTGGGATGTTGTAATTATTCATATGTCACCTGTGAATGCTACTCTGATACATATGCTTGTCTTACAAATGTAAGAGATGTACATAGGGTATGTTCATACTACACGACAGGTGCAGATGTGTGTGTTGAACTGTATGTGATATACTGAGCCCATACCTGACAACTGTCCAGAGTTTTGCAGATTGACCATGTCTGCCTCATATTTGTAGTCAATGCCTCAGACAGTGGTGTATTGTCTGGCACATCACTGGCAACCCATTAAAGACTAAAGTCATAACAAATTAGCATACATTTCATTGTCAGATGTCATATCCTACAGTGTACACCTGTGAATGTGATACCATCTTTGCTGGTAAATAAGTGTGTTTCAGCTAGATTTATAAAGTGACACTATTTACTGGCCATTGCCCACCACTGATGTGTGCCTTTGTGCAGATGTCTTGCTCTAAGAGGAGCTAGGTGTCTTACCATGACACCCATGTCAATGCAAGAGTACCTTGTCCTGTAGGATGCTGACATTTGTGCAGTCACTGACACCTGCTTTTTAGCTGTGGAGAGCACACCAACCTTGCCAGGTCACTTATCCCATCATACGTTTAGATCCCAAATGGAGGCCCACAACCCTGGAGTGTTGAACATTAGCATACACATACACACCTCCAGGCTGTCCAAACAGTATGTCACGCAGGTGACATCCCAAGTGCAGTTAACAGTTGACAAAACACCTACTCAAATCATAGCTAGGTACAGGCCTCCAACCATGACTATGGACACCCACCACTCCTATTGGGACCTGCTGCAATCTGTCAGGATTCAGTCGTCTACCCTGCTCCTGGGTGACTTCAAATACCCAACCATAGTGTGCCTGACTTATGTTACCTGAGCATGAACACACATAGATTCCTCAGCTTTGTCAGTGGCAATGCAGTGGATCAGCCTATCAACACTCCTACGGCAGGTGGAAATCTCATGTACGTGGTCCTAAGCAACATGAGTAGCCACTGTAGCACTCCTACAGTGCCATCCTCCTTGGTAATATCTGACCACATAACCAACACTGTTCAGGTCACCATCTCCCCTGCTCCCCACCCCCCTTTACAGTGTCAAACAGAATTAACTGTAGACAAATGACTATAAATCCCATCTGAGTAGGTAGAAGTAGCTGTACAGCCAACATCCCATTTGTTGGAACTAGCGGCACTGCCCAGGCCTGCACCACAATACTATGTGGGCACCCACATAGCTGTATGGACTTTGAGTAACTGACAGGACAACATCATCTCCCTCAAGTTAGGGTAAATGCCTGTGGTGGACAGCAGCAATACAGAAATACCATAGTAGGTGGAATCAATTGCTGGATGGGCCAAGAAGGAACAGGTGCCTCATTGGAAGCAATGTCACCTTGGTCTGTACAAGCAAATAAGGGCACAGGTGATGTACCCTAAGTCTGTCTTTGAGTGCAAATCAGACACTTCCACCAAGGCAAATCACTAGGCCTTCCACATGTATCTGCAATTCCAGAGACAACACGCAAATCTGCTCTGTAGTGGTCGTCAATAACACCACATGCAGATATGGCATAGATATAGGCAACAGGCTGCAGACAGGTGAAGAATAAACACCACCCCTGTCCCCCCAGTGGTACATATGTACATGTGCAGCACCTGCCTCCTCCCCTCATCATCAGTCTGTAATGACCTCTCAAAGGCAACACACGGAGATCTCCATACTCATGATACCATCACTGGCTGCAACCCACATGAACACAGGCATGGGCTCTCAGATCCATTCCACACTGTAGTCAACCACAGCCTGAGCACCAGTGTCATCCCATCTGCACAGAGGACAGCCACTGTCATCCCTATACACAAAGGTGGAGCAATCCACCAACCCAGCCAATATGATGCACATGATGCATATCATCCTAACTAGCCTGCTCTGCAAGGGCATGGGAAGCAATATCAAGGGCATTATGACCAGGGACTTCAGCAACATCAAAATTCCTGGGCCCACACACCATGATATTGTCAAAGGGAGATCAGGCCTGTGAAACCTGATTGATGTCTCTGCAGTGGTCAACAAACACAGGGATGATTGTAAACCAAAGACAGTTACCATCCAAAGGACTCCACTTCGCAAGCAAAAAGAAAGTGTTCAGGAGAATCAAAAGGAATCCACCATGAAAGTAAAAACATCTTTTATTCAGCAAACAGGAACAAGCGCTTTCACATACGACCAAGTATGCTTCCTCAGGTTGGTCGTATGTGAAAGCGCTTGTTCCTGTTTGCTGAATAAAAGACGTTTTTACTTTTGTGGTGGATTCCTTTTGATTCTCCTAAACACAGGGATGAGGGGAAGATGATGAACAATGCCTACCTTCACCTAGCCCAATCCTCTCACACTAATCCCCAGGTGGACAGGATACATAAGCCTACACAGCTAGGCACCAACCTGTAGGTTACTAGATGGGTAGCTAACTGGCCCAATGATAGTAGCCACTCAGTCAAAGTAGTAGAACCCACCTCTAATAGTAGACTCATCCACAACTGTGTACCTCAAGGATCGGTCTGGGGGGCTCTACTGTTTGAGATATATGTATCTGAGGTACAGGACAATAGCAGTGGTCTGTAGCTGACCAGGTGTTTGGATGCTTGCAAGCTACCCAATGTCTTACATCCCCCTACTGATGTGGCCATCCCCAAGAGGCACTCACCCAATTACTGACTGGTACAAGAAACATGGAATGCCAGAAGAGCCATCACTCCCCCTGCTGTGGCGGATGTCATCCACACTAAGTATGACAGTAATAATGTACTGAGCATGCAATCAGATGTGAGATGACTTGTGCACTGAGGTTGGTAGCAACCTGACAGTTTCCCACCATGTGGGCACCATTATACAGAAGGCCATCTACATGGCCCACCTCAAAAATAGGGGTATGTCATAGGTAGGCCATAGATAGTTGTAAAGTGAGGGCAGACCTCTAAAGTACTGAGCAGTACTATTGTAAAAATAGAGGCCTATGCAGTTGTTAATGGACTCCCCCCCCCACACCCCTCATCTGCATTATTAACTATGATTGATATAAAAAAAAAATTGCCTGAATCTCCTTGTGTTCTGACTGTGCTTCTAAAACATTTTGGAAATAAAGAGTATATTTTAATGCATTTATTATAACTATATTTGCCTTAATATTGCTACAACTCAAGTGCTCTAGGTCGCATTGCATCTGAATCGTTTGTGTGTTTTAGCTGCTTTTCTGTGTATATAGATTTCTCTGTATATGTAGACTAACTACTTATTCTACTGTATTACTGCCTCTTAAATCATTTTTTCAGTTGTGCACTTGCCTTGCATCATTTAACAAGTTTTAAATTGCTAATTTTGTAGAGTGTTAATTGCATTTACTGTTTAGGACTACACACTCAAGTGTGTTTGCCTTTTCTGTGTTTATTTACTGTATTATTGCATTGTTTAGTCTGTTTTAACCAAAAAAATACTATCTTGTTCACTTGTTTCCAACCTTTCCTAGCCAGTATAGTCCAGATCCCAGGCTTTGCTTGTCTCAGGACTTTATTTCCTGTGTTCAGAGCTATCCAGACTTTGCTGTGGTACAGGGAAGTCCTATTGCTTACCAGTGGGAGTGGTGAGCATTGTACTGCCTATCTAACACTAGAGGAGTGGTTTCCAGCTCTGAAACTGTAATTTTATTAGCCTTTTTGGGCTGATTTCTATCCCTTTCAACTTTCTGGCTTAAAAATGCGTGTGTTTGCACATTTTCCGCATCAAGCAGCACCGCAAGGCTACAGTTAAACTATTCCAAGAGCCAGAACATCTGCTCTTCAAACTTTCCCTTAGAACTAGCTGGTTTCTCAGTAGTAGCACTAAAATCTGAACCCCTGTGACTAGCACTTACTCTAGAACTTGCCGGAAAGCACTAGGAAGCCTGAAACTGATACAAGCACTCAACTCTCCTTGTCAATAAGGAGAAATTAATTGTAGGCACTAAACAGCCAATAATTGCAAAGAACCTTGGAAAGGTAAGGGAAAACAGCTCTTGTACTTTACAAAAAAGCACCTAAACAGGCATGTCCAAGGGTCAGCTTCCAGTGATTTCTCCTGTCCACCTGGTGAATCTGGGCATACTGGAGCAATGCAGCAACTGCCTCATGTACACAGACAACCCTCTCCTCCTACCACCCAACACTACAACCTGCGAGAGATGCACTTACATAGCCAAACTAGAAGCAAACCTCTCTCCGGCCAAGATTGTACTAGACAGTCAAGAGGAGAAGGTTAACACCTGCATGACACCTCAAGCAACTCATAGCCCTTCAAAACCCACACCATCAACACCCACACATAGCAACACTAAACCCACATATGTGGAGGCCCTTAACATTAACTTGCCAAAGCAACAAGGACCTCTGAAGCTGAAACACAAACACCAGTCACAACCAAAGTGACAAATAGCTCACAACACCAGTGTACCACCCAACAACAGCCTCTAAGGCAAGACAATGTACCCAACACTTTAGTCATAGGTGACTCTATAGTTAGGCACACTGATGTCCCACTCATCAGGCTGAACAAGGAGAAGATTACAGTCAGCTGCCTGTCAGGTGCCAGGATCCACCACATCATGCTTGCACTCAAGTCACTCCAGAACAAGTAAAAATATGACTCTGTCATTGTCTATGTTGGAGTGAATGACTTGAGACGCACCTCCCTGGACTACATGAAAAGAGACATGGAAGAGCTCTCAGATCATGTGGCCCAGGCAGGTATGACCCTAGCCCTGAGTAGCATCCTGCCTTCACCCAGAATGATACCATAGTATAAGGAGAAAATGATTGACTTCAGCAATTGGCTAAGCTTCTGGTGTCATACAAAGGGGATCCAGTATCTGTCTGCCTGGGAAGACATGAGCGACAAACCACGATGCTTTTCCAGAGATGGTCTGCACTGGGATTCAGGTTACTGGCTAAAGCTTTTGCCACCCCTATAGCACCTCTTTTAGGCAAGGTTCAAAGGAAAAAAACACCACCGTAGCAGATACAAGCATGCAAAATCTGAAGCTAATGCTACTCAATGCTAGAAGTCTAAACCTCAAAATGCACTCTCTCGAGGCACTCCTAAAAATGGAGAACATCAATATCTGTGCAGTAACTGAGACCTGGTTCAAGGCTCCAGAGAGCACCCCTGCAATACCAGGCTACAACTCTTACCACACCTTTCGGTCACAAAACCAAGACCGAAACACTAAAGGTGGAGGATTGTCCATATTCACCAAGGATATTCACACCTCCAGGCTAGTTGCCCAACACAATGCATCTGAAATTCTCCAGGTGAAACTAATACTAGGTAAGACTGCAATCCAAATTGTAGCTTGCTACACATCCTTCACCATGTCCCAAGATTCTCACTACACCTTTCTAAACATACTGGAAAATATTAAGATACAACTAAACACCCTAATACTGGGTGATTTCAACTACCCTGCCATTAACTGGGAAAACTACTTGGGTACCAACACCTTTTCCCAACGATTCTTGGAATTCATAAATTCCAATGCCCTGGATCAACTAATCCATTGTCCCACCAGGGGCTCCAATATCCTAGACCTGGTCATTACCAACATGGGAGATAGATGCTCCAGACCAGTGGTCACTCCCTCATTGTTCAGGTCTGACCATAAGCAAGTCACCCTTGACATCCACATCCCACCCCCCAGTAAGAAAACCTCTGTAAAGAAACTTCTCCAAAGCCAACTTCATGCTACTGAAGTCAGAAGTGACAAACTTCATGACACCCATGCGGACAGGATCTGAAAGTTCAACTGCTGAATGCTACACTAAGGCACTGTACAAGCACATCCACTTGTGCATGGATCATGCCATCCCAAATAGAACCAAGATGCTCTCTTCCAAAAAAAGGAAGCCAATCTGGTGGTCCCCTGCTATAAACAAACTATACAGCAGAAGGAAGAAACTATTGCAGAAAAGAGGAAAATCCCAGGATGCAAAAAACTCCCTCAGCAGCCTCAGTAAGAAGCTGAGATCCCTCATAAAATTCTCAAAAGCTAGTTACGAAAATAAAATTGCCAAAGATTCCAAAGACAACCACAAGACATTCTATAGTTATGTCAAGAATCTAAATGGCAATGCTCAGATCTGCTCTGAGCTACAACAGAATGGCATTAAATATACTGATCCCAAGGATATTGCCAATATCCTGGCAGATCGATTTAGTGCCAACTTCACCCCCATCTCACCCCCTAAAGGGCCCATCTCAATACCAAAAGATTGCCAAATTCCAGTAATCATGGGCACATGGGTAGAAACCGCACTCTCCAAAGCTAAGAATACAGCATCCATGGGACCAGATGACATCTCGGGCTGTGTACTACATGAACTACAAAATGAACTGGCACCTCACCTAAGTGTCATGTTTAATCATAGCCTCACCTCAGGCTTCATGCCCACTGAGTGGCGCATAGCTAGCTACAGTTATCCCACTCCACAAGGGGGGATCCACCTTCGATCCCAGGAACTACCGTCCCATCAGTCTGACAAGCCTGATCTACAAGGGCATGGAATGCATTATCATGGAACTTATAAACAAAGGCATCGGCAACCTTCATAAACTGGACCCCACCCAGTTTGGGTTGGTGAAGGGCTGATCTTGTCTCCTGAACCTGATTGGCTTCTTCGAATCAGTCTCCAGTGCTGTGGATGAGGGTAAGGTGGTCCACACAGCCTATCTGGACCTCGCCAAGGCCTTCAACACCATCCCCCACTCTGGAATCATAGATAAACTTCCTAAGCTGGGCATAAATCCCTATGTCACCCATTGGGTTGCCAACTGGCTTACTGACAGAACCCAGACTGCAAAAGTAGCCAACTCCAAATCCATCTCCAGGCAAGTGACAAGTGGAGCACCTCAGGGTTCAGTCCTGGGACCACTCTTGTTTGGCATATTCTCTAAAGTACAGGCCAACACTAAGGGAATCTGGCTAACAAAGTTCCCAGATGACTGCAAACTGGGAGCCATTATTGAATCCCCAAATGATGTGGATATTCTACAAAAGGGCCTTACAGAAAGAGATGCCTGGTGCCAGAGCCATGAGCTCAAGCTTAATGCCAAGAAATGTATAGTTATCCCCTTTGGAAAAAAACATGTACCCATGAATTACCACATAGGTGGCAGTACACTAAACATCAAAAGTGTGATGAGAGACTTAGGGACACAGGTGGACAGTGGGCTCACCTTCGATAATCATATCACCACAACAGTCAGGAAATCCTTCTATGTGGCACACCTCATCTCTAAGGGCTTTTCATCCAGAAAAAAGGAGGTCATTATCCCACTGTACTCATCCCTCATTAAACCCATTATAGAGTATAAGGCTCCATTTGGTATGTACCTCACAAGACATCTGCAACAGCTGGAAAGGCCACAGAAATACCTCACTAAAAGAATCACAGGCCCCATACATAGCTGTCCATTTCCCACAGGTGTCCATGGACACATGTAATCCAGTCCAATTGACTTGGCAACACATTTCTGTTGTCCTCACCCCTCTCCCTGGAGTTTGAATGTCCAAATTCACCTCCAAATTCTGTACAAATGCACAGCTGTTGTATTAGAAATGAACAGCTTTGGGCCTTCCTTACACCCATCCTGCACATCCCTAGCTACCTTTCATATTATGTTTTCCTTCTGTATGCCCCTTTTTCACCACTTTCCTATCACCCCTTTTTCTTTTCTTTTAAAGAAATTAGTGCGGGTGTAAACATGAGTAAGTGAGTTTGTGTGATGCTAACTGAAGATAAAATGGATTAAGCATCTCTACGCTTAACCGTATTTTGGCATCGCTTAGCATCGCACAAACCCATGCAAACCCGCTTAAAGCTGAGCTTAAAACTACTTTATTCACTCTGTCTCCATCAGCCACTGTTCTGCCTAGCAACAAAAATAATCAGCCCTGCCAACTCTCAAACCAGGACCCTGTACACTATAGTCAGAGAAATGTACCACTACACCATTTGAGCTGTAGAAATTTCTGATGCTTTTTCAAACATATCATGCAGTATAGTCATTCAACATTCAACAAAGGCTGTAAAAGTGGAGGGACAGTGGGCCACAACTAGGGACGTATTTCAAATATTGGTCTTAGAAATATAGAAAGTTGCTTAAGTAACAGGGTTTGTTTCAGCATACATGTTCTGAAGGATATGTGGTCTGGAACTGAAATTATGTCATCATTTACTGACAGAAATCCTCAGATCATCACAGTGATTTACCACAGAAATTAGTATAATTTGTAGAACAGAGACAAAATATGAGAAATAAACCTGGATGTTCTGCAACAATCTGGCCAGTTGAGAGGTATGCTCAGAACACCTTAGTGCAACAAATCTGGATTAAGCCTGACAAAGTGGGGGGGGGGGCAGGAAAATAGGGACATATATGAAATGCTTGACTAGATAAGCTGAGACAGTTGCTACAGTAACACTATCTGTTTTAACATATATTGACTGCAATAGCACAACTTCAAGACTCAGTTGCTTCTCACTAGTTATTGCCTGAAATCCTCACATCATCCCACTGATTTGTCAGACATACACAACACTTATGGGGACCAGACCAAAGAAATGAGCCAGACAACTGGACATCCTACAAATATTTGGACATAACATGACATCAGGGAAAGTACACTGAGCTGCTTAGCATGTCACCAAGCACCGTCCAAACTACAGTCAGACTGACAAAACACTACCCCAAGTCAGCTATGGGGGATTACACATGCCTTTGCAAATACATCAGGCATTACAGGGATGTAACAGTAGTGAAAAACAGTCACCGCTGTGAGCCTGCATAACCACGTCCAATTTCACCACAGTCAAAGTGACATAAGCCAAATGAACAGTAGAGTATATTGACTGTGTGAACATAAATATCATGTTTGACACTCACACACTACCCCTACATATACTGCCCAAAATCAAAGTGTAGTCTGACTCCTGCAGTGATACAGAACATGTCTCAGTCTGCCCCTACAAACATATACAGCCAATAAACCACCATAAACTGGAGCAGCATGCACAGTCAGATAGAAAAGGAGCCATGACACTTAAATATACCCCCTCCCTACACAGCGCAGCAAACATTTACCCACTACACTGCTGCACAATCCTGTCAGTCTGTTAATAATCACTACATGTACACAGACCCCTCAACTGTACAGATTCACACAGAATGTCAAGGCTCTGTCCTCATATATGTGGCCCTTTCCTCTTAACATGTCTAGCATTCTGCTACATCACTGGGATAATATCAGGAAGGAAGGCACTAACTAATGATATACCATACCTATCAATGTCTT
Source organism: Protopterus annectens (assembly GCF_019279795.1). Lineage (NCBI taxonomy): Eukaryota > Metazoa > Chordata > Ceratodontiformes > Protopteridae > Protopterus > Protopterus annectens. The sequence goes on along the minus strand of NC_056746.1, from coordinate 866,673,610 downwards.
ATTGAATGACATCTGGACAAGCCTGAAATAACTGGGGGATAGAGGCCCAAACACAGGGGCATAATTAAAATATTGCTGTTATAAACTGAGAACGTTGCTGGTGTTACAGGGTTTGTTGTAACATATCTTAACTGATGGATATGAAGTCAGAAACACAAATGGAAGTTAGCATTTACTGACTACAATACCCAGGGTATGCTACTGATTTGCCAAGGAAAACAACTGTCGGAAGAACAGACCAAACATAAGAGTCAAACCTCTGGCCATTCTGTGGATAGCCCTACAGTTGAGAGTTATGTCAACCACATAACATTGTCAGATTGAGACCAACACAGAATATCCATGTCCACACAAACTCTGTTAAACTAGCATGAATCCAAATGTATAACAGCAATACCCACATTTTGTCCCTAGGTCTGGGACCTTCTTCCCCATTTTGTTGGGCTGTCTCTACATGTTTTGTTGTAAGAGGTATTTCCAACTACCCTCTATGATGCTGTTGTTCACACACCTCCATGATGTCCTCCTCACAGGCAAGGAAAAGGGGCAACACCCACATGAAGTACTCAATTATAGGAGTGAGTTGCCATGCCATTGGCTATAGGAACAACAACACAGCTGTTCTGCATGCAATTATCAAGTGGGTGACACCAGTTGGTGCACAGGCCATCACCTGCTCATGAGCATTACCTACAAAAGGCAAGCTGCTGCCTTTGCAAAACAAGTCTATACCTCTACATGTGTAGAGAGATAGACAGAGACAGAGACAGAAAGAGACATTGACAGAGACAGTAACAGAAACAAGAATTGGAACTGGAATCCAAACCAACAATACTTGGTAGAAAAGGGTATTTCAAACAAATGAGCATGTAATGGACTGCAGTACGGGGTATGCATTAATGGGATATAGGATGTTAAACAAATATGTCTCAACAAGAATTGCTATACTAATATATTGCTGATCAGCGCCTATGGCTATAGCATCTGGGTCTGTCTGCAGTCACATAAATCACAGTTCAGGTCCCTGAGTCACCCCAGGAAGGAATGGCTCACATATGATTATTACTGGAGTGTCTGTTGAACAATACTGACTGTGACACTGCTAGGCTAGCTACTGGGATGTCATAGATATCCATATGTTACTTGTGAATGCAACTATGATAGAATCCATATTATTCATCGACACATCTTGATCGACATATAAAGAGCGAACGCACTAAAGCACGAACACTCAAAACAGCGATTTCTTTCCTTGGGAAAGAAACCACTTGGCCATCCCCATGTGTTTGGCCCTTTCCTCACTGTAGTGCAATCTCAGAGATGGTATATTTAGTTAGGGGGGTGTGGGGGACAGTGTGTGTGTGTGTGTGTGTGTGTGTGTGTGTGTGTGTGTGTGTGTGTGTGTATGTATGTGTTTGTGCTACAGATTTCTTTCCCAGGGAAAGAAATCACTGTTTTGAGAGTTCACGCTTTAGTGCGTCCGCTCTTTTGGTGTCAATCAAGAGGTGTTCAATGAAACACCTCTTCAGTCTTTTAATATAGACCCCTATGATATACGTTTGTCTCACAAATCTGAGACCTATACAGGGTATTTGCATAGTTAACTACTGTTGCAGACGGATTTGTTGAACTGCATATGATATACTGAGCTCATACCATTCAACTGTCCAGTGTTATGCACACAGACCATATGTGTGCATCATATTTGTAGTTATTTACTTATACAGTTGTGTTACATCTGGCAAATCATTGGCAAATCTTTGAAGACTGACATTAGAACATACTAGCATACATATGAGTGTCAGACATCCTCCAGGGTATTTCTATGAATGCAAAGGCTACTGTGCTATCAAATGACTTAAGTTTGTTACAGCAATATTTTCACTAATTTTGGCCATTGCCCCTATGTGTGTGTGTGGCATCCTCCAGATGTCCTGCTCTAACAGGTTGAGAGGTATGACTGAGCAGCATGAGTGTAAATATAGTGCGCCATACTGACATAGAACAGAAATATATATAAGGTATTACCTGTGTACATGTATGCATGAGTAGGTGTACCTGGAAGCGTCATAACAACTGACATGAGATGCAAAATGTCAGGTAAATAAGCTGTACATGTTGTACACTTGTGTAATCTTTGTTTCTGTGCATCTGACATACATACATTTCTACAGCTACTGGTTGTTACATTGCCCTGACATAGACATGGGTACTAGAATAAGCATGATTATCAGGTTGAAACTGGAGAGGTGTCCAACTGTGTTATGACCTTGTGTCCATGCCTACTACAAACAGCTATATGAGCACCTACATAGCTGTATGGACTCAGCAATACCTTACTCGTAAAACCTTCTTCCACCAAGGTAGAATAGTTCACTGTGCTGGACAGCAGCAATACACAAACCACATAATCGGTCACTATATTGGCTGTACAGGGCCAAGTAGGAGCAGGCACCAACTTGGAAGCAAGTCAACCTTTGTCTGAATGAGCATATAAGGTTGCAGGTGAATTACTGTAAAGCTATGACTACAAATTGGACACATCCATCAAGGCCAATTACAAGGCCATCTTCATATATGTTTTCAATCTCAGAGGCAACAACCTACCCTACCCTCTAAGATTAGTCAATCACACCTACACACACACACACACACACACACACACACACACACACACACACACGCACGCACGCACGCACGCACGCACACACACACACACACACACACACACACACCATAGGTACAGCCAAACTGCTGCAGACAGGTTAAGGGCAAATATCATCCTCCTGTCCCACCATCAGTATAGGTGGATATGCACAGCACCCGCACCCCTCCCCTCTTCATCAGGGAGCAGGTGCATAATGCCTAATCAAATTCAACAAAAGTAAGTCTCTATGGGACCCGATAACATTCCTGTATGCATCCCACATGAACTCATTGTTACCAAGCAAAGCCTGCAAGGAAGATGGCCACTGTCATCACTCTACACAAATGTGAATGATGAATGGTGGATTGTGCAATGTCCTGACCCTTACTGGGGGGAACATGACACATCAGGACCAGGAGTGCAATGCAGGTTCATACTCTGCTGATAGATGACGGTGTATGATGTGGTTGTAAGTGGTGGCTAATGATAGTCAATATTGATGTGCAGGTTCTATAAATAACTTTGACCAATGTATGAGGTCCTGTGATGTGTTTCCCTGTTTATGTCGTCCAGGTGACATGCATCAGCAAAGATACCCAGCATATACTGCAGCTGAAAATGCAGCCATCACAGATGCTATCATCCGGCACCATGGGGTGATGTTTGGCCATAGCCAACACAATTTGCGGGAGTGAACTACCCTGTGGGATGATGTTGTCCACAGAGGTAACAACTTGGGCCACCATGGACATACATATGATCAGGTCAGGCATTGAGCAACTGACCTGATATGTTGTGCCCCTCAAAGGACTGCTACCATGGCCAGGGACTGTACCACTACACATGGGGGTCCAGCCACACAGGCCCCACTTATGGCAACAGAGGAGCTCCTTGCCAACCTTCGGGCAGTCACCACACACCAGCCAAGCCAAGAAACACAAGTCATGGACGTGGGTGGCACTCAGGCAATGGGTGAGGAGTGTCCAGGTATGGCCCAGTGCACATCAATTGAATACTGTAGCAGTCATACTGGATTCTGTAGAGTATCTAGATGCATATGTCAGGTCAAGCTGCATTTGTGGGTGGGGTTTTCTAATGCACACAAGTACACATCTATGGTGAAAGACAGCAAATTGTGTACTATCAGAGCTTGTACTGCACATGTGCAGAAAAGTAGCATTCATCTTGTACCAATGCCACATGTGAATCTGCTGATAATACCTTTCCCCTGCAATTACATAGATTCCTCTGTTTTGGATGTGAGACAGCAACCTGAAGCTGGTGAGTATGGGATTGTTCTGTTGTGGCTCACAAGTACCCCAGGCATGTTAAGGTCATGCAGTTTACCATGCACACAACTGTTAGTCTCAGCCATATTGTGATATGTGCATGTTCACTTGTGGTGGGGTTAACTGCATTGCATCACAGTGGTCATCACAGGGGCCTATTTGTAGGAGACATAACATATCTGTAGCATACCTCACAACCTGTCATTGCAAGAAATCTGGATAAAGACTGACAAAATGGGGGGACAAAGGCCCAAAGCTAGGGGCATATTTTAAAACTTAGTCTTATACAGTGCATATAAAAGGTGTACACACCCCTGTTAAAATGTTGGGTATTTGTGATATACAAAAATGAGACCACTATAAAACATTTCCAAACTCTTACAACCTTTAATGCGACCTATAACCTGTACAATTCAATTGTAAAACAAACAGATCTGTTAGGGGAACAATTATGACAAAGAAAAAACGTACAATAAGCTAGATGTATAACTGTGCATGGGCTGAAGCTAATACTGTGTTGAAGCAGCATTTGATATAATTACAACATTATGTCTTCTTGGGTACACACCTGCTATCAATTACAGAGACTCTTTGATTAACACCAAATAATGGTCAGCTGTCCTACTAGGATTTTCTTGACATTTACCCAGTTGCCTGCTACATCAACAGCCATGGTTCACATAGAGTTTACAAGGCATCAAAGGGATGTCATTGTTGAAAGATATTAGCCTGGAGAAGGGTACAAAAGCATTTCCACAGCATTGCATATACCATGGAACACAGTGACAATATCAAAAGTCATCAAAAGATGGTGAAAAAATGAACATAAGTGACATTGCAAAGAAGTGGACATCTCTCCAAATGTGTTGAAAGACAAGACCCAAACTGGTCAGGGTGGCTGCCAGGAGACCTACAGCAACGCTAAAGGAGTTTCAGGAAACTCTGGCAGGTACTGGTTGTGTACTACATGTGACAACAATCCCCCATATTCTCCACATGTCTGGCCTATGGGGAAGGGTTGGAAGATGGAAGCCTTTTCTTACACAGAACAACATCCAGGTATGGATAAATTCTCAAGAACAATGCATCAAGCCTCCCACAAGCATGTGGGAAAATGTGTTATGGTGTAATGAGACCAAGTTTGCGCTGTTTGGAAACAATTCCAAAAGGGTTGTTTGGCACAATAACAATGCTGTGCATCACCAGAAGAACACCACCCCCACAGTGAGGCAAGGTGATAGCAGTGTCCTGCTTTGGGGTTGCTGTTCACCAGTTGAAAGTGCACCTTTTGCCAAGGTGGAGGGGATTATGAACAGTTCCAAATACCAATCCCTTTTTGTTTAAAATCTTCACGTGTCTGCTAGATAGCTGTAGATGAAGTGGAATTTCACCTTTCCACATGACAATGACCCAAACCATACATCCAAATCAGAAAAAGAATGGCTTGACCAGAAGACAATCAAAGTTTTGGAATGGCCCAGCCAGAGTCCACACCTACATCCAATAAAGGGTGCCCTGAAGAGGGCTGTGCACAAGAGATGCCCTTGCAATCTGACAGAGTTGGAAGACTTCTGCAAAAGAAAGTCTGCAAATATTGCTAAGTCAAGATGTGCCATGCTGATAGACACTTTCCCAAGAGGACTGACTCTTGTAATTAAATCAAAATGTGCTTTAACAAAGTATTAGTTTAAGGGTGTGTACACTCATGCAACCAGCCTTATTGTACGTACTTCATTTTCTGTATGTTACCCCCTAACCGATGTGTTCATTCTTCAACTGGATTGCACAGGTTATAGGTCACATTAAAGGTGGAAAATGTTATGACATTATTTATGTGGTCTCATGTTATATATCAGAAAAACCTGGCATGTTAACAGGGATGTGTACACTTATTATATCCAGTGTAAGCATAGAAGTTTGTTAGAGTAACCAGTTTTGTTTTAACATACATTTACTGCAGGTTTTGAAGTGTTAAACTCAAATTATGTCATTAATTAGTGATGCCAATTCTCAGATCATCCCAGTAATGTAGTAGACTAACACAGGATTTATGAAGAGCAGACCAAAAACATGAGCCATGCATCTAGACATTCAACAAAACTCTGTACAGTTGAGAGGTATGTTCTGTAGGAGTTGTCACTGTGCTATACAGGTGAACAGCAATAATGTGTACATTGTCGCAGTGTGTGCTATGTGAAGGCCCATCACCTACTAACACTACTCAAATATCCCAGAGGTGTATATTAATAGTAACATTAAGTGGAAAGGGCTGTACTGCATGATGTTGAGGGCCTATCCAGGGTGTGTATGTTGTGGTCTGACTGTGTTGTGAATGTCACCAGTTGGCCATTGTGAGTCTGTGTAATGCCTTTGTGCCACCTCACCTGTATGTGTCTGTGTGTCCGTGTGTGTGTGTGTGTGTGTGTGTGTGTGTGTGTGTGTGTGTGTGTGTGTGTGTACTAGCAAATCTTATAGTGCAAGAATTAACTTACATATGTTGTCTTCCCCTCACAGGTGGACATGGTGGTCATGGTACTTCCCGCTCAGAGTCTGATGTAAGTGTCTCTGCAGACTCTGACAATGATGGTGGTCATAGTGGGATACAAGTGGGGATTTCAGGAGATGAATCTGTGCCATTGGTTGACATCCCACAGTCATTCACACTGTCCCCGCACATAGTCACAATGCCCACACATACCCCGCCCCCAGCAGCCACAAGTAATGGAAAGTTGGTAGGTGAGGGCATGGAACAGGCTAGTGTGGTGACTATGGCAAGTGTGAGTGTAGCCACTAGCCATAGCCATAGGACTGCTGCCCATCAAGCTGCTTCCGCAAGGGCCACAGCAAGTGTCACCAGATGCATGTTTTGGGCTGTCATGGATACACAGCAATGTAGTGAATCCAATACCAGACAGATACTCAGGGTCTTGGATGCACCTCTTCCTGGCTTACATGGCAACATACATGACCTTGTTGAGGCCACATGTCAAAATATTGAGGTCATGAATAGACGGTGGGGTGACACCTTGGCTATCCTCAACCGTGGCATGTCTGTGCTAGAGGATGTGGTGGGAGATGGGGCATTGGCCATGTGGACATAGGTCAGCACCAACATCAGCTGAGAGTCTACTGGACCATGCACCTTCACAGTCCCATAGTGGCAGTACCACCAGCACTACTGAAGGGGGGTGCTGCCACACCACAAGAGAGCAGGCCATGGGCACATGGTCCTGGCCAGTCCCATCAGGGACATGGATCCAGCAGACAGCAGTCACATTCAGGAAGCAGTACTGCATCTGGCCTTGGGCCTGGTAGTGCCAGTGAGACCCCTGGTAGGACCAGTTCCAATGTCCATGCTGAATTGTACACCCTGCCATGTATGGTCCACAGCTGTCCAATATACCCCTGTGTAGGGCAGCCACATAGAGTGACTGTGTGCATACATACAAACACACATCTGTATCACAGGCAGGTCACCTCCAGACACACACAGCACCTCTGCACAGCCTATTTATAGAATACTCCTTGAAACACACATGCATGATGTCAACTGTATGGCTCTACCTAGGCCTCTGGTAAACCTGCACCACAGCCTTTGCATATGATGATACCTGTGCCACATCCCTGTCATTCATACCATTGATGCAAGGACATGCTAATATGGGTCTGATGCACAGGGTGGATATAGTACGGTGTAGCTATGTAATGCTGTGTAATGTGCTGCCTGCCTGCATTTGTTATGGGTACACATAAGAGTGTATATGACTTATTAACCATGATGCATTACTGCTGTCAGTACCACTGACTGAATGTAGTCTGACATTATGTATTCTGTGTGCCAGGTGTCTATGTGTCTGCAGGCTGTGGCCCTGCAGACATTACCAACTTGGAGTATGGCAGAGTGGAAACAAATTGACCATGTCAGATCCAAGGTAGAGCTGTATATATACACATTTACCAGGTCTGTGTAACAGTTATTGCATGTACCGCAGAGTGTATAGGGCTGAGGGGTGTATACAGGCAAGTCTATGGTGGTTGACATTGGCAACCCTTGTAAAGTGGACACTAATAAGTGTAGTGGGTGGAACACACCTCAGATTGGTAAAACCCACACCACCAGAGGATATTGTGTTGACCAAACACAGAGGATACTGTTTCTACACACACACACACACACACACACACACACACACACACACACACACACACACACACACACACACACACACACACACACACACACACACACACACACACACACACACACACAATTACCAGTGTTGGATTTGGAACCCCTATCCATCTAGTTAGTGGCAATCCAGTGTTATGCAGTTATTGCAGGTGGCACAGTACAAATAGTGTGATGAATGTTCCAAGGTACCTGTAAAGTGAATGACACCATGTGCTCTTGTGAGGTATGGCAATGGGTGGTGTACTGGGTATGGAAGGGCTCATTGGACTGTCACCTATGAGTCTACACACTCACAAACACTGCTATACACATTAATGCACACACAATTGCCAGTATTGACATTAGCAGCCCTGCCTACAATGTTATTCATGCCATATTGTTACATAGCTGTTACATGTGGCATAGAGCTTATAGGGCTGGAGTGTCCACAAATACCTCTATGGTGGATGTGAACAGCAGCTTTTGTAATGTGGACCTTGGGATGTGTACTGGGAGTAACATGGCCTAAACTTGTAAACCATGGCCACCCAATGGATATAGTTTTCACTCAAGCACACACACACACACACACACACACACACACACACACACACACACACACACACTTGCCAGGACTGAGATTAGAACCCCTACCTATCTAGTTAATGCAAATACAGTGTTATGCATTTATCACATGTGCCACAAAGCTTACAGCGTAAAAAGAGTTCCAAGGTAATTCCAAGGAGAAAAACATCACAAGGCATTGTAAAGTATGGCAATGGGTGATTTACTGGGTGAGAATGGACCCAAAATACTCGAACCTACAGTTATACACACTTACACACACAAATACACTCATAGACACATTTTCCAGGACTGAGATTAGCACCCCTGCCAATCCTGTTAGTCAGTCCATACAGTTACAAAGTTCCTGCATGCAGCACGGGCCTTATTGGGCTGAAGACTGTCAACAGATACATCTATGGTTGATGACAACAGCGGGCCTTGTAAAGTGGATCCTGGGATGTGTAGTGGGAGTACCATGGTCTAAAAATGTAAAATCCATTCCCCCAATGGATATAGTTCACACTCAGACACATGTACAGGATATAGTTCTCTCACACACACACACACACACACACACACACACACACACACACACACACACACACACACACACACACACACACACACACACACACACACACACACACACACATTTGCCAGGACTGAGATTAGAACACCTACCTATCTAGTTATTGCTAATACAGTGTTATGCATTCATCGCACATGCCACAGAGTTTACAGTGTGAAGAGTGTCCCACAGTTCTTCTAAGGTGAACAACATCACCAGCCCTTGTAACATATGACAATGGACAGTGTACTGGGAGAGTGAGGCCTCAAAATGCTGTATCCTACAAATATACACACTTACAAACACTTACACATGCACACTTTTAACATGACTCAAATTAGAGTCCTTATTTATGTAATCATTGGTACTATAGCATTATGCATTTACTGCATGCACCATGGAGCTTATATGGTAAAGAGTGTCCCAAGGTACCTGTATAGTGAATAACATCACCAGCTTTTGTAAGGTAGGCCAGTGGTAGGTGTACTGTGTGAGAAGGGCCTCACACTACTTTGACCCACATGTTTACATACTCACAAGCACATTTATACACACTAATTCACACACACACACACACACACACACACACACACACACACACACACACACACACACACACACACATGTTTGCCAGTACTGAGATCTATAGGTTTATAGGTTCATAGGTGTGCACTAGGCGAATGGCCATGGAGCATTTACAAGCCTAGCCCATGGGAATACCCTGGCATCGTGCCACCTTAAGATAGTCCCCAGTGTGTCTAATGAGTATAGCCACTGGCATGATCTCCGGGGTGGGATTTCTATTCCCCATCCACTCATCCAGATTTCTCTTGAAGAGGGCCAGTGAGGTGTTCTGCTTGACATGTATGTGAAGTCTATTCCATAGCATGGGCAGTCTCTGGGTTATGAAGCTGTCCCTCCATGTTCTGTTGATTGTAGAAATGGGATTGTGGTCTCTAGGGCATGTGGTTTGGATGGATTGGGTTTTTTAGATGCAGCATTCCTGACAGAGCTGGGTCAGACATGGCTTTGTAAGTCAGACAGCGATCGCCTCTAAGTAGCCAATATGAGACAGATAATAGTTGGAGTTATTGGAGTCTGTCCATATAGGGCAAGTGTTTAAGGCCTAGGATCCTCTTTGTGAGGTACTTTTGCAGCCTCTCCAGTCGTTGCAGGTGTCAAGTGAGGTATATGCCAAATGGGCCATTGTACTCATTGATTGGCCTAATGAGGGGAGAGTATAGGGAGACAATGATCTCTTACTTCCTTGATGCAACACCCTTAGTAATGAGACATGACACATAGAAGGACTTTCTGAACACACTGGCACTGTGGGGTCAACACAGAACTCACTGTCAACCTGTGTTCCCAGTTCTCTTATAACGACTTCAGTGTTCAGTGGACTACCATCAATGTCGTAATTCATGGGAACCATGTTGTTCCCAAAGGGGATGTTGGCACATTTTCTGGCATTGAGCTAAAGTCCAGGGTTCTGATACCAGTCATAGGTCTCAGTGAGGCCTTTGTGTAGGATGTCAACATCATGTGGGGAGGTAATAACAGCACCCACCTTGCAGTCATCTGCAAACATTGTCAGCCAGAGTCCCTTTGTGTTGGACTGGACTTCAGAGGTGTAGATCCCAAACATGAGAGGACCCAGGACCAAACCCTGTGGGACTCCACTCGTGACTGGTCAGCAGTCTGACATGGAGTTTGCTGCTTTCACACCATGGGTTCTATCTGTAAGCCAGTTTGCAAGCCACCTAGTGATATATGGGTTGATGCCTAGCTGAGTATATTTGTCTATGATTCCTGAGTGAGGAATGGTATCCAAGGATTATAAGGCTGCCTATCTTGTTATTTATTCCATACTATTACATAGTTATTGCACGTGGTACAGAGCTTATAGGGGTGCAGAATGTCTACAGCTACCTCTACAGTGAATGATAACAGTGGGCCTTGTAAAGTGGACATAGGGATGTGTACTGGATGTGCAACAACAAAGAACTGCACAATTCAACCCCAGTGGATATGGTACATACACATACACACACACACACACACACACACACACACACACACACACACACACACACACACACACACACACACACACACACACACACACACTTGCCATAACTGAGATTAGAAACCCTACCTATCTAGTTACTGCTACTATAGTGTTATACATTTATCACATGCACAATGAAGCTTACAGGGTGAAGGATGTCCCAAGATACTTCTAAGGTGAGGAACATTACCAACTTTTACCTACACATATATACACTTACACACACAAATACACTCACATTTGCCAAGACTGAGATTAAAACCCCTGCCTAAGTAGTTGTTTGTACTACAATGTTATACAGTTATCACATGAGCTATAGACCTTACACGAGTGTAGCCAGTCTAAAGGTACTTCTAAGGTGGATGACATTAGCAGATCTTGTAAAGTAGGGCAATTGAAAGTGTACTGGGTGTGAATGGGCTCAAAATCTTTAACCTACAAACACACACACACACAAACTTTTTACATTTGCCAGGATTGAGATTAAAATCCCTTCCTAACTAGTTATTGGTACTATAGGGTTACACAATTATCACACATGCCACAGTGCTCATAGGGTTGTAGGCTGCCCAAAGGTACCTCTAAGGTGGCTGACATCAGCAGGACTGCTAATGTAGGGCAATGACAAGTGTACTGGGTGTGAACAGGCTCAAAATATTTAACCTACAGACATGCACACACACTTTTACATTTGCCAGGACTGAGATTAGAACCCCTACCTAAAGAGTTATTTGTACTATAATGTTATGCAGTTATCGCACACACCACAGAGTTTATATGGCAGAGGCCAGTTTAATGGTATGTCTACAGTGAATAACATCAGCAGATCATGTGAAGTAGGGCGATGGGAGGTGTACTGGGTGGGAATGAACTAAAACACTTGCTTCTACACACACACAACCACTGTTACATATACTGGGACTGTGATTAGAACCCCGGCCTATCTAGTTATTTGCATCATAGTGCTACACAGTTATCACACATGCTATAGAGCATACAGGACTGAAGCCAGTCCAAAGGTATTTCTAAGGTGAATGACATTAGCAGATGTTGTAAAGTAGGGCAATGGGAAGTGTACTGGGTGGGAAAGGCATCATAATATTTAGACCTACAGAGACACACACACACACACACACACACACACACACACACACACACACACACACACACACTCACACTCACACACACACACACACACACACACACACGCACACACGCACACACACACACACACACACACACACACACACACACACACACACACACACACACACACACACACACACAAAGGTAGGTGATGTGATATTCCAACCCCCACCTCATTACCATCAGACAATGAATCTCATATTCATGCTGGCACATGCCAGTGGTTACAACTGGTATACAACTGTCTGTATCAGGACATCACTCTATGCCATTCAGGGTCTCCCTGTGTATGACTCACTCTGTGTGTGTGTCTCCTTGTGTGTCTCATTCTATCACTGTCTATCCCTCTCTTCCTCATGTCTATGTGTGTGTATGCTCAACATATTACAATATGTTTCCCATATTTATGTGTGTATCACACACAACAGATGGATATATACCACATATGTGCCACCTACAGCTGCCTGTGGGTAATCCTATCTGATAGGTGTGTGTGGAGACAGTTAGGTTTACATAGCTGTGTGTATGCAGAGACATTTTCACAATACAGAGATATATAATCAAATGTGGTTTCAGGCATGGGCTTCACTTCTCTAAGTGTAGGAGCATGCTCAGTATGACCTTCTATAGTAAGTGTGGGAATCCATTCCAGGGATAGTTGTACTCCAGTCGGGGGTGTTGCATGCTACAGCCATACCTTCCAACCTGTTTGTGCATGATATCTGGAGAAAGGTTGCCAATATGGGGAAACAATGTGCCAAACATTGAGGGACACTGAAACTATTGCTCTTATCAATGTATGGGTTGCTTGAGTTGCAGGGTTTGCTTTAGAAGACATTTTCTGACATATGTAATGTTTGACACTGTACTGTATTGTGTCATTGCCTAACTGACAGATGTAATTGGATCATCATAGCTATTTACCAGAGAAATACAAGATGGATGATGCACAGACCTATATTATGAGGTAAAGGCTAGACATTCTTGCACAAGCTGGACATTTGAGAGGTGTGGCTATGGCCGATTGACTGATGAAGCTGTGTAAAAGGTCCAGCACCTTGGTGATATGCTGGCTGGGGATGCCCTGGTCGTGAGTATTCTTCTTACCTGAAAGGCCATATCCTGGTGTGGCCATACGTGTCAGATATACAGATTCTCACAGATTATCCAGATTCAGGCCTCATATACAGTATCTGGTCGGTTTCCCTTAACATTGTTGTATTCTAGCACATTTGTTGCAAATCACTCATGGTTGCAGTCAGGGAATACTGACAGAACATTAGAGTTTCAGATTTCACACCCTTCATGACATCCATGCTACTACACACCCCCTCTGTTATTCTATCGACTTTCTGTTATTCTATCAACTTTCTAACATTATGAGAGCAATATTTCAAATGTGTCCCTATAGTTGGGCCTTTATCCCACCATTATGTATGGCTTTGTCCAGATTTCTTCCTTTACGAGGCTGAGAGGTATGATACTAGCATTTAGCAGCATGGCCTTACATTTGCATTTTGTTGACTGTGTTATGTTGGTAGTATGGACCCCATGACATTCCCTACAAAGGCACTATGGGTGAGGCATGGGCCTTTACCAGTGGCCTGTAGGGCATGTGAGACTGATGCAGGCCATCTGTAGCAAGGTAGTGCATTCTGTCATTCATATGTTCCCAGGTTGCCAAGCAGTGGACCCCCTGGGGTGACAATGGTAAGTGACAGAACACACTGCTGTGCTTCTAGGCACAATACCTCTCTATGTATGTGAGCCAGACATCTGGACAAAGCCATGAGTAATTAGGTGACAAAAACCAAAATGTACAGACCATTGTAACTATTGGCCTTACAAACCTGGAAGGGTGATACAATAACAGATTTTGCATTAGCAGGCATTTTCTATAGAGTATGAAGTCTGAGACACTACAATCTGTCAATATTTTATGACTTTAGACCTTCGTGGTTTGCCAGTGATTTGCCAGACAACTACTACTTCAGACTAAAGACACCACAAATATGGTGCAAACTTGTGTACATTCTACAAAAGGTCTGTACAGTTGTGAGATATGGTAGGCACTACGTAGGTTACTCCAACCTGTGTACTGTTCATATGTGTGGCCCCCTGTACATGACCTGTACAGCTTCCCAGCAGTAATGGATATTGACACCTTGACAGTGTGTACAACTCCCACTGTAGGTGTAGCTGATATGCAAAATAGTTGGCACTGCATTTCATTGAACATGGCCCTGTCTGCCACAATACTGTACCTAGGCCACTAGGACACAACAGCCATGAGAAGTTGCTGGCCACATCCTGACATTTCCCACACATATGCCTAGCACATTGACCCCTGTATATTGTGGACGTGCAACAATTTATCATGTTTATTGGGGCAGCCCTGGCAATGTGTGCTGTGCTGCTATTACCTTACAAATGTACATGTTACTGCATTTCTATGTGACTATGGGTGTGTGGGGGGGGGACACCTGTCAACAGTACACATTTGCACTGACTGTGCTGATACTGGCTTTATATTTTGGTTCCATTTAGCATAGTATTATGCCCTGTGTTGGAGAATAGATGCATAACACTACAGACCACAGGTTAGATTGTAATGCCATACATTTGAGCTCCAGACTTCTTACCCTTCAGAGTCTTACTGCAAATGCAAGACCTGTGAGATCACTGTGTAAGTCTGTAGGGGGGTATTCCATCATTGTCGCCATTTTGTTCCTTTGCCAGACATTTCTTTCTGTTTTTTCTCAGATGATTTGCTGTGTGAGTCTGGAGGTGAGTATGGGATCCCCACAGTGACATCCATGCATGTGACCTATGACCCCCCATTGGTTACCCCCCCCACATATACTGCACTGGGATTTGTTACCTTAAATGATACTGCATGGTGTGGGGAAGCCAGTATTGTGCAGACATTTCCTCGTGTCCCACATAGCCGTCAATTGTCTGCTGCTAACCCAGTAGGCCACCCCATTCCCTTGCATGCATGCAACATTACCATAGATATGCTACAAAAACATACTAATCCATTCATTTATTGTTAAGAAGACTGACTTACCTTGTGCCTGTGGCAGTTGTGAGGACAGTGCTTGAAGGCTGCCTCTGTTGAATGCACACAGTACACTGCCTATACATGGTAAGTTACAGGTAATGTGATGTGTGTTTCATCCATTTTACTGTGTGTGTGTGAGTCAGAGAGAGGTGTCAGTCCCTGGGGTCTCTACAGTGTCAGTGTGTGTGCTTTGCGTTGCCTCTTTCCTAAGGCCTGGGCATACTGGTTACACTTCCGTCTGCCTATGGGAGCAAGCTCAGGGGCTTCCTCTTCTGAGTCCCTCTGTACCTGTGGGGACCTTGGCAATGGTGGGGTGCTGTGTGGCCCTTCCCATGTCTATATTATATGCTCAAAGAGACTTTTCTTTAAACATATAATCATCGACACCTAAAGAGCGAATGCTCTAAAGTATGAACGGCCATGCCCGTTAATCTTTTCCTTGGGAAAAAAATTCAATTGACCGTTATCAGTAATTGCCCTTTTCCCCAACTTAGAGCAATCTCGGAGTTGCTATATTTAGTTAGGGGGTGTGTGGGGGACACAGCCACCCACGTTGGGGGGTTTTATTATGATTAGGGTTTTGAAGTTTGCATTTTTTGTGTATGGCCCAGTGAATTTTTTCCCAAGGAAAAAAAAATCACAGACATGGCCATTTGCTCTTTAGAGCATCCGCTGTTTAGGTGTCGATGATTATATGTTTGAAGAAAAGTCTCTCTGAGCATATAATATAGACCCAGCCTTCCCCGTGCTATTCCTGCTGAAGCTGTTTCTGCAGGATCATATTGTGTGGCATGGCACATGCTATAAACATGTGTGCACATGTGGCTGGAGAGTACTGCAAGGTTCCACCAGATATGTCAAGGCAGTGGAACCATGACTTGAGCATCACAAACACATGCTCTATAATGATCCTGGTTTGTGCATTTGCCTCATTATGGTATCCTTGAGTGGATGTGTGTGCATTTCTGATGGGTGTCATCATCCACGGCTCCAGTGCATAGCCAGCATCCCCCACCAGATAGCCATACAGGATGTGCCCACTAGCAAATGCCTAATACAGCTGTGACAAATGCCAGATGTGGGAGTCGTGATAGCTTCCAGGGCTGCCAGCACACACATTCATGATAATGCCCTGAGCATTGCACACAACCTGGCAGTTGATGGAGGGGAAGCCCTTGCAGTTTATGTAGACTCTACCTTGTTCACCGGGTGGTACTTTGATGTGGATGTGCATGCAGTCTATCACTCCTAGTACCTCCAGGTATTCTGCTACATGGTGGAAGAGATGCATATTGCTGGTCCTCTCCTCATGAGTGTTGGGGAAGTAAATGTGCTCACCGGCATGTGGTAGGATGGCATCCAGGATCTGGTGGAGTACGCTGGATGCGGATGCCTGTGAGACCCCCATGATGTCCCCAGTAGGCAGTGATGGTAGTAATATATTACAATAAGGAATATATTACTGTACTGTATTACAATTTCTAGTAACTAGTAATATAATTACAAAAACAAATAAACGGAGAAAAGTGCCTCAAAAGTTACTAATAAAATGGCAAGCAAAGCACTTCCTGGAATACAGAAACCACGGCTCCAAAGTGAAGGCAGCAAATTTTAATGTGTGGTTTGGTGCGTTAAAATACATTAATACTTGCTGCCTTCACTTTAGAGTCGCGATTTCTGTATTCCAGGAAGTGCTTTGCTTGCCATTTTATTAGCAATATAGCTAGTTACTTTTTCAAAATAGTAACTAGTAATAGCAATATATTGCTTTTTCTAGTAACTAGTAACTTAAATGTGAGTTACTTTTGAGTTACTTTTGCTTAAACCAGTGGTTCTCAACGTGGGTGATATAGCCTCCTTAAGAGTGATGTAACTTCTGGGGTCCCTGTATGGTATGGATAGTAATCAGATGTTAGGAGATTGATAGACACTTTGAAGTGACAATTTGGATAAAATGTTACAACATAATGTTGGCACAAACTCATAGCACGTAGCATTCATAATAGATCATTAGAATTAATCTGGAGCAAAATTAACTTCATTTTTTTAGCACTGCAAGGACGTGAAAGCTAATGATGACCAGATTCCAGCCCTGCCCTGGCACTGTGGGACTCTCACCCACTAAAACATCCCCTAACACAGGGACAATTCTAGCCTGCTGGAGATTAAATCCTTACTTTGTAGTATAATAAATGGCATTGGTTCTTCATTATCAGTCAGAATCAAACTCAGCATTCATCAGCTGAGCACCTGATGCCCCAACCCACTGCACCAAGCAGGACTCTTCAAGTGGATCTATGATCAACCAGCTTTTGTCTTGACAATATTTTCTTATGTTCTAGTTAAAATTCTTTTTGGGTTTTGATTTTTAGTTGCTGAAATTAGACAAAATGTGATAGGTTTTTATAAGTCTTGTGCTGGAGGTTGGTTTGGTTTAATTATTATCTGTGACTCTCTAGCTACAATGGCTAGTTGTCATCTTCTCCTTTCAGCTGTGCCCATTAGGGATCACCAGGGTGCATCATCAGTCTGCAGAACAAATGGCAGTGGAGTTTTACACTGTTGAGTTTCCAGCCCAGTGCTCAACCTTCTTCAGAAGGCACATGTATGCACACACTCACACCTAAAGCCAATTTAGAATGTCTAATCCACCTGCAGCATGTCTTGGGAATGTGGGAGGAAACCAAAACACATTGAGGAAACCCACTTCAGCGCAGGGAGTGTAGATCATAGTGTGTGTTGTACTTTTAAACCCACTGTAGTTCATGGGCACATGCATAAAAAGTACTGAGTACGTGCAAAGCAGAGTGCCATTTTGAGTAAGCAGCTGGAGTGAAAGCATGTATGTGTATAGCAGTCAGTCAGTTAGCTAGTTTGTTTAAGTTTTATGTTCCAGTCATCCATCCTGATGTGTTTGTGTGTAATAAATATCTTAAATAAACACCCAAGCCTTGTCGCCTTATTTGAATACATAAGACATATGACGTTGTCAGAATGGGATCCGAAGTCAAAACTTCTTAAAACCATGAGGTGCACAGTCAGAAATGGAGGAATATATCCAACCAATAAATCCAACCTCCAACCTGGCAGACCTCACTGCTTCAACCCAAGACACCTTCAACCTAATAGAAAAATGGTTCTCAAGTCGACAACTAGTTCTCAACCCCAACAAAACAAAACTACTTACTTTCTCACCCACTAACAAGACTCTTCCCCCCACCTTCTCTATTACATCCTCCAATGGAATCACTATATCACCAGAAGCTCACACAAAGCTATTAGGTGTTACCATTGACAACTCCCTTAAATTTGACACCCATTTCAATCTTACCATCAAAACCGTCAATAAAAAGCTTGGCTCTCTCTATAAAGTAAAACACTTTCTCACTCCTCATGCTAAAATTACAATTGCCAGCACACACCTACTATCAACTCTTTTCTATGCCTCCCCCCTCTTTCCAAACCTAAACAAGACAACCCTTAACAAACTTGCTTCTTGTTACAATCACATAGCTAGATTTGCCACAAATTCCACCTTTAGAACGCACCACTGCACTAACTTGAAGCAACTAGGGTGGTTAGAGTTTTCCAGCCAACTCCATTTCAACCAACTCAAAATGGCTCACCAGATACTGTATCACCCAGAGAAAACACCAGCTCTGAAAAACATCATTCACCCCTATATTAACCTGCAATCTTTACGCTCCTCCAATAAGATCTTAGCTCAAACTACCAAAGCCAAAAATTCTGCTGGGGATTCTCTATTCTCAAACTTTGTAGGTAAAATGTGGAACTCCCTACCGACCATGCTCACCTCAGAACCCTCACTCCTACAATTCAAAAAAAAGCTTAAACCCCATCTCAATACTCTCTGGCAATGTCCCTGTTCCAAACCTGATTAACCACTATCATTTACCCTTCTCTTACCTCACTATCCTTAACCACTTTTTAACAAGGTGCCTCGCCTTTGTAACTGACCTATGTTTTTTTTTATATGCTGCTGTTTTTTTTTTTTTTTTCCCAAGATGTGATGTATCTTTATATTGTATTTAGAACTCAACTATCTTCCTTTTTTTGCATTAACAATGTCCATATGTCTGTTATGTACTTGGAGCTTTTCTCCCCGGGCCTCCGCTGAAAATGGACATGTATCCAGTCGGACTCTCCCGGTTAACAAATGATAAATAAAAAATAAATAAATAAATACAAGAGTGTCTCAAACGACACGCAAACAACTCGTAAACAGGTCGGAAAATATTTCCAGGTTCTTAAACTCATTTAAATGATTTTTCCCTCAATGAATATAAAGCAAAGCATTCCAAACCAATTACTGAATAAACAAAATGTTCAAAAGTGTGACATATTGAAAAAAGTACTTGAAATAATTACGAAAACATTTGAAACAATATCCGAATCATATAAAATGTTCAACAAAGAGAAAACAACTGTAATTTTTCACACTGTACTACTTTTTCACATTAACTAAAGTTATTCAAAGTACCTAAAGTGTGCAAAGTGTTGACAGTGTGTGCAGTATTACAGTACAGTCTTTTCAAAGAGTACAGTTATTTCAAGGAGTATGTTGTACAGCTGAATATAATTACAAGTACCTGGTGTGTGTTTCACACTTATTTGGCATGGCAGAGGGATTTCACAGACCTGATCCACCTGTGTTTGATAATAATACTGCTGAAAACTGGAGAGTGTTTGAGCAAGAATATGATATTTTCATACAGGCTGCTTTTTCTGATAAAGACACACATACAAAAGCATTTATTCTGCTCAATTTAGCTGGGTCAGATGCCATTGAGAGAGAAGATTCATTTGTGTATGCACCTGCTGTTTATGCAGAGAAGGGGGAAGACTGCCAAATTGTGGTACAGGCTGAAACGTGGGAAGACTGAGTGCTTAAAATGTAAATTTAGAGAAATGTGCAACCCTCAAATGAATATTACAGTTGAAAGGCATTATTTTACACAAGAGATCAAAGGCCTAGTGAAACTTTTGCAGCTTATATAACTGACTTGAGAAACAAGTCAAAAATATGCAGATTTGTTGATCTGAGAGATGAGTTGATAAAAGCCAAGCTAGTGTGTGGTGTTATATGTATTTGATTGCTTGTATTCTGCTATTTCCCTTTTATGTCCTTTTTTCCCCTTCCCATTTTCACCCCTTTTAAGCCCGAAGATGAGCTGCGCAAACCCAGTGCCCAAATGTAAGCAGCCCTGCTCTTTCCGGGTTTTTTTATTTTGTTTTGTTTTACACCCAGAGCACGTTACCCAAACCCATTTAGCTAAGGTAAACAATGTGGAATGGCCCTCCCCTGCACATGAACACACTCTGCATTTCATGGAATAAGTAAATACAGCCTTGAGACACACCCCCTTGCGTAGCTGTGCTTAGCTAAACTCATCTGGGAGCCGTGGAGCTCCAATGTGCTGACACCAAGCATGACACACCCCCTTTTCATGTCTGCTGCTCCTCCTGCTTACACCACTGCCTTATAGCACCTACACAGTTAAGTGCAATTCGGCACTTTGCTTCTTTTTCTGATTCAGTAAATTTCCCTCATTAGCATACTCCACTGCCTTAATCCCTAGTTACAGCACTACCCCAGAGCCTTTCTCCTTAGCATCCACTGTTACCTGCTATTGTTTTGATCCTGCTTGCCATAGACTATAATGGCAAAATGCAGATTTCACTAAAAATTGCCTTTTCACATTTTTTTATTTTCAGTACGATCCCATTTGCACACTGCTGCCCTATGCTTAAAAGGCTGAGATCGGCCAAAAAAAAAAAACTTTTATTTTTATAATTTTGCAACACTTTTTCATATATGGCCATTGGCATGCCTAAGGATTAGAAAACATGCTTTAGTTTGAACTGTCATGCCTCTGTTTTGACTTTTGCAGAAATGTATTTGGCTAGTAGCCGAATACATTTCTGCATGCTACACTATTCTGCCACAGATGCCTACCTGCTTCCTGGATCACTAATTGACCTAACTGGCATGGTTTTCATCAGCAAATGAAGTCATTACCATAATCCAGTCATGTCTGTGGCTGAATAGTGTTGCCATGCTTGTGCACATCCCCGGGCTTGTTTACTGGATCGCTTGGCAGCCATATTCCATGCAGGAATGGCTACACTATTCCTGCATGGAAGAAAATGTTTATTGAATCCTGGGGTACATCATGTGAACCTGTACATGCATCTACTGTGCCTCATGTGGTCCTCTGCTTACACCTACCACTCTCTATGATTTCTTATGCCTACACTTAGTCTTTTTTTTTTAATTCAATTCTGTGCATGCACAATGTCTTCCTCTTGTGGTCCTGTACATGTACATAGTCTTCCTCATGCAGTCAGGTACGTGCACCATGTCTTCTACATGTGGTGCTCTGCAGACATGTACTGTGTCTCAGTTGATTCTCTGCTTGCATTGAACAGTCTTTATGGGATGTTGTGCATGTACATAGTCTTGCAGGTTCATAGGTACTAGGCTAGCTGTCCCTTCTGAGCCATTTTAAGCCTTGCCAATTTCTCTTTTTATGCTCACATTAACCTATCCCATTTGGTTATCCCTAATGAGCATAACTGAGATCATACCATAGATAATTTGATGGGACCTATGCATGGGATTAAAGCATTTATGAGCTGCTCCTGTCCATTAGTACTCCGGGGGAAGTCCTGAGGTACATTTTCTGTTTCCCATCCACAGATCCAAGTTGCTGTTTAATATGGAGAGGGATTAACTTTTTTATTATGTGGATGGGGAGTCTGTTCCAGACCAGTGGTATTCTTACAAGACATATATTCCACACATGTTGTTCCAGACCAGCGGTATTCTCTGCAAGACATATATTCCACAAATGGTCCTGTGTGTGTGCCGTATCTTTGTCATGTAGTTCATTACATACACCTAGTTTTCCTCATGCAGTATTGATCATTCACCTAGTTTTATTTCTGATGTCCTGTGTATGCACCTAGTCTTCCTGATGTAGTCATGTGTGTATACCTTCTCTTCCAGATGTGGTTCCATAGGAGGCATGTACTGTGCTTCATGTGATCCTCTGCTTGCATCTACCACTCTTTATGGTGTCCTATGCATACACCTACTCTTTCACATGTGGGCCTGAGTATACTGCTACTCTTTCTCATGTGGTCTTGAGTATACTTCTAGTCTTTGTCATGTGGGTCTATACATGTACTTCCTGTGCATGCACATAACCTTCCTCATTTGGTCCTGCAGTCATGTGCATGCACCTTGTCTTCCTCATTTAGCCATTTGTGCCTACCTAGTTTTCCTCATTTTGTTCGGTTTGTGGGTATGCATCTAATCTTACTCATAGTGCATATTCATACACCATATTAATCTCCTGTGGTCCTTTGTTTGTAGATACCTTCATATGTTGTCACATTTACCTTGCCTTCCTTGGTTGATCATGTGCATGCACCTGTCTTTCTCATATGGTACTGTATGTGCAGCTTCTCTTCTTCATGTGGTCCTGTTTATGCATTTCATTTTCCTTGTGTGGTCTTGTGTATGTATATCTCTTCCTTATGTGGTTCTGTGTGCATACCTTGTCTTCCTCATTTGGTTCTGTGTGTGTTTCTAGTCTTTTTTATGTAGTCCCGTATGTGCACTTGATCACCTTTTTTCCATCAAATAGTCTCACATCCTCCACCTAGGTGGACAAATAGGTATCAGCTGTTTTCTTCCTGTACCTATCAGCAGCAAATTAATTTTTTTAATCTGGGTTGCTGGTCTTGCAGTCAGGAGCACATACCCTTTGCACCATGAATACAATGCATAATTTGCATCATTTTAATTCAGACAACATGTAGGACTAAACTTTTGTGCAAATTAAGATTATTGAATATGGGGGGAAAATATGGTGTTCATTACAAGAGACTAAGTCTCACTTACATGACAGCTTGCATTCCTTCCTTTTAGTTAGAGCTGTAAGCAGTCTGACTCTCTTTAAATGGTGGTTATATAATGGACAAATCTTGTTAAGACTCCCAGCATAACTGTAACCATGACCACTTCCATATCAACTGTTGGCACTCTGCATTGTCTATTACCACAGAAAGTGGATGTGGTGCTTTTTCTCATTAACTGCATAACTTTTGAACAACTCAGAGTGCTTTTATGCTGTTTTTGTATAAAAGCTTGTTTTACTTACATGTCCCCCAAAAGTAAATAAATAAACATATGTTGCACTGATTAGTTTTAACAATTGTAAAAATACGGATAGCGATGTTTTCCCCTACAAGACAACAGTTCCCATTAGATATGGCGCACTTTGTGCAGTAGCTAATCTTTTCTCTGAACTTGCACTGCGCTGTAATTTTCACACACATTGGAGGAATAGTCAGCTACAGCAATGAAGATAGTTGGACCAAAACAATGAACCTTCAAGGAAACCATGTACTCATATGCTGCATATATCTATATCTTTCAATTTCTGTATATGTATCTGCAATTATAAATCTATATTTGTGCTTTTTATCTATATACTTCTATATATGCTTATATATTTCTTAATTTATGTATTTTACCTGAAAATGGATCCCTGATGAATGGCGTGATATGAATATAGGTTCATAGATTAGTATTAAACTAACTGCCCTTGCGAGCCATTTTAAGCTTAGCCAGTTATCCCTTGTGAGACTCAAACTTTGCACCTTGTGCTTGTAAGGTAAGCACCTTAACCATTAGGCCACCCTCCCATCTGACATAAGTAGATTTTTTTTTTATCAGCACTAATGGTACATTGTCAAACTTTTAATATTTTTTGACACCCTTGTTTGGTGCATTACCAAACTACAATTCCTCTAAACCCATCATAACTATGTTATTAACTAAAAACTAATGTAAATGTTTAGAGCTACAAATACAAAATGTTTAGAGCTACAAATACAAATTTCAGACACCCCAAAACAACCTAACCCACCTAGAAAAATCCCTCTAAACCTAAAGATTTGCATCATCTCATGGCTGCTCCAGTGGTGCAGAAGGATAAAGCCCTGACTATGATCCAGGTGACCTGGGTTCAATTTGTGGTTCAGGTGATTGATGGAAATAGGGTGGTCCCATGGGTGTTTGTGGGGATGATCACTGAGCATGGCACATTATAGGCATGCATAAAGAGGGGTATAGGGTGGAAACATCGCTGAGCTGCTGTAAAATCAGGGCAATATGTCATATATCTCCATTGCATGCCTGCCCCCCTGAAGCATATGATTGGTCCCACAAGGGAAGAGGAAATGAATAAGTTGTAAAGCAAAAAGTCCCCTGCCCCAGATGGATGCTCAGACATGCCGAGCCCCTAGATGCCTAGTTCCATGACTGTCCCAGCAGATTGGATTAAAGTTGGGGGGACAAGATAGATAGCTGGTAAACCTGGTGTGGCAAGTACCAGGGTGCTAGGCTTGTATCCATGAAGGACTGGAGGGAGAAAAATGTGTCAAAAAATAGACCTACAAAGCAGCTAAAATTAAATATAGTTAAAATGAAACATTGACAGCATTTCCCATTCATGACAATGTAAAAATATAACTTCATACACTGCACTCACAGTATCAAGCCACCCAAAACAACCCTATTTATTTAAATCAAACCACAGAAAATGAAATTCATTTCTATCAGCATTTTAGAATGAAAACAGGTTAAATAGAAAAGTATAAAAATAAAAGAAAATAGTGACTGAACCAATCCATTTATTAAAAAAATGGCATTGCTACCAAAATAGAGGTGATTCTAACTATCTAAAATAAAGGTAACCTAAGTAAAAAGCATATCTAAACATTAAAACCAATATGTCTTATCTTAACTATCACTTACACAACATAGCAAGTTAGGATGCCCTGAAATGTTTACTGTAGAAATCCAGGGATCTTTCCATATCGACATACTGAGATTCTTTGTACCAGAGGGACTAAAACTAGTTTTCCCCATTTCCATAAATGTTTATTTTAAAAGTTGAGTAAGACTAATATTGTATGTTTACTATGATGGTCTCACCCCCTTAGAGAGCACTAGAAAGTCTTTATTTCTTGTAAAATTTCCTTAAATTCAGATATCAAAAACAGATTAGTAATTGACATAATTCATCATAATGATGCTATATGTATACCTCACGTCTGCATATAATAAATATACAGAATATATTTTATGTCTCATGTGCTTAAAATAAATAAAGAGAATGGCTGAAACATTTGAGAAACTGACTTTTCAACCCCTTTTGCTTTCTGTGTGGGGCTGACCTCTAGACCCCCAAGGGGTGGCAGGACCCCTGCATAGCTTTTTGTTATAAGCAACTCCAGGATAGTTGTATTTCATGTTAGTAATATCACAAATGTATAGAAGTTCAATTCCGTCACTCAGCACGATTTGTCTAGACTAACGCCAGTTACCAATGTGATACTGATCAGTCACTGTACACAGCTAACGCACTTCTTATTCTGTGGTACATGTACTGAAAGTCTTAATGTGTGTATAGTTTATTATTAGCTAGGTATGTTATAGGACAAAGCTTCACAAGGATATGGAGGGAGAACATCATTATCAAATGTGAAAAAGGTTAAATTACTTGAGGTAAGCAAATATGATTTGTAGTGAGATAACAAGCCTTCTAAGGAATGCATTATTTCATATGAGGCATGTTTTAGAAGGTGCCTGCAGAAAAGGTGACTCATCTTTGCCTGTAAGTCTCCATCCCCAAACTCATAAAATCTCAAAACTGCTATACTTATGAAAGATGCCTTGAGCAGCCCCTACTGACTTATTCATTCATTAAAAGTGCTGGTCAGTTGTCAGATGTCAAAATGCAGACTGGAGCAGAAAACTATAGTGAACCACTTGCTAAACTTATGTGTCAGCATTTTTCAGACCATATCAAAAGTAAAGTGAGTAAAGTACAGAAGCAAAGCTTGGCATTCAGTCTGAACTGCGGATCTGATGGGAATCCTGCACTTGTGAGACCCTCCTTGAAGAGATGCAGTATTGACAAATACATTCCAATAGAGATCATGCTTGTTTTTAGCAAAGGACACAATAAATATTAATGTAGCAGTCTGCCTTTTGGGACAGTAAATTCAGTGCTAACATATTGACTTATTCATTCATTACTAAAGTTCTGGTCAGTTGTCAGATGTCAAGATGCAGACTGGAGCAGAAAACTATAGTGAACCACCCGCTAGGCTTCTACTCAGATGATGTCAGCATTTTTCAGACCATATCAAAATGAAAGTGAGAAAAGTGCAGATGCAAAGCTTGGCATTAAGGCTGAACTGCATATCTGATTGGAATCCTGCACCTGTGAGAACCTCCTTGGAGAAATACAATATTGACAAATACATTCCAGTAGAGAACATGCTTGTTTCTAGCAAAGGACACAATACATATTAATGCAGTAGTCTGACTTTGGAGGACAGTTAATTCTGTGCTAACATAATAAATGAAAAAGCACGTCTGCCTTTCGTATCACAATCTATCCGCTGCTATTGTTACAAAAAGCCTTCAAATTTTAGATGAGGGACTAGTCAAGCAACACTGCAGTAACATGGAACAATGGAGGTACAGGTTCCAAAAGAGAGCTGCACTGCAAACATACCAGGCTGGGAAGGAGAGATGTAGGGTAATAGTTCTTCCCTTCTTTAGACCCTGGAGGATGGAGCAGATGAATATGTGGTGAATGACTGATCTTGTGCTTCCAGACTACCAAGAATCGTGTGTGTGTGTGTGTGTGTGTGTGTGTGTGTGTGTGTGTGTGTGTGTGTGTGTGTGTGTGTGTGTGTGTGTGTGTGTGTGTGTGTGTGTGTGTGTGTGTGTGTGTGTGTGTGTGTGTGTGTATCTATGTGTGTGTGTGTATGTGTATCTATGCAGAGCCAGATCATGGTCAAATACGCTCTACCATAGGGTTGTGAACCAGGGTCCCCAGCCCTGCAGCCATTCCAGTATCCCATTACATGCCTCTCTTTCCCTGCTACCACCAACACTGTTCAAAACTGTCAGTATGCATACTGCTTTCTTCTTAACTTTTGAAATGATCGCACAGATGATGTGGATTTAATTTAAAACTTTTAATTTATTTATTCTTTGTTGACAATGTCAGTCCCACTAGGGTAGTAGCCTCTTTTTAGGGGAGATCCAAGCTGGTATTTATACTACTAAGGGAAATTTGGCCATTGCATCAGGGAACCTCCTCTACCCTTTTTGATAGGCACAGTCAGGTCTTTTACTTTCACTTGAGCAACCACCAACTCAGGCAGATGGAGACATAGTTTAACATGTCATCCAAAGGACAACACACTCAGAAGTGCAGCACCCCCTTATACTGCACTGTCAGAAATCCTTCTACTTGGAGTAGAATCAACACACACACACACACACACACACACACACACACACACACACACACACACACACACACACACGTGCTCACACACACACACACACACACACACACACACACACACACACACACACACACACACACACACACACACACACACACACACATACACACCTCTTTCCACTTGTATCAGTCCACAACACCGCTGCTAGTTTCTGCACACGGCAGTCTTTTTCTCTTCTTGTTCCTGGCTGTGAGAAATCAGGTTGCCCTGCCCGATCTAGCTCCAACCATGCCACTGCTGGTGCTCATTTGCTTGTTTCAGTAGTTTGCACCTGAAAGGTCAGTTCAGTTCTTAGCTGTGAAATCAAATTGATCTGTGTGAATGCATTTGCTTTGTCTCATTGGCTGAAAAATGTTAAAGCAACAGGACACATGCTAGCAGGAAGACATCCATCCATCCTCAACCTCTTTTTCTCATTTTGCACATGGGGTTAGGGTGTCGCTTCCACAGTGACAATCATCTCAAGCCAAGGTTTGCACCAAGGTGGCTAGCCTTGCTGCAGTAATTCATTTCTACCACTCACTCACACACACACACACACACACACACTCTCACCTATGGCCAATTTAGAGTGCCCAAGCCAAGTACTGCATAGCTTTGGAATGTGGGAGGAAACCAGAGCACCTGGAGGAAATCCATGTGACCACAAGGAGGACATGCAAACTCTGAAGAGAAGGCACCTCAGCCAAGAATTGAATTGGAGAACCTCTTGCTGTGAGGCCACAATGCTAACCTCTACACCACCACAGCCACCCACTTGCAGGCAGACACAATGCTGATATTAGGAAAACTTTTTATTAAAGCAGCTGTAAAAAAAAAATGAAAATTTTACTTTTTAAAAAAATTAATGTGGCTGGGCCCCTGAGTCAAAACCAGGCCAAAGGCAGTTGCCTTGGTTAACTAGTGCTGGATTTGGCCCTGTGTGTATGTGTATGTGTGTGTATGAGTGAAAGGGAGAGTGAGAGTGTGTGTGTGTGTGTGTGTGTGTGTGTGTGTGTGTGTGTGTGTGTGTGTGTGTGTGTGTGTCTGTGTGTGTCTGTGTGTGTGTGTGCATTTTCCCCCAAGCATATATGTGTGTGTGTTTGTGCGTGTGAGTGTGAGTGTGTGTGTGTCTGTGTGTGCCTCTGAGTTCTGTGGATCTGCTTTCATTCAGTCATCACAGATGGCCGTCATTATAGTCCCACAGTTTATTTTGTCAAGTTTAAATTGAAAAAATGACATCTAATTGAGTGCAGGTTAGTAATCAATGGTGAATTCCACAATCACAGTTTTCCATAGGAAATCAGTAGAAGTACATTTTCTAAGTGTGCATCAGCAGTGATTAGTTTCTTTTGTGAAATGTTTTCCTTTATACTGTGTGAATGTCCAGTTGTTATATATAAGTTCAGAGGTGTGAAGTGTTATCTGTTGCAAAATTGCTTTAATTTTGTTTTTTCACCTGGACAAGGTTATGACTGATTGTTTTCATCTGGCTGTAACCTCATTGAAATTTATTTATTTATTTTATTTATTTACACTTGTTAACTGGGTAGTGTCCGACTAGGCTAGTAGCCCGTTTTCAGTGGAGACCAGGGAGAAAAGCTCCACTACAGTGACAGTAGAATGAAGGATAATAGTTATGTACATAAATAAACAATGCATTTTATACAGTGTCATGAGCAGTACAAGTAATGGAGTGAAAAAAAATGCAATTAAACAAATTCAATGCTAATATATAAAGTTATAAAGAGAGCAGTGTGCAGGACATACAAAGACAATTCAGAATTGTTAGTACATGAGCTAGACTGCTTGTCAGAGTGTGAGGTGATAAACCCTAGTTTCTTAAAGGCACTTAAAAGGTATAACAGACTGGCATTAGTGAAGTAAATAGGAGAATGAATTAGCCAGGAGCAATACAGTTGCAAAGCCAGTTACTACTGAGATGCTCTTTTAGGGCTTTTTTAAATAAGGACAAGTTTGGGTTAGTTTGGATGTGCTGAGGAAGAGAGTTCCAGTCCTTAGCTATCTTGTAGGAGTGGAGGGAGTCACTGTAGTAGTTGTGAGACTGGGCAACTTTTAGCATAAGTTTATCAGATGATCTAAGGGGTCTACAGGTAGTTGAGTTGTATCAGATTTGAGAGAGCAGGACAGTTCCTGCAGTTGTGAATGACTTTGTGATCAACGATAAATTGGTTTTGCGATAAGAGGTTGGGCAGCTCTAGCAATTTGAGCTGTTAGAGAATGGAGCAGCGATGTGTTTTATGGTGCTGGCAGCAAACTTAGCTATGTTGTTATAGCATGACTCTAGGTTATTAGTCTTATGAATGTTGGTGAAGATAGGTGAGCAATAAAGGAGGGAAGATAGAAAGTGAGATCTAGCTGTGGCTCTATAGAGGGTACCAAGTTTGGAGTGGACTTTTTTGATTGTTAGAATGATGTGTTTATTGAACTTTAGTCTGTCATCTGTTGTGACACCTAGAAGTTTGATTTGGGCAGTAGGTTCTATTTCAGTACCATTAGAGGAGTGACTAGTGATGGGTGGTAAGCTATGCATGATTGATTTGTTTGTAAAGATCATTAACTTGGTCTTGTTTGGTTTAAGGATGAGCTGATGGCTGGAGAGATAATTCTTAATGTCTTGGAAAGCTAATTGTGTTTTGTGCTGAAGCTGTTGTGGGGAGGGGGCTGAGCAGATAAGAGAGGAATCATCAGCATAGTGGATTATGGTTCCAAGTTGGGTGGCTGAATGTAGGTTGCTGGTAAATATGGAAAAGAGGAGGGGACCAAGTATGGAACCTTGGGGTACCGCAGTGGTGAGATGTAGGAGTGGTGAGAGAATGTTGTCCCATTTTGTAGCTTGCTGTCAGATACTCAGATAGCTGATAGAAATGTAACTCAACAAGTGATTGGAGAAGTATTATGAACATGATTAGTAGCACAGAGAGAGAATGCCCTGACCTCATTCCTGGTGATCTGTAGTTGAGTAACAAGCCCAAGTATCAGAGGAGCAAAACCGGGGGGGGGAGGGGGTTGAAGTTTAAGAATAACTATGTTTGCCATTTCTGTAGGAGGCTGCCTGATAATAAGCACACTTGTGCTGTATATCCCAAGCATAGGTCAGATGAGACATACATACCAACCACAGGGTTCCAGGGGGTGAGAGGCAGCCAAGAACAGTATGCTGCACTCTCTTCAGGGAAACATGACAGTGTACAGGCATGTTTTTGTGTAGTCCTGGTGGCTGCCATTGTTCATTATCGACTGATGGGTGGGGGTGGGGGGTATGATGCATAAATAAAATCACAGCCAGACATTGATGATGGCCTACTGGTATCTGATGTTAGTCACTGAGGTTACCAGTTAGGTATTCCCCAGCAGATAGTGGGGACCCACTTAAAGGGTAATAGTGGGTACTAAGGCAAGCAGCTGGGGGAACAAATGGGTGCATAGGGTCCAAGGGAGGCAATAAGCATTAGTGCTCAACAAACATCTGACTCTCCTACCTCTGCCTGGCAAACAAACAGGCTTTCAACAAGTTATTTCCCACTGGAAACAGGGAACCCTGATGGAGTAATGTGAGATAATAAGCCAAACTGTAGGGAGCAAGTTTGCCTGTAAAATACTGAGAATAAGTCTCATGGTCAAAAGGCTGTAAAGGATAAAAAAAAAAGTCAAGAAACCCAGTGTAGCGTATGACAGCAGTTTGTTGGGGATGAAGACTGGCAGGAGTAGTGTTCAATACAAACATCAACAAGCTTATACACTTTGGGGTAATAAATGTAGTAGAAGGAATACTCCTATGCAAAACAGAGAGTAATATGATTTTAGGGGGTATCTGTCAGTATGTTGAATAGCAATTTGTTTGATAGTATAGTCAGGTGTGGAAGCAGATCAGAAGCACTGTTTGTTGAGTGCTTTTATATGCTGAAAGCAGGAATATTGAATGTTTGCAATTACAGTAAATGGGATTTTGTTGTAATGTCAAAAGTTTCAGATATACCAATAATT
Organism: Protopterus annectens; assembly: GCF_019279795.1. Taxonomy (NCBI): domain Eukaryota; kingdom Metazoa; phylum Chordata; order Ceratodontiformes; family Protopteridae; genus Protopterus; species Protopterus annectens. The sequence goes on along the minus strand of NC_056746.1, from coordinate 866,641,674 downwards.
TCGTCCCTAGGGGTGGGAGTGTGTGTCTTTGCAGGTTAAGGGTACAGTAAGGACTGGGCTGCTGTATGGGTTGTGAGTCTGAGTGTCTTGATTATGAGGATTATTAAGGAAAGAGTTTTCCATAAAGTATGGTATAGGGTTGGGTTTAGGAAGAGTTAAGGATAGTATTTGCACACACTTGTAAAGTTTGCCTCCCCCCATTCTTTCTAATATGTGATAATCCTAACCTTAGCCCTCCCCTGCCCCTATATTTAACCCTACTCATGGTAGGGTATTGGTTAAGTGATCACAAAAAGAAACTAACTACTTCCTCTTTTGATTGCTTGAACTTATGATCCATTTGTTTTTTTATTGGTAAGTATGCTTTCAATGTGCAGGCATTGATCTGCTGTGTTTCAGTGCTTGCTCATATCAATGGTGTATCATATAATCTTTTTGTATCTTTTTATCAACTGTGCTTGACAACCACCAAAACCCTTCCATTTTCTGTGCTTTACCAGCCACTTGCAGGCATAGGCACTACATGTGAGACTTTTACTAGAGAGTAGAAGTGACTCACACTGACTGATGTTGGGTACAGAGACTAGGCCCATATGACAAAGTTGACAAGTAGAAATTACACCATTCAGACAGCTGTGGGGGATAGATGACCTATGCCTCAACTGCAGAGTGATCAACTAACATGTTACATTGTCTCCTCTGTGGCTAAAGCCACACTTTCATGCATTCATGAAGTGGGACTACTGTGCATATGTAATTTAGTGGGGATGCACATTGTTGGCTATAGTGGCCACATGGTTTTCTACCCACTGCCACTTAGTGTGAGCCACATAGAGAGTCAAGTTACCTCCTTCTCTGGTGCAATACAGCAATGGCCTCTTACTCCTACCCTCTCCGGGCAGCTTTTCCAATGCCATTATTAGTAATAAGGCCTGAGTTGTTTGGGATGCAGACTAGGTTTATCAGTTTATCTGTTTAACTGTCAGTCTTGTATATGACAAGGAATATATTGATGTTTTAATCATCATAAAGGCTTAAAAATAAAAACACAGTGGCAAATGCCAACAATATGCAGAGGCAGATAGCAAGTGATGTTGGTCTAGAATGAAGACTCACCATCAAGTATAAACTTGTTGATAATAAAGGAATAAGGATCAGTTCCCCAAAACAGAAAATTATACCACAGAATACTCACAATGTTTTCCTTGGAGCAACCCCTCGACCAAAATGCTTATGTGGGAATGTTTGCAGTCACTCCCTCTTATCCTTATACTAACTCCATGGTAACACAACCACAGTTAATAAAGGAACAATGAGCAATGGAGAACTGATTAGCTAGACAAACTGTGATTTATATCATAAGTAACAAAACACAGCAAAAATAATAAAAAAAGTAACAATGGGAAAATTAAACTAAACAGTGGCGCAGCATGCCATAGTCAGTCTTCAGTTTTATTGACTCATCTCTTAGGTTTCCACAGTTACCAATGCTTTTGTTATCAGGTGCACAGCATTGTTTTTGTTTATTGTTATCAATTTCCTCTTCCGTAAAATTAAATGAATCATGTAACAGACTGTAACTATTTGTGGTATGAAAACCTTTCAATAGGTTTTGTTCTGTTATTATCTGTTATGTTGAGTTCCTATGAGTACAATGAAAACGCATTATGTCGAATGCATTTTCGTCTACAATTGTAGAGCGAACAGGCAAAACAGTGAAGCAGCTGTTCAGCAAATTCCTTCCCTGGGAAAGAAGTCACTTGACCGCTTCCTTGTTTTGCCGTGTTCTGAAGTGTAGTGTGGTCCCTTGTCCGGTATAGTTCCCAAGCGTGATTGTGCAACAGTTACTGACCTTAGGGTTAGGGTGCGGGTTAAGGTAAGTGCATATGTATGAAAGTGTTTACTGTTTTATATTTTGTGTTAAATGCATGGTTGAGTTACGTGTGAATGTGTTTTTAGTTGTTTACGTTTGTTTTGGGGGGGTAGAATTAGGGTTAACGTAAGTGTGTATGTGTTTGGAGCTGTTTATGTAAATGTGCGAGAGTTGCTGACCTTAGGGTTAGGGTGCGGGTTAAGGTAAGTGCATATGATTTAAAATGTTTACTGTTTTTTTTTTTCGTTAAATGTATATTTGGGTTATGTGCATATGTGTATTTAGTTGCTTACTGGTTTTTGGGGGGGTATAATTAGGATTGGGTATGTGTGTATGTGTTTGGGAGTGTGTAATGTGTTTTTTTGTGGGGGTTGGAACAGCGATTTCTTTCCCTAGGAAAGAAATCGCTGTTCTTTGGATTCGACATTTTCAGCTTTCACTGAAAATGTGTCGATGTAACATTGTTCGCTGTTTTAAGCGTTCGATATTGCAATATAGACCCGTTATGTTGGAGACCTTAGTAACCTTTCACATTGCTTTTTCTTGCACTGCACAACATAAAAAAACACCTACAGCATCATCTCCATGCTAACATAACATTCTGAAATGGTTATATTTTTTAAGATCTAGATACATTGTAGAAGAATTACTTGTTTTTGTTTGTTCTCTACTAAAGAATTCATCTTTCAAAGTATTAGCAATTTCTTTAGTTTGACATTTCTTTACCTTTTGTGTTGACATTAATTTGGGCTCTTTTACTGATTTTTCCTTTACATCATACAGAAATAATGAGTTTGTTGGTTGAGAGTTGATGACTGGATTATACTTGACTTGAAGTATATTTGAGGTACTCTGTACACTCTCACTTTGCCTTAGGTCTGCTTTTACAGATTTGGGTTCTGCAAATGTTTGGTATATGATCTCATCACACAAGCTAGTCTGGTCTGTAGCACATTTTAGTTAAACTGTTTCTATGGCTTTTGGAAACTGGGCATCTTTACTGTTCTCTGTATTAGTCATCTCACTCAGACAGCAGGGGCAGAGAATGCAAAAAAGTGTGAGCCCAAGCATTGTCCTTTTGTTTGGGTTTTTTTTTTTTAATTTTTTTTTTCCTTTTGCAGGTCTGATAAATTAATATCCCTTTCATGTATTAGCATGAGAAACAATGCCTGCCCAGCTTTGGTTTAATTTGTTGTTTGTTTCTACTAAATATTTATCTGAGACTTTATTTTCAGGCAATTTTTTTTTACCCTTAGTGGGTAACTTGAGAAAAGAATCATATTGTTCATTCAATTTCAAATGCACCTTTTTTCTTTTTTGCATGCATATGAATAAGGCTTTTATTATTTTGGCATTTTTGTTTCAGCTCTTGGAAGTATTAAGTGTAATTAAGTCACTGTTAACTGCATTGCTGTATGTTTTTGTATATAACCTTTAGGAGCTCCTCTCTGATTAATGCCAATTGATTATTTTTAATTAAACTTTCAGAGTTCTTCTGTGATCAGTTCTTGACTTTGTTTTTGGTCTCTTTAACAGCTCATTTTCAGCTTGCATATTCTGTTACTTGACTTTTATCAAGTTACTGTTTACATTTTGCAGCTCCTGCCTCAATTTTCTTTTCCAGTCTGGGAATACATGTCAGCTTCAGTCCAAAACTGTCTTTTCTTTTGTTTTTCAAGTTCCAGCACCAGGTTGATTTTCTCTTTTTCTTTTCAGCTTGTGATGTCACTTGACTTTTCACTTTCAGTTTTACCTTTGTATTCACTGTCCCAGCTTGCACAGAAAGTATGGAGAGTCTTTTGAACAAGTCAAATATTTTTCTGTTAGTTTTATTTTACCACATATTTTGTTAGCAAAAGTCAACCAACAATGTTGTAAAAACTTTTTGTCATTTTGTTTTTATTTTCACAAACCAACTTTTAATATTAATTCTCTTTGCTTAAAGACAGTATGCCCTAGCTCTCTTAGAATTTCTACACTCTCAGTTAATGCTCTAACTTCATCGTGCAGATACACATTGCATTGAAAGAGAACCTGCTTTTTCTTTTATTAGATAATTGCTGCACAAGTATATTTTCTGCAACAATCTCCATTACCTTTTCTACAATTTCTAGTTTATTAATAGTATTCTCAAAAATTGTTCCTCAGCATCATATCTATTCATGTCCTCTTAAAACCTTTAGAGCTAGAGTTGTCACATTTAACTTTTCAACAGTGGACTGCAAAGTATCCATTTGTTCTGGCCTATCAGAGATATTCTGATACAAAGCATTCTTATTCTGTTGTACCATAACACTGTTTGTATCCAAATTAGCTGACCAGCACTACTTTATTTTGCAAAACCATGTTACTGTAACTCATAGGTTCATAGGTGCATAGACTAGTACTAGGCTAACTGCCCTTGTGGGACATTTGAAGCCTAGCCAATTGCATAGTTTAATATCTGTTCATCTGTCATGATAGCAACACAGTTATTGTTTTGCTCATTACCTCTTTTGGCTGTTATTTGCCAATATGGGCATTTTACCATTAGTTTTACCAGGTTTGCATTCTTTCTTGCAATACACAGCAAGAAACTCCCTTTTTCCTTTTGGATGTTTTTACTTTTTAATCAGTATTTCTTGCTTTACACAATAATGAATACCCTTTCCTTGCCAGAGGGTTTTAATTTATAAATGTAATCATTCTCTAATATTAATTTCATAAAATGCCACTAGCACTTTGGTAAAGGAAATTTCATCACACACACCATTTTTGTTGCAAGAGCTTTCATCTCCAAGGTACCCTTTAACTACCATGAAGACCAGCTTTTTTGTTGGCACTGGATAACTATTCTCTTAGGTTTATGAGTTTTGAATATTAACAATTACTAGAATTCCAGAAGACTGGCCTTTTTATGTAGATGTCCTTTACACTTTACCACAAGGCTCTTATGACTGTTCAGCCACCAGCTAGTATAATTCAGTGCTGTATAATGTTATACATTTTGCAACAGGCAATTCATAGGAAGAGTCATATGACATTGTGATCTGTAGTGAGAGTAGGGAACATGTTGAGGAGACCCTGGAGAGGTGGGGATATGCTCTAGAGAGGAGAGGAATGAAGATCAGCAGGACTAAGACAGAATATATGTGTGTAAATAAGAGGGAGGGTAGCGGAATGGTGATGATGCAGGGAGTAGGGTCGGCAAAGGTGGATGAGTTTAAATACTTGGAATCAACAGTTTAGAGTAATGGTAATTGTGGAAGAGAGGTAAAGAAGAGAGTACAGGCAGGGTGGAGTGGATGGAAAAGAGTGTCAGGAGTGATTTGTGACAGACTGGTACCAGTAAGAGTGGAAGGGAAGGTCTACAAGAGGGTTGTGAGATCAGCTATGTTATATGAGTTGGAGACGGTGGCATTGACAAAAAGGTAGGAGTCAGAGCTGTAGGTGGCAGAGTTAAAGATGTTAAGATTTGTATTGGGTATGACGAGGATGGACAGGATTAGGAATCAGTATGTTAGAGGGTCAGCTCAGGTTGGACAGTTTGGAGACAAAGCCAGAGAGGCGAGATTGCATTGGACATGTGCTGAAGAGGGATGCTGGGTATATTTGGAAAGGGATGCTAAGGATGGAGCTGCCAGGTAAGAGGAAAAGAGGAAGGTCTAAGATACAGTTTATGGATGTGGTGAGGGAGGACATACAGGTGGTGGGTGTGACAGAGCAAGATGCAGAGGACAGGAAGAAATGGAAACAGATGATATACTGTCACAACCCCTAATGAGAACAACCAAAGAAGAAGAAGAAGAAGAAGAAGAAGAAGAAGATATTTATATAAATTTTCTTTAAATTTTTCTTGCTCTTGTCTCACACTATGCTTAATTTGTTTGTCCAGCTTGTTTATTTCAGTTTCCAAAGTTGTACTTTGACCTATCTTCCATTTCTTATATTTTTTTGTTTCTCACCTTAGACAGGTATTTTGTTATTATGGAAATATATCCCCCTGACATTGTATGCCTAGATCATGATGTTAAACATTTTTTTTTATTTTTTTGTATTCAAACAATTTCTGTTTCAACCTTCCATCAAAAGTTTTTTTCCATTGAACACATCACTCCAGTTAGTTTTTCATAGTGACTGTTTTGTTTTGTATATAATCTGTAATTAATCTTCTGTGCATTGGTTTACATTTATATGTTCATAGTGAATACTAGGCTATCTGCCCTAGGGCATTTATAAGCCTAGCCAGAGTGTGTTTGGCTTTTGCCTCCCTTTTAGATTAGTTAACTGTGCCTCTGTATAGTAGGTCAGAGAAGATAGCCCTTTAAGGTTAGTTTACTGTGCCTCTGTCTAGCAGGGACACAGAAGAAATCCCAGGGGTAAATTTATGATCTCCCATCCACTCATCAAGATTTCTCTTGAAGAGGGTCAGTGAGGGGCTCTGCCTAACATGAATTGGGATTCTGTTCCAGAGTGAGGGGAGCCTCTGGGATATCAATCTGTCCCTCCAGCATGTCCTATTTATTGCTGTGCTGAGGTTTAATTCCCTGGAGTGTGTAGTTCTAAGGAATTTGGATTTCCTGAGGTGGAGCATGTCCATTAATTCTGGGTTAGACATGGCTTTGTACGTCAGGCATAGATCGCCTCTGAGTAGGTGGTAAGCAACTGAGTTGAGCTGGAGTTTCTTTAGTCAAACTGCATAGGGCATCTGTTTGAGGCCCGTGATCCTCTTGGTGAGGTACTTTTGGGGTATCTCCAGTTGCTGCAGGTGTCAGGTAAGGTACAACCCAAATGGGGCATTGTATTCAATTATGGGCCTGATGTGTGATGAGTAGAGGGGCACAATGACCGCTCTTGATCTAGATGTGAACCCTTTTGTGATAAGGAGGGTTATATAGAAGGTCTTTCTAACCATTTTGGCAACGTGATTGTCAAAGGAGAGATTATTAACTACTTGGGTCCCCAAATCCCTAATTACTTCTTCCGTACTTAATGTTTTGCCACCTATGTGGTAATTTGTGGGCACTTTGTTTTTCCCAAAGGGGATGACTATGCACATTTTGGCATTTAGCTTGAGGCCGTGGCACTGGCACCAGGTATCCATCTCTGTGAGACCCTTTTGGAGGATGCTTGTGTCAGCCGGAGAGTCAATCATGGCTCCCAGTTTGCAGTCATCTGCAAACCTGGTCAGCCATAGCCCTCCCGTGTTAGCCTGTACCTCAGAGAAGTATATACCGAACAAGAAAGGTCCCAGGACCGAGCCTTGTGGGATGCCACTTTTAACTGGTTTAGAGTCTGACATGGCACCTGCAATTCTGACCATGTGGGTTCTATCCCTGAGCCAGTTTGCAACCCATCTTGTGACATAGGGGTTGATATTTAAGCTGGTAAGCTTATTTATGATGCCCGAGTGGGGTATTGTGTTGAAGGCTTTTGCGAGGTCCAGGTAGGCTGTATGGACTACCTTCCTCTCATCTATGGCTTTGGTAACTGTTTCAAAGAAGTCAACTAGATTTAAGAGGCAAGATCTGCCCTTAACAAAGCCAAATTGGGTAGGTTCCAGTGTCTGGAGGTTCCCAATGTCTTTCTTTATGAGTTCCATGATGATACGCTCCATAGCTTTGCAGACCAGACAAGTCAGGCTTATAGGGCGATAGTTCCCAGGGTCTGTTGTGGCACCACCTTTGTGGAGTGGTACCACTGTTGCTGTACGCCATTCTTTGGGTACATATCCTGTAGTAAGGCTGAGTTTGAACAGTGACTTTATGTGAGGGTTCAGTTCTTCTTGGAGCTCATGTAAGACGCAGCCCGAGACACCGTCTGGTCCCATTGATGCTGTGTTTTTTGCTTTGGAGAGGGCAGCTTTCACCTGTGCATCTGTGATGTCTGGGAGGCTACATTCTGTTGGGATAGACATTTGCTCTTTTGGGGGGGGAAGGGGGGGGAGTTTGCACCGAACCTGTCTGCCAAGATGTTGGCAATGTCTGTGGGTTCAGTGTATTTTTTGCCATTTTCTACTAACTCAGAGCATATCTGGGAGTTGCTGCCCAGATCCCTGACATAACTAAAGAAGGCCTTGTGATTATCTTTAGCATCTTGGGCAATTTTTCTTTTGAAGCTGGCCTTTGATGATTTTATGAGGGATCATAGTTTCTTGTTAGTACTGATCAGAGATGCCTTCCCTTTTGAGGATTTTGCTCTATCATGTAGTAGCGTCCTCCTTCTGTTGTATAGCTTATTTATGGCCGGGGTCCACCAGACAGGTCTCCTGCTTTTGGAGGAGTGAGTCTTGGTTTTATTTGGGATAACACTATCCATGCATTCCTGTAGGTGCTCATAGAATGAGTTTGTAAAGGATTCTGCGTTTCGGGCAGTATTGTCCACTGGCCTGGGGGGGGGGGGGTTTAAAGGATTCCACCTCAGTTTTGGGAAGTGTGAAGTTTGCTTTTGAGAAAATTTTCACAGTGGTTTCCTTGGCTGGGAGTGGGGATGGGATATGGATGTCCAGTGAGATTAGTTTATGGTCAGATCTTACCAATGAGGGGTTTACCTCTGGTGTGGAACATAGAGTCCCCATGTTGGTTATGACCAGGTCCAATATGTTGTCCCCTCTTGTGGGAGTGTTGACCAGTTGTTCCATAGGGTTTGAGTTTATAAATTCTAGGAACCTTTGGGCAAGGGTGTTGGAGCTTGAGTAGTTTTCCCAATCAATGTTTGGGTAGTTGAAGTCACCCAATATTATAGTGTTTGGAGAGACCTTCATATTCTCCAATGTTCTCAGGAAAGCTGAGTGGGGTTCCTGAGATTGGGAGGGTGATCTGTAGCAGGCTACAAACTGAAAGGCAGTTTTGCCCACTGTTAGTTGCACATGGATGGTCTCCGATGCTTCGTGCAGTGCCACTAACCTGGAGATGTGGGTATCTTTGATGAATATGGATACTCCCCCTCCTTTTGTGTTTCGGTCCGAGTTTTGGGGCCGAAAAGTATGGTATGAGTTATAACCTGGTAGTGCTGGGGTGCTCTCGGGAGCCTTGAACCAGGTTTCTGTTACTGCACAGATACCGATATTCTCCATACTGAGGAGAGTCTCGAGTGCGTGCATCTTGAGGTTTAGACTTCTGGCGTTGAGTAGCGTTACCCTTAGTTTGTTTCTCCTTGTGTTGTCTATAGAGGTGGGTTTGTCTTTTGAGACTTGCCTAAAAAAGGCACTATGGGGTTGGCAAGAGCCTTAGCCAGTATTCGAAAGCCCAGGGGTGACAGGTGCAAGCCGTCCCTAGTGAAGCAACGTGGCTTGTCGAGCATGTCATCCCAGGCTGACAGACACTGGATCCCCTTTGAATGACACCAATACTTTAGCCAATTGTTAAAATTGATCATTTTGTCTTTATACTGTGGCATCATTCTTCTTGAGGGCAAGATGCTACTCAAGGTCAGGGTCATACCGGCCTGGGCTACATGATCAGAGAGCTCCTCTATGTCTCTTTTCATGTAGTCCAGGGAGGTACATCTCAGGTCATTCACACCAGCATGGACACTGACGGAGTTATATTTGTATTTGCTTTGGAGTGACCTGAGTGCTTGTGTTATGTGGCAGATCCTGGCACCCGACAGGCAGCTTACAGTGACCTTCTCCTTGTCCAGTCTGGTGAGTGGGACGTCAGTGTGTCTGACAATAGAGTCACCTATTACAAGTGTATTTGGTGTGTTGTTTAGCCTTAAGGGCTGTGACTGTGTAGCACACTGACTTTGTGAAATATGTGATATGTGGGTATTGTTGTGGGGTAGCAGTTGCTTGAATGTCTGCTTTGGAGGTCTCTGCTGCTTTGGCAGATTTTTATTTAGAGCCTCTGAGTATGTTTTTGTGTGTTTATGTGTTTGGTTTGCTGATGCGATAGGTCTATGTGAGACTGGATTTGTGGTGTGAGTTGTTCCCTTCTCCTCCTGACTGACTGTGCCAGTCTTGGGTTTAGAGAGCTCAGCCTCCAGTTTGGCTGTACAGTTGCATCTCTCACATATATTTGAGCTTGTTGGGAGGAGGAGAGGGTGGTCTGTGTACATAAGGCAATTGTAACATTGCCTCAAGATTCCCAGATTCACTAGCTGGACTGGGGAGTAAACCTGAAACTGTCTTTTGGACATGCCAGAATAGTATAAGGAACTGCTTATTGACTGCTTATTAATTTCAGTTTGGCAGAATTATTTAGCCACAAATTAACATTTATAACCCCAAGATCACTGCACATTAACAGTGGTAAAACTTGACTTGAAGTAACAGTAATTTCTTTAGGAACGCAAACAATGTCTAGTATGTTCCATTCCCTGGTAGTTTTTTGTTTTTGTTTTTGTTTTAAAATCTGAAGCAATTTTTGTTCCTGAACATATGTTCTGAATAATTTCCTTACTAATGTTGTTGAATCAATGTTATTCCAGTCTGTTTCTGGTAAATTTAAGTCCCCAGCTAATATTAATTTCCCTCCTGTGTTTCATGCAAGAAATGTATGAATTCCTCTAGGTCATCAACACTTGAATTTGGTGGTCTATACACTCCACAATTGTTATATGTTCCAGGGTTGTCTTTATTATCACAGTTACACAATCTATAGTATTGGTGTTATCGCTGAACATGTAATAATCACAGGTGTCATAGCGATCTTTAATCCCTATCAGAAATTCTCCACCTGATTGTTTGTTAGAATGTCTATTACAGTAAAACATTTATACCCTGACAGAACTGGTTTCCAGTCATTGTTCTTTATCCATGTTTTACAAACAATAACAACATCAATCTTGTGGAAATGTAGCAAATTTTCTAGTAAAAAAGCTTTATTATTAATACTCCTAACATTAACAACCATCAGAGACGTATCAAATGCTATCTGTGAACTAAGTTTTCAACATGGTAAAAATCCTGCTTAGTATTTGTCAAATATTGCAAAATATCTGCTGCAAAAATTCTCTACCCTGATCTTGACAAATGTGTGCCATCCTGTTTGAACATGTGTCTGCCCAAAACTAGGCTTGGATGCTCTACACATTTCCATTTTTTAAAACATGACATTTTCTTCCATGTAGGTATTTACCCCAAATATCTTTTCATTCATGGTGACTTGACTATCCTTTCTATATGTCATTTGTGAAAAATCCATCCTAACACCAGTACAAGCTATACTGTCTAAGAGGGCTATAAGTTCCCTACTAGCAGTCACAGAGTCCTTGAGGATGAGATCATTTGTACCAACATGAATAAAAACAGATCCATACATCCTTACATTAAGGCATTCTAAGGCTTGTCTCACATCTTTTATTTTTGATTCTGGCATGCATAACACTATTCAATGTTCATAATTTTCTGTGGAAATGTAAATATCATTTCCTCCAATAATTGAATCACCAATTACAAGAATATATTTTCTAACCAGATCTGAAGAATCTTCAACTTCTGATACAATAATATCTACTCTATCAGTTGTGCAAAGGAATGATCTTCATCACCATTAGTCTTATTAATCCCACTGTTTTCATTGTGTATTAAGCTTGCAAACATACAATTCTCATCCAGCTGGCTTTATACATCCACAGCATGAGCCATGTAGTCAGCATCTGTCTTACTCTTCTTTCTTCTTACAGTAATGTTTTTCAATCCTTCTATGTTCAGTGTTGATTTCTTCCTTTTCACCTGCCCCTTACCTCTTTTTTCTACTTTCTCTTTTGGAAAAAATATGCCCTTTTTGTAGACTGATGGTTTTCTGATCAAAGAAAACATTATCATTCCCCGTAAACTGTGTGTTACATAACAGTGTCCTTTGTAGTACATATTCTCTTTACTTTACGTCTCCTTTTTCTTCCTTGTTATTTGCTGTGTAACTTCTTCCTTTCTTTCTGTTTTTGTTTCCTTCTAAAAAACCCAGATCTTCAGATTGCTGAATACTTGCATCCAGAATTCCAAAGTTGTCAGGGGCACTATCTTGTTTCATAGTGGTTGAATGATCTTTGCAGACAATAGATTCATTTCCTAAATGTGTTCTATTTGCTCTTTGCCTAACATTATTTAGTTCATCAGTCCAGTCATTAATATATGAAACAACAGTTTTCCAAGCCATGCCAATTGCACAAATGCAATCATCTTCAATAAGTCTAGATTTACTTCTAATAATGGTAAGCAAAATCATCCAACTTTTGACATGAGGAAAACAGATCACCAGTGTTATCAGTTGTTAAATATGCATAGCGTTTATTATACTGTACAAGATATTTGTGCTTTAGCAAATCATTAATAAATTGCTCATTTAAGGAATCCATATTCAGTTTCAATTGAATAAAAAAATTATAAAAGAAAAGACTAATCAAAATCAGTCACCACAGGATCATAGGATCATAGGATATTACTAGGCTATTGACCTGGAGATCATTTCAAGCCTAGTCATTTCATCCTAATGTAATACCACAGATACTCTAGTAAATACCTAGAATTGTATTTATTAATGGCTGCCCATATCCAGGAGGATTGTGGGCACTATCCCTGGTAAGAATTTATGGTGCCCCATCCACTCCTCCAGGTTCCTTTTGAACAGTGTCATAGAGGTACTCTGCTTCACATGAATTGGCAGCCTATTCCAAAGATGCAACAGTTGATGAGAGACAAATATGCCCTTCCAGCACATCCTATTTAAATCACAGGCCATATTTAGGTCCTGGAAAGGGTAGCTCTACTCCTGTTTGATTTAAAGATGTCCAGCAAATTCATTAGGTTTGGGTGGGAGATTGCTCTGTAAGACAGGCATACTTCTCTCCTAAGAAGTCTATACAATACCGAGTATAGTGACAGTGACTTTAGTCAGTCTGTGTAAGGCATGTGCTGGAGTCCCTTGATCTTCTTAGTTAGAAACCTCTGAAGACTCTCCAATTGCTGCAGGTGCTTTGCACGGTACATGTTGAAAGGGCATTATACTCAGTTATGTGCCTGATTCGTGATGAGTATAGGGGGTTATGACCTCCTTTGCTCTAGAAGCAATGTCTTTGCTAATCAAGTGTGCTTTGTAGAAAGCCTTCCTTACTACAGTGGATACATGGTGGTCAAAGTTAAGGTCGCAGTCTACTTGTGATTCCAGATCCCTTACCAATTTGTAGGTACATAGGGTATTGTTGTTAATTCGATAGTGTGAAGAGACATTGTTTTTACCAAAGGGAATGATGATGCATTTGTTTGCATTCAGTCTGAGACTGTGACTAAGACCAGTTGTTGGTCTGCATAAGACCCTCCTGAAATATACTGACATCATTTGGGGATTCAATAAATGCACTCAGTTTGCAGTTGTCTGCAAATGATCAGCCGCAAACATTTAGTTTTGGCCTGAACTTCTGACAAGTATATAGCAAACAGTAGGGGTACCAACACTGACCCTTGTAGCAGCCTGCTAGTGACAGGTCTGTTGGTTGATGTGGATTCACCCACTTTGATAGTGTGTGTCCAGTCTGTGAGCCAGTTGTTAACCCATCTTACAACAAAGGGATTTACATCCAGTTTGCTAAATTTATCAGTAATGCGTGAGTGTGGGATTGTGACAAGGACCTTTGCCAAGTTGAGGTATGCTGTGTACACAGATTTGCCCTCATCAATGGCCCTGATCACAGTTTGGAAGAAATCCACCCGGTTTAACAGGCAGGATCTGCCCTTGATTAAGCCAAATTGAGTTGGATCCAAGGTTTGGAGGTTGCTTATGTCTTTATTTATGAGGTCCATGATAATACATTCCATGGCTTTACAGATGAGGCTGGTCAGACTTATGGGTGTATAATTCTCTGGGTCTTTTGCTAAGCCACCTTTGTGGAGGGGGATAACTGTTGCTGTTCTCCATTCCACATGAACAAAGCCAGTGGTTAGGCTGTGACTGAATAGGGTACTTAATGGTGATGCTAGCTCATGTCATGTTTTAATTTGTTTAGAAGACAGCCTGGGATGCTGTCTTGTCACATAGAGGCTGTGTGCTTTGTCTTAGACAAGGCTTTAATGACCTGCTCTTCAGATACTGTATGTAGGGTGGGAGGGTGTTGTGGGCAAGGTTTGTGATAAGTTTGGTGGGGATAAGGAAGTGAAACTTTCACCAAATCTGTCCACTAGCAGGTTTGCTATCTTTGCAGGATCAGTGTGTGTGATACTGTTAGTCACTAGTTCGGCACATGCTTGGGTCCCACCTTTTAAGCTATGTATATAGCTGTAAAAGGCCTTATGATTGTCCTTGGCTGTGATTGCTAAGTTTTTCTCAGATTTACTCTTAGAAGATTTGACATGTTGTCTTATTTGTCTATTAAGGCTGAGGAGAGTGCTTTTCCATTGTTGGGGCCTCACTTTAATTTTCTTAACAACTTTTTGCATTTATTGTAAAATATGTTGATGATGGATGTCCACCAGGGTGGCTTTTTTTACTTGTGGCTCTGACTTTGATTCTTTCTGGAACAATTGCATCTGTACAGTTGTAAAAGTGACTGTACAGGGCTTTAGTGTAAGTTTTGGTGTAGTTACCACTTCCAGCTGGGGGTGAGGCTTGGAATGCATTTATACATTCCTCTAGGAGGGCATAGTTTGCTTTGGTGAAGTTTTTTAGTCTGACTTTGACCTTTGTGAGTTCTGGTGTTAGTGCCAGTTTGAAGGTGACTGATTTGTGGTAAGATTTAACTAATGAGGGTCCGACAGTTGTGGTGGTGCATCCGTTTGTCATGTTACTGAGCACTAGACCTAATATTTTTGTTCCTCTTGTTGGGGTTTGAACAATTTGTCCCAGGTCATTTGAGTTAACAAAGTCAAAGAAATTTTACACTAGTGAGCTAGGGCTAGAGTAGGTTTCCCAGTTGATGGTGGGATAAATTAAATCCCCATAACCAGAGTGTTTGGCAATATTTGGATTTACTCCAGTTTGGTCAAGTACGCCTCATGCCCATCATGATCCATGAAAGGGGATCTATAACTAGATCTGACTTGAATGGGGACCTTACCAACAGTAGTGTGAACTCGGAGTAAATCCATGGAGTTGTCTAGTCTAATTACTCAGGAGGTGAATTTATCTCTAATATAGATTGATACATCACCTCCTTTGGTTCTCACGCATTTGTTTTGCACTTTGAAGGTGTACAAGGCATTATAGCCTTGCAAG
Source organism: Protopterus annectens (assembly GCF_019279795.1). NCBI lineage: Eukaryota > Metazoa > Chordata > Ceratodontiformes > Protopteridae > Protopterus > Protopterus annectens. Next base: position 866,626,674 of record NC_056746.1, on the reverse strand, counting down.
GCTAGGGTACTCTCTGAGGCCTTGAACCAGGTTTCTGTGACTGCACAGACATCTACATCCTCCAGTGATAGAAGTGCTTCCAGGGTGTGCAGTTTTTGGTTTAAGCATTTAGAAACAACCCTTATTTTGTTATGGCTGGCAAAAAAGCCTAGTGGTGCCAGGTGAAAACCATCTCTGGCAGAGCAGCGAGGTTTGTCGATCATGTCATCCCAGGCTGACAGAAACTGGATCCCCTTTGAATGACACCAAAAACTTAGCCAATTATTGAAATCGATCATTTTTTGTTTATACTGTGGCATCATTCTAGGTGAGGGTAATATGCTGCTCAAGGCTAGGGACATACCTGCCTAAGACACATACTCAGAGAACTCAGTCACATCTGTCATATAGTCCAGTGAGGTACATCTCAGGTCATTCACTCCAACATGAGCTATGACAGAGTCATAACTGTACTTGTTGCTGACAGACCTAAGTGCATGCATGATCTGATGAATCCTGGCACCAGACAGGCAGCTGACCATGACTTTCCCCTTAAATAACCTGGTGAATGGGACATCCTTGTGTCTTACTATGGAGTCTCCAATGACAATAACATTTGTTTTTTGAGTGTTATGCCTTAAGGGCTTAGTAGGTGAGACAATGGTGTTGCTATGTATCATGGGTGCTGTGGGAACTGTGTTAGTTGTAGCAGTCTTTTATTCTGGAGCTCTCTGGTGTTTCAGTAAGTTTTTTGAGAGAACTACCACGTATGTAGATTTATGTGTTGGATGCATCGATGTGTATGAGTAATGATACTATCTGCATGAGTAGTGGTGGGTGAGTTGACAACCTCTTCAGTGTTCATAGGTTCATAGGTTTATACTAGGCTATCTGCCCTAAGGCATTTATAAGCCTAGCCCAAAGTTATGTGGCTTACGCCACCCCTTATGTTAGAAATAATGTGCCCATTAGTTTGTTGTGCCTCTGTCCAGCAGTGACACAGAGATGATTCCCGGGGTAAACCTACGATCTCCCATCCACCGGTCAAGATTTCTCTTGAACAGAGCCAGCGAGGTGCTCTGCCTCACATGGACCGAGATTTTATTCCACAGCATGGGGAGTCTCTGGGTGATAAATCTATCCCTCCAGCACATCCTATTTATATCCGTACTAAGGTTTAAGTCACTTGCTCTAGTGGTTCTGGTGGATTTGGATTTTTTGAGGTGGAGCATGTCCATTAATTCCGGGTCGGTCATGGCCTTGTATGTCAGGCACAGGTCATCTCTGAACAGACGGTATGCAACTGAATAGAGTTGGAGTTTCTTCAGTCTGGCAGTATATGACAGGTTTTGGAGTCCCTTTATCCTTTTGGTGAGGAACTTTTGGGGTCTCTCCAATTGCTGCAGGTGTCGGGTGAGATACATCCCAAATGGGGCATTGTACTCGATCATTGGTCTGATAAGTGAAGAGTACAGGGGAACAATGACCTCACTTGATCTGGATGTGAATCCCTTCATGATCAGATGGGCAATGTAGAAGGTCTTTTGAACCACTTTAGCAATGTGAGTGTCAAACGAGAGGCCACTGTCAACCTGGGTACCCAGGTCCCTGATAACCTCTTCTGTGCTTAGTGGGTTGCCACCTATATGGTAACTTGGGGTTACCATGTTTTTCCCGAAGGGTATGACTATACACTTTTTTGCGTTTAACTTCAGGCCATGGCTCTGGCACCAGCTATCAGTTTCCATGAGACCCCTCTGAAGGATGTCTGTGTCCGATGTACTATCCACTATGGCACCCAGTTTGCAGTCATCCGCAAACTTGGTCAGCCATAGTCCTCCTATGTTTGCCTGTACTTCTGAGAAGTAGATGCCGAACAATAGGGGGCCAAGGACTGAGCCCTGTGGGACACCACTTGTAACCGGCTTGGAGTCTGACATGGCTCCAGCAACTCTAACCCTGTGGGTTCTGTCCTTTAGCCAGTTTGCAACCCATCTTGTGACATATGGGTTTACATTTAAGCTGGTAAGTTTCTCTATGATACCCGGGTGGGGTATTGTGTCGAAAGCTTTTGCAAGGTCAAGGTAGGCTGTATGGACTGCCTTTCCCTCATCAATGGCCTTGGTAACTGTTTCGAAGAAGTTGACCAGGTTCAAAAGGCAAGATCTGCCCTTGACAAAGCCAAACTGGGTTGGGTCCAAGGTCTGAAAGTCCCCTATGTCCTTGTTTATGAGTTCCATTATGATCCTCTCCATAGCTTTGCAGACCAGGCTTGTTAAACTTATGGGGTGGTAATTACCAGGGTCCGTAGAGGCACCACCTTTGTGGAGTGGGACCACAGTTGCCGTACACCACTCCTTGGGCACATATCCTGTGGTAAGGCTAAGATTAAACAGCTGCCTTATGTGCGGGTTTAGTTCTTCATTGAGTTCATGTAGCACACAGCCGGGGACACCATCCGGTCCCATTGATGCTGTGTTTTTAGCTTTAGAGAGAGCAGCTTTCACCTGCGCATTTGAGATGTCTGGGAGGCTACACTCTGTTTGGATAGTTATCTCTCCTTTTGGCGGGGAGAGGGGGGTGAAGTTTGCGCTGAACCTGTCTGCCAGTATGTTGGCAATGTCTGTGGGCTCAGTGATTTTTGTATCATTTTGGACTAATTCTGAGCATATCTGGGAGTTTCCACCCAGGTTTCTGACATAGCTGAAGAAGGCCTTATGATTGTCTTTTGAATCTATGGCAATTTTTTTCTCAAAGTTGGCCTTTGATGATTTTATGAGGGATCATAGTTTCTTGCTAGTACTGATCAAAGATGCCTTCCCTTTTTGGGATTTTGCTCTATCATGTAATAGCTTTCTCCTCTTATTGTAAATTTTATTTATGGCTGGGGTCCACCAGACTGGACATTTGCCCTTGGTGGAAAGAGTCTTGGTTTTATTTGGGATTGCCTGATCCATGCAGTCCTGAAGGTGTTCATAGAAGGCATTTGTAAGGGCTTCCGCAACTTGGGTTGTGGTTTCCATTGGCTCGGGGGCCTTGAAGGATACCACACCTGTCTTGAGTAGTGTGAAGTTTGCTTTAGAGAAGTTCTTCACTGTGGTCTTTTTTGTTTGGGGTGGGGACGGGATGTGGATTTCTAGTGAGATTAGTTTATGATCTGATCTCACCAAAGAGGGATATACTTCCGGTGTGGAGCATTTTGTCCCCATGTTTGTGATGATGAGATCTAGTATATTTTCTCCTCTTGTGGGGACGGTGACTAGTTGTTCCATGGCATTTGAATTTATGAACTCCAGGAACCTTTGGGCTAGAAAGTTGGGGCTTGAGTAATGTTCCCAGTCTATATTCCGGTAGTTGAAGTCACCCAATATGATGGTGTTTGATGATACAGTTATACCCTCCAGTGTCTTCAGGAAGGCTGTGTGGGTTTCCTGAGTTTGAGAGGGTGGCCTGTAGCATGCTACAAATTGTAGAGCAGTTTTGCCTATGGTTAATTGCACCTGGATGGTTTCCGATGCTTCGTGCATAGCCACCAACCTGGAGGTGTGGGTATCCTTGATGAATATGAATACACCCCCTCCTTTTGTGGTATGGTCCGGGTTTTGGGGCTGGAATGCATGATATGAGGTAAAACCTGATAGCGCCAGGGTGCTCTCAGGAGCCTTGAACCAGGTTTCAGTCACAGCACAGACATCAATGTTCTCCATACTGAGAAGGGCCTCGAGTGCGTGCATTTTGAGATTTAGACTTCTGGCATTGAGCAGCATTACCCTTAGTTTCTTCCCGTTTTTGTTTTCTAGGGTGGTAGGTTTAGAATTTGAGCCTTGCCTAAAAAAGGCACTATGGGGTTGGCAAGAGCCTTAGCCAATATCCGGAATCCCAGGGGTGACAGGTGCAAGCCGTCCCTTGCGAAGCAGCGTGGCTTGTCAAGCATGTCATCCCAAGCAGACAGACACTGGATCCCCTTTGAATGACACCAGAAAATTAAAGCTGATCATCTTGTCACTATATTGTGGCATCATTCGTGGTGAAGGAAGGATACTGCTCAGGGTCAGGGTCATACCTGCCTGGGCTACATAATCAGAGAGCTCCTCTATGTCTCTTTTCATGTAATCCAGGGAGGTACGTCTCAGGTCGTTCACACCAGCATGGACAATGACTGTGTCATACTTGTACTTGCCATGGAGTGACCTGAGTGCTTGTGTTATGTGATGGATTCTAGCGCCCAATAGGCAGCTTACCGTGACCTTCTCCTTGTTCAGCCTGGTGAGTGGGACGTCAGTGTGTCTGACTATGGAGTCACCTATGACAAGTATGTTTGGTGTTGTATTTGGCCTTATGGGCAGTGACTGCTTTGCACACTGATTTTGTTTTTTATGTGTTGTTTGTGTGGTGTCTTCAGTTTGCAGTTGCTTGGGTGTCTGCTTTGGAGGCCTTTGCTGTTTAGGTAAATTTTTACTCAGAGCCTCCGAGTATGTCTTAGTGTGTTTATGTGTTTGATTTAGTGGTGTGGTTGGGTTATGTGAGACTTGTATTGTGGTGTGTGTAGTTGCCTTCTCCTCCTGCCTGGTCTTGCCAGTCCTGAGTTGAGAGAGCTCAGCCTCCAGTTTGGCTAAATAGCTGCATCTCTCGCAAGTGTTAGTGTTATGTGGGAGGAGGAGAGGGTTGTCCGTGTACATGAGGCAATTGTAACATTGCCTCAGAATTCTAGATTCACCAACTGGGCAGGAGAGGATGCCAGCAACTGTCCCTTCGACATGCTAGAAAGAATTATGAGTTGGTATGAGACAGAAAAGTAGAGGGTTTAGCAGGGAAGTGGGCACTCCTGGGGGGTTTTGCAAGTGAGGGTTTTGTATAATATAGGAGTGCTTGACCTGCAAAGAAAATGCTTATAAGACAAGGGATATGCTTTTAAGACAAGTGCTGAGCTGTTTGAGAAGAAAAAGCAATTAGGAACAAGTGCTGCGCTTTTTAGTGAAGGTGTAAACTGTTTAGGTTCCTAACAGAGCAGTTCTAAGGGAAAAATTGAAGAACAGACTTTATGGAGCCAGAAAAAGTTTAACCTTGTTAAACCGGCGCTGCCCGATGCTGCTCTAGTGGCAACTCCACGCTAAATCGCGCTAAAGCACATTAAGGCGTGCTTGATAGCAGGGGCTGGAAAGAAGCAGGAATAGACCCAAAACGGACAATAAAACTACAGTTTCAAGTCAGTAACCACTCCTACGGGGGGCAGGGAAGCTGCTCAATGTTATTCACTGCCACTGATCAACAGAGAGACTTTCCTTTAGCCCAAGCAAAAAAACAGTGCAGTAAATGACCCCACACAAGAGTGCTAGGTCAAGGACAGAAAATATACAAGTTTTGAGAAAAAAATGATTTAAAATTAAGTGCAAACAGGAAATTCAGTAAACAACTTTTGGTTGTGCTCTAAATACAGCTACTAATGCAGAAATCAAGTTTAACAAGCCAGAAAATGCTCAAACTAGGCAGCTATGCAGAAAAACTTAGCAAATAAACAGAGAAAAAATACTTAAAATCTCAAAAGTGGCTCCCTTCTTCTCTCAGCATTTTCTCCTCTTGGTGGGTGCTTCACCAACAGCCAACAAGCCTGAAAAGACGCCAAAACCACGAGGCAACTAGGTTTTAAGAGAGGAAGATGAAGGAGTTTTGGAAATGACCCCTGTTGGCCAATAAAACTACAGTTTCAAGTCAGTAACCACTCCTACGGGGGGGGGGAGCTGCTCAATGTTATTCACTGCCACTGATCAACAGAGAGACTTTCCTTTAGCCCAAGCAAAAATGGCCTCACAGAAACTTACAAACAGTTCAGGAAACAGCAAGCCTGTAACTGAACTTTTTTAAATCTCAGAAAAGTGGGAAAAAGCAAGATTTTTTTTTGTTTTTGTTTTTTCAGAGATAGCAGAGGTTCACAGGTAATATCAAGTTATAACAGTGCAGTAAATGACCCCACACAAGAGTGCTAGGTCAAGGACAGAAAATATGCAAGTTTTGAGAAAAAATGATTTAAAATTAAGTGCAAACAGGAAATTCAGTAAACAACTTTTGGTTGTGCTCTAAATACAGCTACTAATGCAGAAATCAAGTTTAACAAGCCAGAAAATGCTCAAACTGGGCAGCTATGCAGAAAAACTTAGCAAATAAACAGATAAAAAATACTTAAAATCTCAAAAGTGGCTCCCTTCTTCTCTCAGCATTTTCTCCTCTTGGTGGGTGCTTCACCAACAGTCAACAAGCCTGAAAAGATGCCAAAACCACGAGGCAACTAGGTTTTAAGAGAGGAAGATGAAGGAGTTTTGGAAATGACCCCTGTTGGCCAATAAAACTACAGTTTCAAGTCAGTAACCACTCCTACGGGGGGGGCAGGGAAGCTGCTCAATGTTATTCACTGCCACTGATCAACAGAGAGACTTTCCTTTAGCCCAAGCAATAATGGCCGCACAGAAACTTGCAAACAGTTCAGGAAACAGCAAGCCTGTAACTGAACTTTTTAAATCCCAGAAAAGTGGGAAAAAAGCAAGATTTTTTTTTGTTTTTGTTTTTTCAGAGATAGCAGAGGTTCACAGGTAATATCAAATTATAACAGTGCAGTAAATGACCCCACACAAGAGTGCTAGGTCAAGGACAGAAAATATGCAAGTTTTGAGAAAAAAACGATTTAAAATTAAGTGCAAACAGGAAATTCAGTAAACAACTTTTGGTTGTGCTCTAAATACAGCTACTAATGCAGAAATCAAGTTTAACAAGCCAGAAAATGCTCAAACTAGGCAGCTATGCAGAAAAACTTAGCAAATAAACAGAGAAAAAATACTTAAAATCTCAAAAGTGGCTCCCTTCTTCTCTCAGCGTTTTCTCTTCTTGGTGGGTGCTTCACCAACAGCCAACAAGCCTGTTACTGTTCTGAGTGCAAGAGAGCAGGGAATCAAGATTCTTGGTGTAGATAAATCTCTGACACTCTGTACTAGAGTGAGTTATTACTAGAGTGTTGTCAGTGTACATGAGGCAGTTGCTACACTGCCTCAGGAGACCCAAGTCAACAACGGTAGCAGGAGAAACAAGTGTAGTCCAACTGTCCATAATGCTAGGTTTTAAGCACTGTTATCACAAAGGGTTGCTTTCAGGACTGATCTAGGAATTCAAAGAGAATATAAATCAACTTGCATGAGAAAAATCAACCAAGCAATATACAACTAAATACTAAAGTAAAGTTGTTGTTCTAACCGTACAAGTTCTGTAAATAGACAAAAGCTGTAATTCATTATGTTGTGTGCAGATGGAAGCAGTACCTAATGCCCACTATAGTTCACAGTCGCACTTCTTTTTAACAGTAAAGATCAATAAATTACAAACCAAGATAGGATTGTTTAGATAAGCTCTGGATTGTCCTCTCTGCAGTTTGTGTGACTTTATAGCTGACTAGGCCCCTTGGGCTGGCTAGAGCTTGCCTGTGTAAAACCTATCCCTAACAACCAGCAGTGAAAATTAAAGGTAAAATAATCTATTAATCAAAATAAATCTTCCAGTCTACAAGCTATCCCTTCCCTTCTGCAAACATGAAAAACAGTGTAAAAAATGAAATAGAAATTCAAATAAAACTTCTCTTACCAGTCAGTTCCACAGTAAATAACAAGCCAAGATAGGGCAGAGATATAAAATTGAAAGGTCTCACTCCAGCAATTTTTCAGTCTCCTCTGCTTGTTTCTTTAAGTTTTTGCCTACCCCATCCTAAGGATACACATAGATGATCATTCATTTATGCATGCTCATAGAGAAAAGCACTGACATGTTAGCTTCATTTCTAGTTCTCAGTGCAACATAGATTGTGGACCATTTTTCAGTTATACTGGTATTGGAATAGATGTCTGCCAAGCTATTTTGCAAAACTTAAGTCAAGCTGATTGTTTAAGCATGCAGTCATTGTGTCATCTTTTATTTGGCTGTTACTGTTTTATAACACAATCTGTTTGACATATATAAGTCCCACCACTCCAGTTTCTTCATTATATGCCACCCAATTTCAGCATGCACTCTTGATGCACTTCAAATGTCAGATAAAGAATGGTCACTTTATCTCCTTAATGCCCATTGACAGGTCCCAAACTATACAAAATATCCTTTCCATGGCCATAACAGGCTAGATATTATCAACACTGATTGGCTGTTCTCTTTTTCTACTATTGTCTGTGATATAAGTTGCTGCCCAGGAAGCCCTTCTCAGCATTTCCCCCTGCCCATTCTTAGTTGATTGTAAAACTTATAAAACTATTACAAAGAATACTTATAAAGTGCACAATATGAGGATATGCTATAAAGCAGGATAGTGAGAGCTTTGAGGAATGTTCTTGATTTTCCATTTTTTTGGGTCTAGGATGGATCTCGTCTTATATAATTACAAACCCATTTTGAACAAGTTTGAAAACGTTTTTACCCTGCTTTCCATAGCACCTTTAATTTCCTTATATTGGGACTTACCTTAAGCAAATGTCATATAACTTCCATATTTTTAGCCATGCCTAATTAGTCTTGGCCTCACTTATCACAAACACTCCCACATCTTCCTATCTGTGACAGATTTCCTTGATATTGGTAGAATAGTCATGGTCTATGTTTACACATTTTAGCTTAAACATACCTTAAATAAGTTTATTTTTGTTTATATATCATTACACTGTGCCCATTCTAGATCTTAACCAAAACTGGACAATCCGATTGACTGCATTTGTTGAAGAACTAATACTGTTCAGTGATTCTGGGCCAGTGCATTGTGCTTTATGCTTTGTTGAAGTCTATTAACCTCCCCGGATGTGCAGTAACAAGCCCCGCCCAAACCCCGCCTAACACCGGGGATCACACCAACATGAACGAACACTCATGAATAAATATGCCTTCAGTTTGTGGTTCGCATGAATATTCATTGTGTTGAGACAGTGAAACTTCCACAACTTTAATTAAGTAATGAAGTAATCAAAGAGTAAATCCATGAAGTTAACAGATTTAAACAGTTACAGCACCCTAGTAAAACAGTACATTTTTAGCTACCAGACGCATAAACTGCCTTTTAACTTTGGAAATTGTCTAGCTGTTAAATGTTATACTCTATGCTGGATCTAGACCATACAGCCGCAGTTACTTGCAGCACTGTGTCCGATGTACTATCCACTATGGCACCCAGTTTGCAGTCATCCGCAAACTTGGTCAGCCATAGTCCTCCTATGTTTGCCTGTACTTCTGAGAAGTAGATGCCGAACAATAGGGGGCCAAGGACTGAGCCCTGTGGGACACCACTTGTAACCGGCTTGGAGTCTGACATGGCTCCAGCAACTCTAACCCTGTGGGTTCTGTCCTTTAGCCAGTTTGCAACCCATCTTGTGACATATGGGTTTACATTTAAGCTGGTAAGTTTCTCTATGATACCCGAGTGGGGTATTGTGTCGAAAGCTTTTGCAAGGTCAAGGTAGGCTGTATGGACTGCCTTTCCCTCATCAATGGCCTTGGTAACTGTTTTGAAGAAGTCAACCAGGTTCAAAAGGCAAGATCTGCCCTTGACAAAGCCAAACTGGGTTGGGTCCAAGGTCTGCAAGTCCCCTATGTCCTTGTTTATGAGTTCCATTATGATCCTCTCCATAGCTTTGCAGACCAGGCTTGTTAAGCTTATGGGGTGGTAATTACCAGGGTCCGTAGAGGCACCACCTTTGTGGAGTGGGACCACAGTTGCCGTACGCCACTCCTTGGGCACATATCCTGTGGTAAGGCTAAGATTAAACAGCTGCCTTATGTGCGGGTTTAGTTCTTCATTGAGTTCATGTAGCACACAGCCAGGGACACCATCCGGTCCCATTGATGCTGTGTTTTAGCTTTAGAGAGCAGCTTCCACCTGCGCATTTGAGATATCTGGGAGGCTACACTCTGTTTGGATAGTTATCTCTCCTTTTGGCGGGGAGAGGGGGGTGAAGTTTGCGCTGAACCTGTCTGCCAGTATGTTGGCAATGTCTGTGGGCTCAGTGATTTTTGTATCATTTTGGACTAATTCTGAGCATATCTGGGAGTTTCCACCCAGGTTTCTGACATAGCTGAAGAAGGCCTTATGATTGTCTTTTGAATCTATGGCAAGTTTTTTCTCGAAGTTGGCCTTTGATGATTTTCCGACGGATCATAGTTTCTTGCTAGTACTGATCAAAGATGCCTTCCCTTTTTGGGATTTTGCTCTATCATGTAATAGCTTTCTCCTCTTATTGTAAATTTTATTTATGGCTGGGGTCCACCAGACTGGACATTTGCCCTTGGTGGAAAGAGTCTTGGTTTTATTTGGGATTGCCTGATCCATGCAGTCCTGAAGGTGTTCATAGAAGGCATTTGTAAGGGCTTCCGCAACTTGGGTTGTGGTTTCCATTGGCTCGGGGGCCTTGAAGGATACCACACCTGTCTTGAGTAGTGTGAAGTTTGCTTTAGAGAAGTTCTTCACTGTGGTCTTTTTTGTTTGGGGTGGGGGCGGGATGTGGATTTCTAGTGAGATTAGTTTATGATCTGATCTCACCAAAGAGGGATATACTTCCGGTGTGGAGCATTTTGTCCCCATGTTTGTGATGATGAGATCTAGTATATTTTCTCCTCTTGTGGGGACGGTGACTAGTTGTTCCATGGCATTTGAATTTATGAACTCCAGGAACCTTTGGGCTAGAAAGTTAGGGCTTGAGTAATGTTCCCAGTCTATATTCCGGTAGTTGAAGTCACCCAATATGATGGTGTTTGATGATACATTTATACCCTCCAGTGTCTTCAGGAAGGATGTGTGGGTTTCCTGAGTTTGAGAGGGTGGCCTGTAGCATGCTACAAATTGTAGAGCAGTTTTGCCTATGGTTAATTGCACCTGGATGGTTTCCGATGCTTCGTGCATAGCCACCAACCTGGAGGTGTGGGTATCCTTGATGAATATGAATACACCCCCTCCTTTTGTGGTATGGTCCGGGTTTTGGGGCTGGAATGCATGATATGAGGTAAAACCTGATAGCGCCAGGGTGCTCTCAGGAGCCTTGAACCAGGTTTCAGTCACAGCACAGACATCGATGTTCTCCATACTGAGAAGGGCCTCAAGTGCGTGCATTTTGAGATTTAGACTTCTGGCATTGAGCAGCATTACCCTTAGTTTCTTCCCGTTTTGTTTTCTAGGGTGGTAGGTTTAGAATTTGAGCCTTGCCTAAAAAAGGCACTATGGGGTTGGCAAGAGCCTTAGCCAATATCCGGAATCCCAGGGGTGACAGGTGCAAGCCGTCCCTTGCGAAGCAGCGTGGCTTGTCAAGCATGTCATCCCAAGCAGACAGACACTGGATCCCCTTTGAATGACACCAGAAAATTAAAGCTGATCATCTTGTCACTATATTGTGGCATCATTCGTGGTGAAGGAAGGATACTGCTCAGGGTCAGGGTCATACCTGCCTGGGCTACATAATCAGAGAGCTCCTCTATGTCTCTTTTCATGTAATCCAGGGAGGTACGTCTCAGGTCGTTCACACCAGCATGGACAATGACTGTGTCATACTTGTACTTGCCATGGAGTGACCTGAGTGCTTGTGTTATGTGATGGATTCTAGCGCCCAATAGGCAGCTTACCGTGACCTTCTCCTTGTTCAGCCTGGTGAGTGGGACGTCAGTGTGTCTGACTATGGAGTCACCTATGACAAGTATGTTTGGTGTTGTATTTGGCCTTATGGGCAGTGACTGCTTTGCACACTGATTTTGTTTTTTATGTGTTGTTTGTGTGGTGTCTTCAGTTTGCAGTTGCTTGGGTGTCTGCTTTGGAGGCCTTTGCTGTTTAGGTAAATTTTTACTCAGAGCCTCCGAGTATGTCTTAGTGTGTTTATGTGTTTGATTTAGTGGTGTGGTTGAGTTATGTGAGACTTGTATTGTGGTGTGTGTAGTTGCCTTCTCCTCCTGCCTGGTCTTGCCAGTCCTGAGTTGAGAGAGCTCAGCCTCCAGTTTGGCTAAATAGCTGCATCTCTCGCAAGTGTTAGTGTTATGTGGGAGGAGGAGAGGGTTGTCCGTGTACATGAGGCAATTGTAACATTGCCTCAGAATTCCCAGATTCACCAACTGGGCAGGAGAGGACGCCAGCATCTGTCCCTTCGACATGCTAGAAAGAATTATGAGTTGGTATGAGACAGAAAAGTAGAGGGCTTAGCAGGGAAGTGGGCACTCCTGGGGGTTTTGCAAGTGAGGGATTTGTATAATATAGGAGTGCTTGACCTGCAAAGAAAATGCTTATAAGACAAGGGATATGCTTTTAAGACAAGTGCTGAGCTGTTTGAGAAGAAAAAGCAATTAGGAACAAGTGCTGTGCTTTTTAGTGAAGGTGTAAACTGTTTAGATTCCTAACAGAGCAGTTCTAAGGGAAAAATTGAAGAACAGACTTTATGGAGCCAGAAAAAGTTTAACCTTGTTAAACTGGCGCTGCCCGATGCTGCTCTAGTGGCAACTCCACGCTAAATCGCGCTAAAGCACATTAAGGCGTGCTTGATAGCAGGGGCTGGAGAGAAGCAGGAATAGACCCAAAACGGACAATAAAACTACAGTTTCAAGTCAGTAACCACTCCTACGGGGGGCAGGGAAGCTGCTCAATGTTATTCACTGCCACTGATCAACAGAGAGACTTTCATTTAGCCCAAGCAAATAAACAGTGCAGTAAATGACCCCACACAAGAGTGCTAGGTCAATGACAGAAAATATACAAGTTTTGAGAAAAAAACGATTTAAAATTAAGTGCAAACAGGAAATTCAGTAAACAACTTTTGGTTGTGCTCTAAATACAGCTACTAATGCAGAAATCAAGTTTAACAAGCCAGAAAATGCTCAAACTAGGCAGCTATGCAGAAAAACTTAGCAAATAAACAGAGAAAAAATACTTAAAATCTCAAAAGTGGCTCCCTTCTTCTCTCAGCATTTTCTCCTCTTGGTGGGTGCTTCACCAACAGCCAACAAGCCCGAAAAGACGCCAAAACCACGAGGCAACTAGGTTTTAAGAGAGGAAGATGAAGGAGTTTTGGAAATGACCCCTGTTGGCCAATAAAACTACAGTTTCAAGTCAGTAACCACTCCTACGGGGGGCAGGAAAGCTGCTCAATGTTATTCACTGCCACTGATCAACAGAGAGACTTTCATTTAGCCCAAGCAAAAATGGCCTCACAGAAACTTACAAACAGTTCAGGAAACAGCAAGCCTGTAACTGAACTTTTTTAAATCTCAGAAAAGTGGGAAAAAGCAAGATTTTTTTTTTGTTTTGTTTTTTCAGAGATAGCAGAGGTTCACAGGTAATATCAAGTTATAACAGTGCAGTAAATGACCCCACACAAGAGTGCTAGGTCAAGGACAGAAAATATGCAAGTTTTGAGCAAAAAATGATTTAAAATTAAGTGCAAACAGGAAATTCAGTAAACAACTTTTGGTTGTGCTCTAAATACAGCTACTAATGCAGAAATCAAGTTTAACAAGCCAGAAAATGCTCAAACTAGGCAGCTATGCAGAAAAACTTAGCAAATAAACAGAGAAAAAATACTTAAAATCTCAAAAGTGGCTCCTTCTTCTCTCAGCATTTTCTCCTCTTGGTGGGTGCTTCACCAACAGCCAACAAGCCTGAAAAGATGCCAAAACCATGAGGCAACTAGGTTTTAAGAGAGGAAGATGAAGGAGTTTTGGAAATGACTCCTGTTGGCCAATAAAACTACAGTTTCAAGTCAGTAACCACTCCTACGGGGGGGGGGGCAGGGAAGGCTGCTCAATGTTATTCACTGCCACTGATCAACAGAGAGACTTTCCTTTAGCCCAAGCAAAAATGGCCCCACAGAAACTTACAAACAGTTCAGGAAACAGCAAGCCTATAACTGAACTTTTTTAAATCTCAGAAAAGTGGGAAAAAAGCAAGATTTTTTTTTGTTTGTTTTTTTCAGAGATAGCAGAGGTTCACAGGTAATATCAAGTTATAACAGTGCAGTAAATGACCCCACACAAGAGTGCTAGGTCAAGGACAGAAAATATGCAAGTTTTGAGAAAAAATGATTTAAAATTAAGTGCAAACAGGAAATTCAGTAAACAACTTTTGGTTGTGCTCTAAATACAGCTACTAATGCAGAAATCAAGTTTAACAAGCCAGAAAATGCTCAAACTAGGCAGCTATGCAGAAAAACTTAGCAAATAAACAGAGAAAAAATACTTAAAATCTCAAAAGTGGCTCCCTTCTTCTCTCAGCATTTTCTCCTCTTGGTGGGTGCTTCACCAACAGCCAACAAGCCTGAAAAGATGCCAAAACCACGAGGCAACTAGGTTTTAAGAGAGGAAGATGAAGGAGTTTTGGAAATGACCCCTGTTGGCCAATAAAACTACAGTTTCAAGTCAGTAACCACTCCTACGGGGGGGCAGGGAAGCTGCTCAATGTTATTCACTGCCACTGATCAACAGAGAGACTTTCCTTTAGCCCAAGCAAAAATGGCCTCACAGAAACTTACAAATGGTTCAGGAAACAGCAAGCCTGTAACTGAACTTTTTTAAATCTCAGAAAAGTGGGAAAAAAGCAAGATTTTTTTGTTTTTTTTTTTCAGAGATAGCAGAGGTTCACAGGTAATATCAAGTTATAACAGTGCAGTAAATGACCCCACACAAGAGTGCTAGGTCAAGGACAGAAAATATGCAAGTTTTGAGAAAAAAATGATTTAAAATTAAGTGCAAACAGGAAATTCAGTAAACAACTTTTGGTTGTGCTCTAAATACAGCTACTAATGCAGAAATCAAGTTTAACAAGCCAGAAAATGCTCAAACTGGGCAGCTATGCAGAAAAACTTAGCAAATAAACAGATAAAAAATACTTAAAATCTCAAAAGTGGCTCCCTTCTTCTCTCAGCATTTTCTCCTCTTGGTGGGTGCTTCACCAACAGTCAACAAGCCTGAAAAGATGCCAAAACCACGAGGCAACTAGGTTTTAAGAGAGGAAGATGAAGGAGTTTTGGAAATGACTCTTTTGGCCAATAAAACTACAGTTTCAAGTCAGTAACCACTCCTACGGGGGGGCAGGGAAGCTGCTCAATGTTATTCACTGCCACTGATCAACAGAGAGACTTTCCTTTAGCCCAAGCAAAAATGGCCTCACAGAAACTTGCAAACAGTTCAGGAAACAGCAAGCCTGTAACTGAACTTTTTTAAATCCCAGAAAAGTGGGAAAAAAAGCAAGATTTTTTTTTTGTTTTTCAGAGATAGCAGAGGTTCACAGGTAATATCAAATTATAACAGTGCAGTAAATGACCCCACACAAGAGTGCTAGGTCAAGGACAGAAAATATGCAAGTTTTGAGAAAAAAACGATTTAAAATTAAGTGCAAACAGGAAATTCAGTAAACAACTTTTGGTTGTGCTCTAAATACAGCTACTAATGCAGAAATCAAGTTTAACAAGCCAGAAAATGCTCAAACTAGGCAGCTATGCAGAAAAACTTAGCAAATAAACAGAGAAAAATACTTAAAATCTCAAAAGTGGCTCCTTCTTCTCTCAGCATTTTCTCCTCTTGGTGGGTGCTTCACCAACAGCCAACAAGCCTGAAAAGATGCCAAAACCACGAGGCAACTAGGTTTTAAGAGAGGAAGATGAAGGAGTTTTGGAAATGACCCCTGTTGGCCAATAAAACTACAGTTTCAAGTCAGTAACCACTCCTACGGGGCAGGGAAGCTGCTCAATGTTATTCACTGCCACTGATCAACAGAGAGACTTTCCTTTAGCCCAAGAAAAATGGCCTCACAGAAACTTACAAACAGTTCAGGAAACAGCAAGCCTGTAACTGAACTTTTTTAAATCTCAGAAAAGTGGGAAAAAAGCAAGATTTTTTTTTTTTTTTTTCAGAGATAGCAGAGGTTCACAGGTAATATCAAGTTATAACAGTGCAGTAAATGACCCCACACAAGAGTGCTAGGTCAAGGACAGAAAATATGCAAGTTTTGAGAAAAAACGATTTAAAATTAAGTGCAAACAGGAAATTCAGTAAACAACTTTTGGTTGTGCTCTAAATACAGCTACTAATGCAGAAATCAAGTTTAACAAGCCAGAAAATGCTCAAACTAGGCAGCTATGCAGAAAAACTTAGCAAATAAACAGAGAAAAATACTTAAAATCTCAAAAGTGGCTCCTTCTTCTCTCAGCATTTTCTCCTCTTGGTGGGTGCTTCACCAACAGCCAACAAGCCTGAAAAGATGCCAAAACCACGAGGCAACTAGGTTTTAAGAGAGGAAGATGAAGGAGTTTTGGAAATGACCCCTGTTGGCCAATAAAACTACAGTTTCAAGTCAGTAACCACTCCTACGGGGGCAGGGAAGCTGCTCAATGTTATTCACTGCCACTGATCAACAGAGAGACTTTCCTTTAGCCCAAGCAAAAATGGCCTCACAGAAACTTACAAACAGTTCAGGAAACAGCAAGCCTGTAACTGAACTTTTTTAAATCTCAGAAAAGTGGGAAAAAGCAAGATTTTTTTTGTTTTTGTTTTTTTCAGAGATAGCAGAGGTTCACAGGTAATATCAAGTTATAACAGTGCAGTAAATGACCCCACACAAGAGTGCTAGGTCAAGGACAGAAAATATGCAAGTTTTGAGAAAAAATGATTTAAAATTAAGTGCAAACAGGAAATTCAGTAAACAACTTTTGGTTGTGCTCTAAATACAGCTACTAATGCAGAAATCAAGTTTAACAAGCCAGAAAATGCTCAAACTAGGCAGCTATGCAGAAAAACTTAGCAAATAAACAGAGAAAAAATACTTAAAATCTCAAAAGTGGCTCCCTTCTTCTCTCAGCATTTTCTCCTCTTGGTGGGTGCTTCACCAACAGCCAACAAGCCTGAAAAGATGCCAAAACCACGAGGCAACTAGGTTTTAAGAGAGGAAGATGAAGGAGTTTTGGAAATGACCCCTGTTGGCCAATAAAACTACAGTTTCAAGTCAGTAACCACTCCTACGGGGGCAGGGAAGCTGCTCAATGTTATTCACTGCCACTGATCAACAGAGAGACTTTCCTTTAGCCCAAGCAAAAATGGCCTCACAGAAACTTTCAAACAGTTCAGGAAACAGCAAGCCTGTAACTGAACTTTTTTAAATCTCAGAAAAGTGGGAAAAAAGCAAGATTTTTTTTTTGTTTTTTCAGAGATAGCAGAGGTTCACAGGTAATATCAAGTTATAACAGTGCAGTAAATGACCCCACACAAGAGTGCTAGGTCAAGGACAGAAAATATGCAAGTTTTGAGAAAAAAATGATTTAAAATTAAGTGCAAACAGGAAATTCAGTAAACAACTTTTGGTTGTGCTCTAAATACAGCTACTAATGCAGAAATCAAGTTTAACAAGCCAGAAAATGTTCAAACTGGGTAGCTATGCAGAAAAACTTAGCAAATAAACAGATAAAAAATACTTAAAATCTCAAAAGTGGCTCCCTTCTTCTCTCAGCATTTTCTCCTCTTGGTGGGTGCTTCACCAACAGTCAACAAGCCTGAAAAGATGTCAAAACTATGAGGCAACTAGGTTTTAAGAGAGGAAGATGAAGGAGTTTTGGAAATGACCCCTGTTGGCCATTAAAACTACAGTTTCAAGTCAGTAACCACTCCTACGGGGGGCAGGGAAGCTGCTCAATGTTATTCACTGCCACTGATCAACAGAGAGACTTTCCTTTAGCCCAAGCAAAAATGGCCTCACAGAAACTTGCAAACAGTTCAGGAAACAGCAAGCCTGTAACTGAACTTTTTTAAATCCCAGAAAAGTGGGAAAAAAGCAAGATTTTTTTTTGTTTTTTTTTTTCAGAGATAGCAGAGGTTCACAGGTAATATCAAATTATAACAGTGCAGTAAATGACCCCACACAAGAGTGCTAGGTCAAGGACAGAAAATATGCAAGTTTTGAGAAAAAAACGATTTAAAATTAAGTGCAAACAGGAAATTCAGTAAACAACTTTTGGTTGTGCTCTAAATACAGCTACTAATGCAGAAATCAAGTTTAACAAGCCAGAAAATGCTCAAACTAGGCAGCTATGCAGAAAAACTTAGCAAATAAACAGAGAAAAAATACTTAAAATCTCAAAAGTGGCTCCCTTCTTCTCTCAGCGTTTTCTCTTCTTGGTGGGTGCTTCACCAACAGCCAACAAGCCTGTTACTGTTCTGAGTGCAAGAGAGCAGGGAATCAAGATTCTTGGTGTAGATAAATCTCTGACACTCTGTACTAGAGTGAGTTATTACTAGAGTGTTGTCAGTGTACATGAGGCAGTTGCTACACTGCCTCAGGAGACCCAAGTCAACAACGGTAGCAGGAGAAACAAGTGTAGTCCAACTGTCCATAATGCTAGGTTTTAAGCACTGTTATCACAAAGGGTTGCTTTCAGGACTGATCTAGGAATTCAAAGAGAATATAAATCAACTTGCATGAGAAAAATCACACAAGCAATATACAACTAAATACTAAAGTAAAGTTGTTGTTCTAACCGTACAAGTTCTGTAAATAGACAAAAGCTGTAATTCATTATGTTGTGTGCAGATGGAAGCAGTACCTAATGCCCACTATAGTTCACAGTCACACTTCTTTTTAACAGTAAAGATCAATAAATTACAAACCAAGATAGGATTGTTTAGATAAGCTCTGGATTGTCCTCTCTGCAGTTTGTGTGACTTTATAGCTGACTAGGCCCCTTGGGCTGGCTAGAGCTTGCCTGTGTAAAACCTATCCCTAACAACCAGCAGTGAAAATTAAAGGTAAAATAATCTATTAATCAAAATAAATCTTCCAGTCTACAAGCTATCCCTTCCCTTCTGCAAACATGAAAAACAGTGTAAAAAATGAAATAGAAATTCAAATAAAACTTCTCTTACCAGTCAGTTCCACAGTAAATAACAAGCCAAGATAGGGCAGAGATATAAAATTGAAAGGTCTCACTCCAGCAATTTTTCAGTCTCCTCTGCTTGTTTCTTTAAGTTTTGCCTACCCCATCCTAAGGATACACATAGATGATCATTCATTTATGCATGCTCATAGAGAAAAGCACTGACATGTTAGCTTCATTTCTAGTTCTCAGTGCAACATAGATTGTGGACCATTTTTCAGTTATACTGGTATTGGAATAGATGTCTGCCAAGCTATTTTGCAAAACTTAAGTCAAGCTGATTGTTTAAGCATGCAGTCATTGTGTCATCTTTTATTTGGCTGTTACTGTTTTATAACACAATCTGTTTGACATATATAAGTCCCACCACTCCAGTTTCTTCATTATATGCCACCCAATTTCAGCATGCACTCTTGATGCACTTCAAATGTCAGATAAAGAATGGTCACTTTATCTCCTTAATGCCCATTGACAGGTCCCAAACTATACAAAATATGCTTTCCATGGCCATAACAGGCTAGATATTATCAACACTGATTGGCTGTTCTCTTTCTCTACTATTGTCTGTGATATAAGTTTCTGCCCAGGAAGCCCTTCTCAGCATTTCCCCCTGCCCATTCTTAGTTGATTGTAAAACTTATAAAACTATTACAAAAGAATACTTATAAAGTGCACAATATGAGGATATGCTATAAAGCAGGATAGTGAGAGCTTTGAGGAATGTTCTTGATTTTCCATTTTTTTGGGTCTAGGATGGATCTCGTCTTATATAATTACAAACCCATTTTGAACAAGTTTGAAAACGTTTTTACCCTGCTTTCCATAGCACCTTTAATTTCCTTATATTGGGACTTACCTTAAGCAAATGTCATATAACTTCCATATTTTTAGCCATGCCTAATTAGTCTTGGCCTCACTTATCACAAACACTCCCACATCTTCCTATCTGTGACAGATTTCCTTGATATTGGTAGAATAGTCATGGTCTATGTTTACACATTTTAGCTTAAACATACCTTAAATAAGTTTATTTTTGTTTATATATCGTTACACTGTGCCCATTCTAGATCTTAACCAAAACTGGACAATCCGATTGACTGCATTTGTTGAAGAACTAATACTGTTCAGTGATTCTGGGCCAGTGCATTGTGCTTTATGCTTTGTTGAAGTCTATTAACCTCCCCGGATGTGCAGTAACAAGCCCCGCCCAAACCCCGCCTAACACCGGGGATCACACCAACATGAACGAACACTCATGAATAAATATGCCTTCAGTTTGTGGTTCGCATGAATATTCATTGTGTTGAGACAGTGAAACTTCCACAACTTTAATTAAGTAATGAAGTAATCAAAGAGTAAATCCATGAAGTTAACAGATTTAAGCAGTTACAGCACCCTAGTAAAACAGTACATTTTTAGCTACCAGACGCATAAACTGCCTTTTAACTTTGGAAATTGTCTAGCTGTTAAATGTTATACTCTATGCTGGATCTAGACCATACAGCCGCAGTTACTTGCAGCACTAATCATTTGAATGTTTAGCTTTATGGCAAGATTGCTTGCACTACTATAATTTGCACAAAATGTACACTAAGCCAAAATATACAGTAGCCAACATGTTACAAGAAAATCCAAACAATAGAACAACAGTTCAATGGAACAGAAAGAAAGTTAATAGAATCACATCTCATATATAATGCCATTAAAACAGAACTGATTCTCTTTAGCTGTGACACTGTAAAAAACAGAAGTATTTAAAAGGTAGCTTCTTACAATAATGCTACAGTTGAAAAACTAAGTAGCAGAAAACAGACTGTAGTTACCACTGATCATAACTTAAAATTTGACGTATACAAAATATGTAGTATTCGCAGCACAAACTCTCTTACTACACATCTCACTCGTAAGTTAAAAAAAAACAAATTGCTGTTTGTTCTTTGTTTTCTGGGTTACTATCATGAGGCTACTAATGTAAATACTTTTTTCAACTTCAAGCTTATTTACTCTTCTTTTTTTCTGTGTGTAGTCTGTATTCCATGCACCTCATTTAAAATAAAATGTGGAGATTCTGTCACCAACACAGGCCTCTTAAGAAAAAGAAGTTGAATATCCTGTTAACACAAATGGAAATAAACAAGACAGTTACAATTAAGAGAAATTGTTCACAAAACAGTGTAAAGTTCTGAATATAACACCTTCTTAAAGATGCAACTGGACATGAGATTATTCAGAAAAAAGCTACAAATGTATCTGTCGAAACCCACGTTAAAAGCAATAAATGACTTATCAAAGGCTGTTATGCTATTACCTTTTCATTTACCCCCTGAAATACGCTAATCACAAAGCAATATATGCATGATGCCACCAGCAAATCTGCATCTCATGTCAATCATACACCATTAGCATATTGCATCACCGGCTTCTGGCTTGTCAATCACACAGGTCATACCCATTCCTGCGAGAAACAGACAGAAGTTGTAAATACACTTCAACAAAGCCGTGCTTTAGGTCAGAGTTAGTAAAATGGTTTGGTTCTGCTTACTGTTAAGCTTAGGGCTGGCTGTGAATGGGTTTTGTAGTATGTGTGGCATATGTGACATATTGCCTACCACATACAAAATTTTGTGCACCTTCAATGAATTTGTGTTTCAGCACTTTTTTTTTATATATATTTTTTTGAATCTCTGGTTTTGATAATGCTGTTTTCAATTAGTTTGTTTTCAAAATAATGACCTAGGACCTTTTGAATGTATATTAAAGCTTAACTGAAAGTTAAGTCTTTTTTTGTATAGAATGTTGTTTTGTGTGCTCACTTTTGTGGCTCAGTCCTACTACTGATCTCATTCATATCCCACTTAATTTTTTAGTGCACAAACATTTCAGTATAGATTGAGTGATAGCTGTAGATGGTAGCAGCATAGATCAGTTGGGGTAGTAATATCATCTCACAGATAGACTGTTCAGTCCAGCATTATTATTGAGTCTGAACAATTGTTGACATATGAAGAAGGTAAGAAAGATGCTACTACTGTTGACCTCTAACTGTTAGCTTTTCATTTATTTTTAATTTACATACTTATTTATTGGGTCACAGGAAATATAATGCAACTGAATAACACTGTTATTCACCTTGCCGATATCCAGTCTCATTCTGTACCCACCTTCTCAGGAAGGGCAAATCAGGTCAGTCTTAGATCAAATTTATGGGTGCCCATACAATCATCCAGGTTTAGTTTGAAGGATGCAAAACCAAAATAAATCTGAGGCAAAAGGTCATGAGTAGCAACTATTTTATTTGGTAAACCAATTAAAACCAAAACAAATAAATTGTAACTTCATCAGAATATCAAAACAGTTAAGTTACAAAACTTTTATACGAGTAATAACAACACTTGATGTTTCAAGAGGGAGTGTCTTCAACTATTCCTAGGCAAGGTAATGTCACAATGCCATCTAGTGTTTGGATGTTTTAAGTGCACTTCATCTTGATGGTGTGTAATCTTGCAAGGCAGCTAGAATACTGTAAACTTTTTGTATCAGACAAATTATATTTTTATGTATATATAAAAAGTAGTTCCTGTGTAAAAAAATCTTAAATAAAAAACAAAATGGCATTAAAATAAGAAATGTGTAATCCTATAACCATGTAAAACATAACTATGTTAAAATCGTGTACATAAAAATTACTCCAAAAAACCTAGTACCTAAAAATAGCTCAATATTCAATGCATGCAATGAGATGCTAAAAAATATTAACACCAATGGTAATGAGTAATAGTGGTATTCAGTTGAAGGGTATATAAAATGTAAGTCATACGCCGTTTCCCTGAAGGAGCTTGAATGGGCAGAAAAAAGTTGTGTGTTAAATATAAAGTTCACATAAATAGCTTTATATATTAGTGTGTTGTGCATTTAAAATATAAATGTCCCATTGCACCCCTTTTGAAATTTAAAGCACTGACTAGGTAATGAAGCAAAGGTAGAGGTGTATGGTACAATAATACCTCTGGCCCCTTTAATACGGGTTCACATTTTAAGCACCAATTTTATATTTCAAATGCATGGTGGTCAGAGGAGTGGGAATTATCAACTTAGATTCTAAGATTCCAGATGACCTTATCATTTTTGAGGGGGTATTAGCTATGTTAAACGTTGAGGAAGAGAGTTATTGCCAAATGTGACAATACTATTTTTTTTTTTTTTTTTCATTTCATGGTAGCCTTCAGCCCATATACCACTTATATACTAGGCTTTATTCCTTCTGTAATGAATAGGTATTACAGAGGGAGAGCTTTGATAATAATGCCCAGTTTGGAAACAACTACAAACTTAGTTAACCAATGGTCCTTATTCCTGATCTAGGTATCAAAGAAGCAGATGCCAAAAAGGAAGATTCCCAGTACTGAGCTCCAGGCCTCATCACTAATTGTATCCATAGTTTCTGAGGAAGAACGTACCACCTAAACTATGAGGGCTCTATCGTTTAGCCAGCTGGACATCCACCTTACTCTGTATGGATCTACATTTAAGGCAGTTAGCTTATTTATGTTAACAGCATTGGGTGTATTATCAAATGCTTTGGCCATATCCAAATAATCTGTGTCAACAGAATTACTGCTGTTTACATTAACTAAACTGGTTAACTAAACTGATTAGGCAAAATCTCCCTTGGACAAAGCTAAACTGAAGCTAGTCTAGGTTTCATAGTTTAAGAGGTCTGATATAATATGATATGTTCCATGGATTTGTAAATCAGACTAGGTAGTCTAATAGGTCTATAGTTTCATATACTGTCTGTGCTAGGGTCACTTTTGTGTAGGGACATCACTGCCACAGTTCACCATACTTCATGGACAAATCCTGTAACTAAGCCTAGGAAAATAATTTAAGGAGGGGTGCCACAAGGTTATGTTTGCACCTAATTATTTAGGCATCCAGGTCAATTACCAGACCCCATAGAAGTAGTATTTTTGGTTTTAGAGATCTTCTTCAGTACATTTTCTTTGTGCTATTAGAGGTGTAAAGGGATCTGAGAATTTGTGGATTTAAGTTATTTGTTTCAGGGGTAACATTTACCTCTAAGTTTGTCTGCTGGTATGTTTGCTACATCTAGTGAGTCTGAGCAGATGGTACTATTTTGGATACGTTCAGAACACTGCTGGGTGTTATTTCTTAATTGTGTAATATAACTAAGGAAGGACTTAATAATTATCCTTGGCTTCAGAAGCTACTTTAAGATCATGATTTGTCTTACTAACCTTGATAGTAGCTTTTAGTTCCTTACTGATATTCTCGATGCAGCCTTTAATATGAGTAACATTAAACCTGTTGTGTGACTTAAGAAGTCTTTTTCTATTGTTACAGAGTTCATTTAAGCTGGTGGAGCACCATAGTAGTTTGTTCTTAAATGTCCCATTATATTTGGCTCTAGCAAGGATAATTGTCTATTTTTGTGTGAATATAACTCCTTTGTGTAAATAGCAGTAGTGCTACAAGTATATTTGAATAGCTCCTAATCGAGTATGAGGACGTTTCTCCATTTGAAATCTTTGGATTTGGGATTATTGTTTGCAGGAGTTTTACACATTTTGAAAGAGAAGGGTACACATTTATAGTCCGATATAACTAGAAATGGAGAAGCTAAAGGACTGCTGCATGTAAGTGGAGATATTATTTAGGATCAAGTTGAGAATATTATATCCTCTAGTTAGTTTGTTAACTGTATGTTCCAATAAATTTATATCTATTAAGTATAAGATTCTCTAGGCATACCCGACTTTGATGGCATAGGTGCATTCAGCTGAAGTCTCCCATTATAAAGACATTTTTGATAATAGATAGTTCCTTAAGTACATTAAAGAATCTGACATGGTTATCATGGGGCATGGAGGGTATCCTGTAGCAAAATATAAGTTGATAGTTTGTCTTATTCAGGGTTTTGGAGTTCAGATTTTTCAATTTGTGGGTCTCTTGGAATCTGTCTAGAGGTGATGTGGCCCTTGACAAATATAGAAACTGCACTAATTGCATGGTGGGCGTAAAGTCCAGTTATGGAGAGAGTTTTACAATGACCTTCAGTATTAGGCAATTTGCCAAGACTTCTGGAGTTGAGAAGAGTCAGCTTGTTATGATGTCATTTATTATTTGAAATGGCCACATTGATATTTGCTTGGTTGAGATGCCCATTAACTGGACTCTTCCTAAAGAGCACTATGTGGGCAGGAAGGCCTTTAGCAAGTATGCAGAAGTCATATATCCTTGGCAAAGCAAGTTGAACTGTCAGTCATCTTGTCCCCTGCTTATACATACTGAACCCCATAAAATGACACTTCTGTGCCAATTGTTGAAGAGATAATCATCTTTTGTTTATATACAGGAATCATTCTCAGTGAAAGAAGGATTCTATTTAGGACTGGTGTCTTGCCTGCATCGGACAGATAAATGGTGAGATCTAACATGTCTCTCTGCCAACCCCTTAGGGTTGTCCACCTCATGTCATCAATACCCATATGGAATACCACAATATCATAATCATATTTGTCCTGTGAGAGGGACTTTAGATTCCTTGTGAAGCCACAGATCCTAGCACCAGAAAGACAATTGTAATCCTGCCTTTGTCCAGTCTTGTGAGTGTGGAGACAATGTGTCTGACAATCCAATTAGCCTTTACTAAGTAAGACATTACTATTTTTAATCATGGGATTTGAAGTGTTAGGTGGTTTGCGTCTACCTCTTGGTGACCCTTTCAGTTTATGAGCATGGTGTTGATGTGATGTTAGATATTTGTTGAAATCTAAGCATCTCAATCCTAGGAGATTTTGGTAACAACTATTTTTAGCGTCAGCATTAATCAGCTTAGTGTGGCTGTGATGAGATGTGGGTAGTAGTAGTAGTAGTAGTAGTAGTAGTGTGTGTGTGTGTGTGTGTGTGTGTGTGTGTGTGTGTGTGTGTGTGTGTGTGTGCGTATGTGTGTGCGTGTGTGTGTGTGTGTGTGTGTGTGTGTGTGTGTGTGTGTGTGTGTGTGTGTGTGTGTGTGTGTGTGTGTGTGTGTGTGTATTGTGAGAGAAGGATACCTCCAGCCTGCACAGATATTTGTACCACTCACACATTGAGCTATTCATGTCAAGTAGATGTTCATCATTTGTGAGTCTATAGCAGTTTCTATATACTGCTTATCAGCACCAAGTGCTATATTCTGGCTATAGAAGGGTAGAAGCAGGTTTATTTTTCATTTAGTCTTGGATATATTTTGGTCCAAGTACTCGATATATCTGATTACACAACCCTTTAAGTATGTAACTGGAATGCAATACAGTTCCTGTTCGAATTTATTCAATTGAAATTATATTTACTTCATTGTAAGATCTTATATACTTTTGTTTTAATACTATCTGTACTTCCAGGCTGAGACTGAAATGGGTCCATTGAAATTAGAGTTCTACCCCAGTAAAAAAAAAAAAATTAAAATAAGTAAATAAATAAATAAATAAATGCTCTGGATTTAGCTTGGCAAGGTGTGTGGAACAGAAAGAGAGCCCAGCTAGGTGAAGGCAAAACTAGTTCTGAGAACCTATTGCACTCTAGCACAAGCACCCACACACACACACACACACACACACACACACACACACACACACACACACACACACACACACACACACACACACACACTGAGACACACCCACACACACCGAGACACACCCACACGCGCGCACGCACACATACACACACATACACACACACACGCACACACACACACACACACACACACACACACACACACACACACACACTCTCTCTCTCTCTCTGAGAACATCACAATATAGTGACTAGTACAACAACAAGGAGTCTAACCAATTAAGTAAATTACTTCTCAGACCCTTTTCCGCTATTATAAGCCAGGATGCAAGGAAAAGAGTTAATGCAATATGAACAAATCATTTTCAAAACAGAACTAAACCAACATCAATTTTGATAGCTGACAAAAAGTGGAGCACTTGGAGAAACCCCATCCAGTCATTTAATGGACATGTTGACTCCACTCAGACACTGTATTGAACTCAAGACTGAACTCTAGGCCCTAAAGCTGTGAAGCAGAAACCTTAACACTAAATTCTGACAAGTGTTACACAATACCCTTGAACAAGAAGTTCTAACTACTATTGCTATACTGCATACTCTACACTAGATTGCAGGCAAGTAGCAGTATGGGATCTATACCCCCAATCATCCACCTGCATACCTCCCCATACCACCGGAATGGGAGATATGAACTCCTCTCCTACCTAGTCCTGCACAAGCTCATTCATTAGTCAACCTAGATCATAATAGAAATAGGAAATGTGTTGCTTGGTACTTTAGCCTTTTACATTCATTGCTTGGCTCCAAGATTACTGCTACCAATGCTATCAAAATAACTATTTTCAGATTTTCTCTCATTGAAAGGAGTGGCAGAAGAAGGAAATAAGAATCTTTGGATTTACATTTTTTTTGGCTTTTGCTTCTTAACATAAGCTGTCACAATATCTTGATTATGAATTTACAAAGGAAATAAATAACACACACACACACGCACACACACACACACACGCACACACACATGCACACACGCACACACACACGCACACACATACACACAAACACACAGGCACACACACATGCACAAACACATGGACGTGTACCCTCACACACAAACACACACACACACACGCACGCACACATGCACACTCACACGCGCACATGCACACACACGCACAGCTGTACACCCTCGCACACACACACATGCACACACACACACACACACACACACACACACACACACACACACACACACACACACACACGCTGCACAGACGCGCACAGACAGACAGACACACACACACACACACGGCTGTGCATGCACAGATGTGCATCATGCACAGACACGCGCGCACACACACACACACACACACACACACACACACACACACACACACACACACACACACACACATTCTCTCTCTCTCTCTCTCAATCTGTCTCTGTCTCACACTCCAGTCTTCATGCTTTCCCATTCTGATTCTTCTGCTTTGGATAACTACACATTAGCTTTACCCGTATGTCTTCTGTGATGAAGCAGTTCTAGTAATCTGAAAGAAATATGTCACCTAGCTTGCTATAATAACTCAAATATTTTTGCTAGAGGTCTTTAGGTGCAGTATGGTCACATTTTGGAATTTGTTCCCAAACTGGAAAGCGAAGGAGATAAAAGAAAGGCATTGAAACACTGTGACAGATTTATTTTCCATACTGGATCCATTAGAACTGTCTAGTTGCCACTCTTAATCTCATGCTAGGATGAAATTGATTGCTTCAGACATTGTAATGTGCAATATGACTTGGAGGGCTTTTCAGTTAAGTGCTAAAATCTTAGAGATGAAAACAGACATGGAGGCTGCTTAGGAAAAGAATATTCTAGGCTGAATAAGTAATGGAAATTGGAAAAAATAGATTAGCTCAACATTTAGGTGACAAGTACTGATGTCTGATATGCATGTAGTTGAAAAATGGAAATAAGAAGTCTTATTTTCAGAATTATCTGCACTGCACTAATTATATTCTGCATAGGTGGGAAAGGGCATTGATAGCTCTGTGTGTTTTACAGATCTTTGCTGTTAAAGAATAAAAGGCAAACCATGTTGGGGAAGAATGACTGCCTAGAAGATAAGAAATGGGAAATGAGGTCAGCAGGTTTAGAACTTAGCAAGCTAGGAAAAAATGGGCAAAAGAGTAAGTGTGCCATAGTCAGTGCAGAGGGGCTCCAATATTACATGCCGTAGTCAGTGCAGAGGGGCTCCAATATTACATGCCATAGTCAGTGCAGAGGGGCTCCAATATTACATGCCATAGTCAGTGCAGAGGGGCTTCAATATTACATACCATAGTCAGTGCAGAGGGGCTCCAATATTACATGCCGTAGTGAGTGCAGAGGGGCTCCAATATTACATGCCGTAGTCAGTGCAGAGGGGCTCCAATATGACATGCTGTAGTCAGTGCAGAGGGGCTCCAGTATTACATGCCGTAGTCAGTGCAGAGGGGCTCCAATATTACATGCCGTAGTCAGTGCAGAGGTGCTCCAATATTACATGCCGTAGTCAGTGCAGAGGGGCTCCAATATTACATGCCATAGTCAGTGTAGAGGGGCTCCAATATTACATGCCGTAGTCAATGCAGAGGGGCTCCAATATTACATGCCATAGTCAGTGCAGAGGGTCTCCAATATTACATGCCGTAGTCAGTGCAGAGGGGTTCCAATATTACATGCCATAGTCAATGCAGAGGGGCTCCAATATTACATTTGGTAGTCAGTGCAGATGGGCTCCAATATTACATGCCGTAGTCAGCGCAGAGGGGCTCCAATATTACATGCCGTATTCAGTGCCGAGGGGCTCCAATATTACATGCTGTAGTCAGTGCAGAGGGGCTCCAATATTACATGCCATAGTCAGTGCAGAGGGGCTCCAATATGACATGCTGTAGTCAGTGCAGAGGGGCTCCAATATTACATGCTGTAGTCAGTGCAGAGGGGCTCCAATATGACATGCTGTAGTCAGTGCAGAGGGGCTCCAATATGACATGCCGTAGTCTGTGCAGAGGGGCTCCAATATGACATGCCGTAGTCAGTGCAGAGGGACTCCAATATTACATGCCGTAGTCAGTGCAGAGGAGCTCCAATATGACATGCCATAGTCAGTGCAGAGGGGCTCCAATATTACATGTGCATTCTGTGTGTATCTGCTCCTATTGCAATAAAATGCTGTTGTATTAACATCAGCACACCACCCCTCCCCCATTTTATTTTAACTGCTGTTTGCCACTGATGTGCAACTTTTTGGCTTAAGCAGTTAGTTCAGCTGTGGAAGAATATCCCCTAGAACATCCTCGGCCTTCTGTTTCTCTCTATGTAGTACTTACATAAGATACCACTGGAAAGAACTCTGTACTCTGCTCCTCTGTGATTAAGGACAATCATGATTGAAAAGTAATCTTATATGGAACAATCTAGAGAGATGAGAGACCGGCAGATTAACAGATTGAAAGAGAGGCAGCAAACATATTGCTTGCTTATGTCTTTAATGAGTTTTGTCAAGGAATGATATATAATTCAATAAGCACTAAACTGTGAACAGAGCAATGCATACTCAATTTTGGTAAGCATCCAAGAACTTATTACCCCAGAGTAAACATGTAACTATAAATTTTATTTTATTTTATTTTTATAATTTATTAAACTGCTAAAGCCCCCCAGTGGAGGTACCTGCTTTCAAAAGTGATCCAGAGGTAGTTTGGAATATACACTTGAACAAAGAGATATGATACCTTTTATTAGACCAGCACTTATAGCACAGTGTGCTTAAGCTTTTGGACATATAAGGTCTTTCTGTGGAAATAATAAATGTTTAAATCCTGCAATATTATCACTTGAAAATGTAGGCAGGCTGCACCAAAAACTTTGTTTGTCCATCACATCACCAAAGCTTTGTGTCAGTGAACATATCTACTTTATTAACCATTTCAGTCCCAATCAAACAGAAGTAGTGGGATTCAAATTCATCTTCATCCTCTTTTATGTTCGTTCTTTGTTTTTTACTTTAAATTGTTGTTTTTAGCCCCTATAGGAACATTTATTCATTTGTTCATTTATTCACTCACAGATTACACACTTTGTTCAGTTCAGGGACATGTGATAGTTGGAGCCCATCCTGGCCATGGTGGGTGAAAATCAGGAAACTATTCTTAAATAAGACATCAGTCTATCACATAATGTGCAGGCGCGTGAACACACACACACACACACACACACACACACACACACACACACACACACACACACACACACACACACTGCCTATCTCTGTCTCTCACACACATAAACACAAACACGCATCTCATAACTTACTGGTATTTTACTGATCACTAGTTCATATTACAGCCTGTGTTTTGGACATAGAAGGGAGAGATAAATAATAAACACTGTGCTGAAACACATTTCTATTTTGAAGATTAAATAAGGTGTACAGTTATTTGGCTTGTTTTCTTAAATGTGACAATGCAAATGAGTAGACCTTATTTTTTTGGAAGACTGGGGAAAAAGCCCTTGTAACAGAGCATATGTACAACAATTTTCCTCTACCACAGCTTGCTAAATGTTAAATGACTGGTAAATGCAAAAGCCATTGTAATGTTTTGGAAGTCCTTTTTGCTCTCTGAAAAGAGCCTATGATAGCAGTTTGGTAAATTCAGCTGCTAAAGAAGTTATAACAACATGGAATACTGAATTTGCACTTACATTTTTAATGAATAGAGATGAACCAAACAGTCCATGAGCTTTATTAGCAATCATGTAGGCTTCATGCAAAGCCACCATGATTACAGAGTGTTAGTGCAATGAGCAGCAGCACTCAATGACAATTCACGCTGCTCATCGTGCTACCATGTTTCCAAGCCCTGTTTCATGCTGGCAGCCATGACATGGTGCTAGATCTCATGAGCACACAATGTAAACAAAATTCCTTGCCTTTGGGCACATGTAAATAGGGGCTGTGAAACTGAGGGAACGTACCCAGCATCCACTGTTAATAGTGCAGGGATAAGTGCCAGGTGAGGGAAATTGGAAAAAATGTATTCAGTTACTGCATTTAAATGTGATGATGTCACAAAGAAACATTTTCAAAAGAAAGATATCCATATTGATGGTAATAAATAATTCTGTTTCCAATTGGTTACTCATGTACATAACTTAAAAACATACATGCTAACAATGTTAAAAATCTCAGAGATGAAAACAGACACGGAGGCTGCTTAGAAAAAGAATATTCTAGGCTGAATAAGTAATGGAAATTGGACAAAATAGACTAGCTCAACATTTAGGCGACAAGTACGAATGTCTGATATGCATGTAGTTGAAAAATGGAAATAAGAAGTCTTATTTTCAGAATTAGCTGCACTGCACTAATTATATTCTGCACAGGTGGGAAAGGGCATTGATAGCTCTGTGTGTTTTACAGATCTTTGCTGTTAAAGAATAAAAGGCAGACCATGTTGGGGAAGAAGAAATGCCTAGAAGATAAGAAATGGGAAATGAGGTCAGCAGGCTTAGAACTTATCAAGCTAGGAAAAAATGGGCAAAAGAGTAAGTGTACCATAGTCAGTGCAGAGGGGCTCCAATATTACATGCCATAGTCAGTGCAGAGGGGCTCCAATATTACAGGCAATAGTCAGTGCAGAGGGGCTCCAATATTACATGCCATAGTCAGTGCAGAGGAGCTCCAATATTACATGCCGTAGTCAGTGCAGAGGGGCTCCAATATTACATGCCATAGTCAGTGCAGAGGGGCTCCAATATTACATGCCATAGTCAGTGCAGAGGGGTTCCAATATGACACGCCATAGTCAGTGCAGAGGGGCTCCAATATTACATGCCATAGTCAGTACAGAGGGGCTCCAATATTACATGTCATAGTCAGTGCAGAGGGACTCCAATATTACATGCCATAGTCAGTACAGAGGGGCTCCAATATTACATGCCATAGTCAGTGCAGAGGGGCTCCAATATTACATGCCATAGTCAGTGCAGAGGGGCTCCAATATTACATGTGCATTCTGTGTGTAGCTGCTCCTATTGCAATAAAAAACATCAGCACACCACCCCTCCCCCATTTCATTTTAACTGCTGTTTGCCACTGATGTGCAGCTTTTTGGCTTAAGCAGTTAGTTCAGCTGTGGAAGAATATCCTCTAGAACAGCCTCGGCCTTCTGTTTCTTTCTGTGTAGTACTTACATAAGATACCACTGGAAAGAACTCTATACTTTGCTCCTCTGTGATTAAGGACAATCATGCTTAGAAAATAATCTTATATGGAACAATCTAGAGAGATGAGAGACCGGCAGATTAACATATAGAAAGAGAGGCAGCAAACGTATTGCTTGCTTATGTCTTTAATGAGTTTTGTCAAGGAATGATATATAATTCAATAAGCACTAAACTGTGAACAGAGCAATGCATACTTGATTTTGGTAAGCATCCAAGAACTTATTACCCCAGAGTAAACATGTAACTATAAATTTAATTTTAATTTTTTTTTTATTATTTATTAAACTGCTAAAGCCCCCCCCCCAGTGGAGGTACCTGCTTTCAAAAGTGATCCAGAGGTAGTTTGGAATATACACTTGAACAAAGAGATATGATACCTTTTATTAGACCAGCACTTATAGCACAGTGTGCTTAAGCTTTTGGACATATAAGGTCTTTCCATGGAAATAATAAATGTTTAAATCCTACAATATTATCACTTGAAAATGTAGGCAGGTTGCACCAAAAACCTTTGTTTGTCCATCACATCACCAATGCTTTGTGTCAGTGAACATATCTACTTTATTAACCATTTCAGTCCCAATCAAACAAAAGTACTTTAAATTGTTTTTATCTCCTATAAGAACATTTATTCATTTGTTCATTAATTCACTCACAGATTACACACTTTCTTCAGTTCAGGGACATGTGATAGTTGGAGCCCATCCTGGCACATGATGGGTGAAAATCAGGAAACTATTCTTAAATAAGACATCAGTCTATCACATAATGTGTAGGCGCGTGAACACACACACACACACACACACACACACACACACACACACACACACACACACACACACACACACGCGCGCACACACACTGCCTATCTCTGTCTCTCACACACATAAACACAAACACACAATTCATAACTTACTGGCATTTTACTGATCACTAGTTCATGTTACAGCCTGTGTTTTGGACATAGAAGGGAGAGATAAATAATAAATAAACACTGTGCTGAAACACATTGCTATTTTGAAGATTATATAACGTGTATAGTTATCTGGCTTGTTTTCTTAAATGTGACAATGCAAATGAGAAGACCCTATTTTTTGGAAGACTGGGAAAAAAGCCCTTGTAACAGAACATATGTACAACAATTTTCCTCTACCACAGCTTGCTAAATGTTAAATGACTGGTAAATGCAAAAGCCATTGTAATGTTTTGGAAGTCCTTTTTGCTCTCTGAAAAGAGCCTATGATAGCAGTTTGATAAATTCAGCTGCTAAAGAAGTTATAACAACATGGAATACTGAATTTGCACTTACATTTTTAATGAACAGAGAAGAACCAAACAGTCCCTGAGCTTCATTAGCAATCATGTAGGCTTCATGCAAAGCCACCATGATTACAGAGTGTTAGTACGATGAGCAGCAGCACTCAATAACTATTCCTGCTGCTCATCATGCTACCATGTTTCCAAGCACCATTTCATGCTGGCAGCCATGACATGGTGCTAGGACTCATGAGCACACAATGTAAACAAAATTCCTTGCCTTTGGGCACACGTGAATAGAGGCTGTGAAACTGAGGGAACGTAGCCAGAATCCACTGTTAATAGTGCAGGGATAAGTGCAAGGTGAGGGAAATTGGAAAAAATTTATTCAGTTACTGCATTTAAATGTGATGATGTCACAAAGAAACATTTTCAAAAGAAAGATATCCATATTGATGGTAATAAATAATTCTGTTTCGAATTGGTTACTCATGTACATAACTTAAAAACATACATGCTAACAATGGATGTGAGAGGGACAGAATGCAACATTCTAAGAAAGTGGAGTAAATGTGTTATTAATTTTGATAACATACCAAGCTGAGATAATAGTTAGCAAAGACGGGATACTTTAGGGGCTATTCTCATACAATGCAGTTATTGAATATGACATGTACATACATGGAATGTATGCATCATAATGGACTGTATTGCTGTATACTCCACTTCATCCTGTATAAACAAGGCATGAACAGTACAGTAGCTGTGCCATGCACAGCAGAAAGGGACCATGTATTCTCAATGGGCAACCATAGATAGAGGGGGCATATTACCTTGATACATGTCTTTGACAAATATGTGTTTTATAGAGATGTGCATCATAAAGAGTAATGTAATAAAAATCAAAACACACAGATGACAAATGAAAAAGAGACCTGATTACATTTCAGTAGTTCAAGGTCTCTGTTTACAAATGGTGTGCATCTAATGAAGGATTATATTGGGCATGTTTATTAAACATTATAGCATGTAAACAACACAAACACATAAGAAAGTTCGAACACAGACCCAATCACACTTTATGATGACCTGGCATCATGCCATACAGAAACACATGTTATGTAAGTCTTCATTTCTAACAAAACTGTACAATGTGAAGAAAACAATTACAGTAATACATATATGTTTGCAGAAAGACATGCAATACAGTGCATTCTTATTTGGAAAATAAGCAATGCATGTGAACAATCAATGACATACTCAGCATTTGTATCTTGCCAATCTTGAGCACATGCCATTGACAGATATCAGAAAGATGTGTATCAACCTGTGATACCACAAAAATAGGTATACTGTGTGTGTCATGATGAACATGCTGAAAGGGCTTACAGCACTTCCCTGTTGTAATGGTATGGATCCCCTACCATGGAGACTGATGCCTGAAAATGTGGCCATCTGACTGCACAATAAAAATTTCTTCTGCCTACACCACTTCTGTCTCTCACAGTTATGTGACAAACAGATGTTACCAGATTCAAACTCTAACATACTAGATACTCTACATAGCTATGAATTCACTGCACCTGTCACATGACATAGGAATGAAGCTTGTCACAGATACATGAAATAAATGTGGGACATTTGAGGATAATGTATACAATATGATCTTGTCAGAATAATAACAAGAATGTAACTATGTTAATGTGCACACAATTGTGACCATTGCAATATCAGTGTTTCTCGGCCAAGGAAACTGTTCCTATTGTTTTGCACAACAACATTGTCCCAGAGTTGAAACACATGTATCTTTGTAAATATGGTATTTAAGACATTACTGAATGCATGTGACACAGAAGCACTCATACCATGACATTCACAGAACAGCTATTTCACTGGCAGGATACAAAATGATGTGAAGTAAAACCTGAGAATAATCACATCATGCAGTGTTGTTTGTGTAATGTCAGTATATTCCTGGAAGGTTGCCCTTTGCTGGAATTGAACAGAAAGCTATGAAAATCCACCAACTACCAACATGTGTAAGAATCATAATCACCACTGTGGAAGTCTTAAAGCTGTGAGACTCAAACTATGTGAAGTCATTACATTATATGACTGTGTTGAGATTTGAGTTAAAAGGGCTGGGGGATGTTTCTACCACTCAAATTGTGCATATAAATACTAGTGGATGTCAGTCATACATAACAGCATTAGGACATGCAGTGCTTACAGTCAAGCAATGTGGAATTTGAACACCTGACTCTGATGACAGAAAGTACATAATATTGGGAAGAATGAGTGTGCCACAGTGCCACTAGTGTTACAACTGAGAGATAATTTGGTCTTTGAAGCCATTATATCATGTTATTGCTGCAAGGGATAAGTATGCTAGTAATTTCTAGAAAGGATTATTAATCTTTATATTTTTCTCGGGAGAATGGCAATCATGCACAATGTGTTGATAATCTTGGATTCAAACACGTGCCTTATTAAAGCAACAGCATGCAGAACATTGTCTCATGGCCTCACACCACAGTAAAAGCATTAGTAGTTCTCATTGGAAAGTCAGTTGTCATCCTATGGCATCATCATTGTCCAATAATGCATTTCTGTTTGAAAAATGAGCCAAAATCATTGTAATAGAAATCCCCACCGATACATGCAGACAGCAGATGGTTGACAACATTGTTACTTATCTGCACATTCACAGACATACTGACACAATTGAGTCTAAGGAGTAAAGGCTATATTTGAATAAACTACCTGAGATCATGAGGTACAGAACACTGCTTGAATCACACATGCCACACAAAATGTTGTTTTACAGTTGTGACAGTGCACATTTGAGTGGATGACATCACCATTCTTTCATACATTGATGCTCTTCTAAAAATGTATGAAGATGGTTTAAATGCACAGTAACACTATACACGTATACATACTACATGCATTAGATGCCTTCTCTACACAGCACAACAGACCAACACACACTCTCAGTAATCAATCATTGCTAGATTCAAACCTACTCCTTTTGTACATATGTAGTCTAGACAGCAGAGTAAACAGCAGCGCCACAGGATAACTTATACGAGCACTTTGTAGTTCATTTTTGATAGCATTATGTAAGCCTTGTGCTTTTAAATTGTTTATTGCCTGGAGGTAATACAAATCAGTAGGGTAATCCTCGGCCAGTGAAAATATGCCTCCGTAGTGGAAGATTGCATAAGGGGTATTGTCGTGGACACAATCGTACATGAGAGTACACACAGTCACATTAGTGAACCAATGCTGGATTGAACCTCTTATCAATTTACAAAATATATACAACACAGAATGAGCCACAGCACCACAGGAGACGTCTGAGGTGTAAAGGCGCAGTGTGCACTCTTAACATAATGACCTCATCAATGTGATGCAGAGAAGATGTTTGTGGAAAAAGTGGGATAAGCAGATGGGCGCATCCTCTCCCATGTTAAAAATATTCCCCTGATTAGAAGTTAATACAACATGTCTGTTCAGGAAGCTTGAAAGTTTTTCCCTTCATCTCTGAAGCTATACATGCCTGACATTGAAATAACACACAAGTTCTCCACTGTGAGATTTGAGCTTCCTACCTATCTAGTTATGCATTCTGGAGAACACAGTATTAACTGTAAGGACCACAGGACAAGTAAGATTCATAAGAGGAGATAGTGCACTTATGGCAGGTTGACTTCATTAGTGTGTTGCAGAGAAGAAGTTTGTGTTAAAAGTGAAATAAATTTCAAAGATTGCTGTGTCCAAGGTTAGTTGTCTCCTCAGTGGAAATGGACACAGAAAATCTGTTGTTAAAGCTTTACTTCCATGACAATAAACCACAAAGACACACAAATTAATCATTGCCAGATTTAAACCACCTACCTAACCAGTTACACAATCTAAAGAGCACAATATTAGCTGCAAAAACCATTGAAGAATTCTGTGTCTTAAGGGGAGAAAGTGCACTTTAGAAATGATGATCTCATTAGTGTGCTGCAGTGAAAATGTTTCTGATAAAACTGGAATAAGGAGATAGTGGAATTCTTGCCCAGGTTAGGTTTTTCCACTGACTGGATGTTGATACAGCATGTCTGTTTAGAAAGCTATATGTAACTGATATAGCAGCCACACACATGCACACACACACACACACACACACACACACACACACACACACACACACACACACACACACACACACACATTTTCTACTGTGTGATTTGATCCACGACCTATCTAATAATTTAATCTCCAGAACACAGTATTAGTCAGAAGTGTCAGAGGAGAAGTCTGATGTTTAAGGGGGAGAGATTGTACTTTTGACATGATGACCTCATCAGTGTGTTGTACAGAAGATGTTTCTGTTAAAAGTGGGATAAAGTCCAGAAGGAGCTATGTCCAAAGTTAGAGTTTTCTCCTGAGTGGAAGTGGACACAGCTCATCCATTGCTGAGGCTTTACTTACCTGTCACTAGAGCCACAAACACACAAGTTTGCCACTCTCAGATGTGAACCACCTACCTAACAAGTCACACAATCTAGAGAACACTGCATGAATTGCAGGCACTACAGGAGAAAGTCAGACTTTAGTGATGTGAAAATGCACATTTCTACTTAGTAAAACTTTACTGTTTGGTGCAGCTGATTCTGTGCATCACAGGCTTTGAGATAACTTGTTTTTAAAATTCAATAAAGACGTACAGTGTACAACCTAAAAAAGAATTAGTCGTAATTTTTTTTAATCTGTGCCTGAAGTGTAGCACTGCCAAGCTCAAATGCGCAGCAGATGGCAAACTTTTAGCACATGCGTAGTCATATCTTGAGATGTTGAACTTAGAATGGGAATTAAAAATGGTCTATGTTGCTCTGTGCTGACTTTTGTGTCAATAAGCAGTATACACATACAGCCATGTCTGAATCTGATGGAATACAGGACAGATATGTGTTATGGTCGGTTTACTTTCACAATTTCGAGTGAAGGTTCAGAGACTACTGGATGTCAGATTATGGCTGGCTGAATGCCATGTTGCTGAACCTTTATTTGTGAGAGTCCTGGTTCAGTGAATGCACAGTGCATTTGCACACATGAGGTCGATCTTGTAACTAGAGATCGCAGTACAGTGGGGATCGGAAAATTTACCATTTTCTCCACTGTTGTGTGATCTCAGAGCTGGAATATATAATTTGCAGTGGAAATGAGGGGCACAGCCCCTCACAGGGGGTGCAGTGTGGCTTGCCCCCCCCTGCAAAATCAACATGTTAGGTGATGTGCAGTATTGGAGTGCAGTCTATGGATGTGGAGAAAGGTTGAATTCATAACAGGAAGTGTGTTTGTGATATTCTGACCTTCTTGACATTCTGAGTTGAAGTTTTTAGTTGACATTTAAGTTATGAATTTATTTTGATTGTCGACTATATGATAGTAAACCATTATAATCATGTTTCAGATGTCATGATTTACACATTTGTCATGACAGTTTCAGTTTTATGATACACAAGGAACCAAGCATATAATTGCTGATGGAAACATGGCTTTTGGAAACAGTTTTGAAATAAAGAGGTTTATCTGATGACACAGAAGGGGTGGGAAGAGGTGGACCACTGGCGACAGGAATACACATACAGACATAATAAGAGATTATTCTAAAGTTCATTTATTCATATATTTGTGTTGTGATACTGTTGGATTTATCATCCTAATTATTCAGGCAAGATCTGTACAAAAGAGGTTTCACAATAAGCAGCTATCACTTTAATACAGCAATAGGATAACTGTGTTAAGAAAAGGTGTAGCCAACAGTTACACCACAGGAGCCATATCAAATATTCAAAAACACTTTGGCATACACCTGCACTGAACCTTGAGAGTACTCCAAGAAAAATCTACTGAGTATTACCTAAACACATCACATAGGAATGCCTACTTTACAAAGTTCCAATTTGGCAACAAATTGTATTAAAAGATGTATTACTCTTCATTACCCTCATGATAATTCTAAGACATACATTCAAATCTTCAGCTTGCTGAACAGAAAATTAACCTGACCATACATAGCTAAGCACAGTAACATGAAAGGCATCAGAATAATGTGGCTGAAGGCAACAACTCACAAGGGTTTGCCATAAGTTGTGTATTTCCATTTATCCTGAGTTGCATTTGATGCCCATCACCAGACATTGTGCAAATGCAGGGGAAGAAGATACATGGACATGGGGAGAGGGAAGGCAGGGACCAAGTAGTCTATGACAGAAGCAGGATAATGGTGTCTCAAAACAATATGTAGCCAACAGCTACATATAAAATAGTGTACTAAAACAGTAATATATAGCTAATGCCTGGATTAGAATCCATGAAAATATGCAAAGATCTGTCTGTAGATGTGAGCGTTATCACATCACACCAGAAAGGAACTCCTACTTCACGCACTTTAAATCACACAGTTGATGGGCAGTAGCAACTTAATGAAGCAGAAGGGGTGAAGAGAAAAAGAGAGTGGTGGAGAGAGAAATAGCAACAGTATTTTTTGTGGAACATGTAGGACAATCTGTATGGTGTGTTACTCTTACCTAAAGAATGGACAAACTGTACATCAGCACTCTGATTGAAGAATGAACATTCTCCAGTGGGGTATTAATGTACAAGTAATGCCCACTGAAAAACGAGTCTGCTGCTTTATGGCAGCATATCAAGCTGGCGTTGAGCTCAGACTGGGAAAACAGAACGGCCACCATTATTTTACATTCGCTAAGCAGTGCTTTTGCTGTTTAGTGAGTGTAAAATATGAAAAAAAGAAGACAATTAAAATAAATTCGGTGTGTATGTTTATGTCTGTGTGTGAGTGTATGCATGCATGTCAGTGAAAGGGGGAGTGAGCAAGCCGTTATTTTACACTTCAGAAGCAGTGCTTTTACTGTTTGCAGAGTGTAAAATAAAAAGAGAAAAATAATTTATAATAAAGCATGTGTGTGAGAGTGTATGTGTGTATGAGAGTAACAGAGAGAGAGAGAGAGAGATCGATCGAGGGAAACAGAAAAGTGTGTGTATGTGTCTTTATGTTTCTGAGTGTGTGTGAATGTGTTGTTTGTGTGCATGTGTGTGTGTGTGCGTGTGTGTGTGTGTGTGTGTGTGTGTGTGTGTGTGTGTGTGTGTGTGTGTGTGTGTGTGTGTGTGTGTGTGAGAGAGAGAGAGAGAGAGTGTGAGCTCTACCACACTGGCAGCAGTAAAAAGGTTTGTGTACCTCTGGACCCTTAAGCTGAAGAAATCTGGATAAACCCTGAAATGAAAGGGAACAAAGGCTCAAAAATAAGAGCAGATTTTAATTATTGGTCTTATAAAATTACAAACATGCTTAAATAAAAGGATTTGTGTTAGCATGAATTTTCTGAAGGAAATAAAACTCTGAAACTCAAATGTATGTCATTATTTAATAACTTCTGTCTCCAATGACTGGCAATAAACCAAATGTTTTAGGAGTAAGGGTCCAAAAAAAAAATACCTGGATTTTTTTTTTACGTGTTATATTTTGGATGTAAAATGCTTCCTCCAACACCATTAACATATACTACAACATGTTTGAAACATTAGGCGGAGGAACTATTCTACATCAAAAATATATAGAAACATCAATATAGTACTTAAAAAAATAAATAAGTAAAAAAACAACAATTTTACAGAGGGCCCATTCTCTAAGCACAATAATGCCCTCCAGGGTGTGTGTTAATGTGTAATTAATGCCCTTCCAGGGGTGTAGAGGCCTGCAATGTTGGGCTTCATAACACCCCTGGGTGGGCATTAATTGTACATTTACACGCATCCTGTCAGACATTATTGCTTGATTATTTCTTCATTATTAATCTGTCATGTTCTGTATAACACTTTGCTTGTTATAGGGTGCAAGAAGGGGAAGGAGATTACAACCAACATTAAGACATACGCAGGATAAGGGCGCCTTATTAAGTCTCCCTGTTGGGGCTGGAATGTTTTTGCAAATGCTTTCTTGCTGCACTACTCAAATAGTATTTTACTGAAATGTTAGAAAAGATGATATATATATATATATATATATATATATATATATATATATATATATATATATATATATATATATATAAACATTTGCAGTTAACCATATGACAAGAATATAAAATGTTATGAAATAATAATTTGACCTAAAACTGTAATTGAACCCATGACACTATGGAAAAATATCAGTCTATGGCAAGAGGAATTATCTGAACACGCCAATAAGAATGTCTAGTTCATTACATCTAGCAGCCTAAGAATTGTTGCAGTAACTGTTTCACATTAGTGCCTTTAGTTTGCATTAACTCTGTATACCCATAATGCTGCAGATTTAAGCACATTTGTGCAAAAGTAACTGGACTGCTGTGGCTGAAATTAAAATCTTCAGCTTTTGCAATTGGAAGTTAAATGACATTCACCATCACTTAGCACTGGTGTGCAATGCCAACATCAGTACAACAGCTTAGGACAAAAAGTGATGTTTTTTCTATGGGCCATTTCTGGCCATGTTTGTTAGGTGTGATTCTATGTTTTGACCAGATTAAATGTGAGAAAGAAGTTGATAGGACAGTGGTGAAAATGAGGGTGGCAAGCAGAGGATAGGCATCAGGGAAAAGAACACAGGAATTTATTCACAGGAGGTTGATGGGAGAGCTCCATAGCTATCCAATTCTTCAGAACATAAATGTAGTATTGTACACAGAGTTTCATGACTTTGGAGAGTCATCGCACTAGGTATAAGTGGTAACAAATGAATAGTGTTGCATAGCCCATTGGACCAAATCAGATGTCTCAAGATGACTCATAGGCAAAGTGGAGACCTATGTGTGGGCTGTATTTTTTTTTTTTTTAGAGAGAGAAGAATATTGTGGAAGGTGCTTGGAAATGAGAGGGTCAGGTAGGTAAGGTGAGTTAGGTAGCAGGTGAGACACATAGGACATACAAGACAGAGAGGGATGGTGATGGACACAAAGTGATGGGGACACCATGATTGGGGATAGGTGAGAGACCTTAGAGGTTCATCCATATCCAAGAATAGTGAGAATCTAGTCATCATCTTCAGAACTGTCATCACTGTCTCCTGTCCCATTTGCCTGAGTCAGTGCCAGGCATGACATCATTTTGGCAATCTGACTCAGGATCGCTTCAACCTTGATGATTCGGGCATCAAGGTCCATCTCCATAATGCCCCCACAAGCCCCGTCAACTCCTGATGGGTGACATAATTGCCACTTCCATTGCTACTGGTCCTAGAGAGTAGCACTGCACCAGCAACCAAGGCAGAGCTACCTAATGCAGGTGAAGCAGATAGGGCAGGAGTTATGGAGGCAACACTGACACATTGTGATCCAGATGTGTTGGGTGTCTATGCTAGCTGTTGTAGTGCCACCACCACATACACCTGCGGAGGTATGGTAGGCCAAATCCTAGTGGTCAGTCTTCCTCCCTGTGCTGATGGTCATTTTGTTTGCAGCCGCAATGTATTAAAAAAATAAGAAAAAAAAGGAGAGAGAGTGTGGCAGTTGACAAAAAAACAAAGAATTAAATCAATGGTTTGTCACATTGCTTCATTATTTCAAGACATAAAGCAATATAAGGAATACATAAGTACACCTTGGCCACATCCAGATATGATGGGAAGGAATTAATGTGTCATAAAAACAACCACAATGAGATGATATGGCTAAAAAAATCATGTATTTCTCTGTGCCATATCAGCTATATGCTTTCTATTGTAATAACTGCATTTGGAAATATTGACTTGTTAATGTCATAAAGTATTATAATTAGTAGCCTGTAAAAAAAGTGACTCACTGTTTCTGACTATTGAACCCATACACAATTAATCTGATGTAAGCATTACCTAATGCAATAACCAAAAGCTATTGGAGCAGGGATGTCAGCTTGATATAAAACTTAAGGTATTCCTGATCAACATGCTATACAGTGAAGGATTGCAAATACTTCTGTGCCTTGCAATTAGAACAAATACATAGTTACCCTGTGCCTCTCTGAGGCAAGTTAGTTTCTCCAGATGC
Source organism: Protopterus annectens (assembly GCF_019279795.1). Classification (NCBI taxonomy): domain Eukaryota; kingdom Metazoa; phylum Chordata; order Ceratodontiformes; family Protopteridae; genus Protopterus; species Protopterus annectens. The sequence goes on along the minus strand of NC_056746.1, from coordinate 866,582,608 downwards.
ACCACACAGTTTCCTACTATTTCTGCTGCAGTTATACAACAGAAAAAGACACAAAATATATGTGAAAGCATAACGAATAACTGCATTGGTTGGCTAATTAATGCCATATCATAGACAGGTTATGGGTCAGTATACTTAAAAAACTGAGGAGAGTTTGCAGCCTTAAATTCATCCTCCCATTGGCTCAGAAGGTCCCTTTTGTATGTCTTTATGTCACTGTTGTGGTGACAACATTGTTTCCCAGGGTGGGGGATGCCAGTTGTACTACAGACAGACTATGCCAAGCTATTCCAAGTCTCCACCTTATACTGAGAACCAGTATATTCCTGCTGCAGTAGCCTCCAGCTGTAGTACTTCATGAGGAGTGTCACAAAATTCCTGGACTCCTCAATACCCCACCTTTGTGCTCTAAATGGAACACCATCCCTACCATCACCAGCTATGTCTGCAGCAGTCAAGCTAGAAATATGGGTCTGAATTGGTGCCCAATTCAGATCTTACATGTAACAGCTTGTGTGTAAAGATGCACAGCCTTGACAATTGCATTTGAATTTGCACAACTGGAAGCATAGCAATGTCTTGCAAGACACATTGACACTGACTACATCAAAAAGCACAGAAGGTGTTAAAAATGGCAGTGAGATTTGACCATGTGTGGTGTTCAAAGTACTGAGACATGTTCCAATGTTAAACACTGATATATTTAATGGGGCTGCTTATAATCATAGTTGGTTGGAGGAAAAATGGTATGGCTTAGTACATACTGGCATGTTGGGAGTTAGACACTGAAGAGATTTAGTAGTTGCACCTGGGAATCACACCCAAGAGGAAAAAAAGGATAAAATATTAAACTTTTCTCATGTCACTAAAACAGGGGAACTTATTTGCTAGCACAGTAATTACAGGTATACTAATTTAAGACTAAATGCAGATCTACTTAAGAGATATCTGTATGTCTATGACTTTACTTAGTCATGGGACTGCATTTCTATGTGAGAGGCAGTGTTTGTGTTTGTAAATACATCTTAGATGCATGCAGTTGGATGACCTGAATAAGACGTGGTGGTTTAGGTCACTTATATACTATCTTAAAGACATACTTATAATATGTGAAAAATGAATAATTATGACAAAGAATATTGTACACATCATACCTATGTGTGTGCATTCTACATTAAATATCATCATTGTCATGTTTAACATAATTTACACACATTATATTGGGCTTCTATATCAAGCAGCAATTATATATTTCTTGCAATACACATATTTATGATACATATTTATGATACTCGTGCATTTACTGTGACATTTCTAATCAAAATTTTGTATCAAATGGCATTCTGACACCTTCTGTAAAATAATTTGTCAACTGGATTTGAACCACAGGGAAAGTTACTTGAAATGTGGAATTTACTCCCTGAGTACTATCCAGAGTGCTGATAGCTATGCACAGGCATCAGGCTCATTTGCGCTACAGAAGATGGCTCAAATTAAATTTTTCACTTTTTCCCTTTGGAAGTGAACAGTTTTGACGCACTGCCAACCAGAGTGCAAATGCAAAAGGCATTAGAAAAAAAAATGACAGAGGAAAAAAGCTGACAGAAAAATTAATTCAATCAATCAGTATATAAATCAATGACCAGGGCAAGAAGTGCAACACAATTATACATACATCCTTATGACATCTCCTTGCAACATCAAACATTTAAATTCTGGCACACATTATCAGAAATGCAGTTAATGCCAAACAACATACATTCACAAAGACTACAAATATTTAGCATGTATCACACACAGCCTGTTCCTTTCAATAGTCAATAGTTATTCTGAATCCAATAATAAAAACATTTCTGTAAATTGGATTTGAACCCTGTATCACCTGTTTTATTTCTCTACACTCACCTCACATATTGTACCACATAGATACTTAATTGACAAGTTGAATTTATTCACTTAGTATTATCCAGAGTGATGACATTCACATACTGGTACCAGCATTGTTTGCACTGCAGAAGGCAACCCAAATTAATTGTTTCACTGTTTTCCTTAACTGCAGTTCACTACTAGAGACAGCTGCAGTCCAGAGTGTACAATGCCAAACGGTGTGCAATCAGTGAAGAGAAAAGGAAAATGGCTACTAAAATAGATTAAACATTATTAAATAAATAGTTAAAATGTGCACTTCTGATATTTTCCCAATTTTTTGTGCTTCAACATGAGCATATGCTCCTTAAATATCTTTATAGTCATAAAAACACAGCCTTTTCTGGATTAGAACCCCATGACACAAGGAAATTAATAAGACATGTTTGAGATTCTTATCAGTATGTGCCACACACACATAGTTAGACTGTGAAAATGAGAAGGTTACATAAACTGAAGATGTGACATGGTATCAATTGACATCAGCTACAACTGAAACAATTTCTGACCTTTGTCTTGTGTAGTTTGCAGTTAGATGTGTGAATGGCCGTGATACTGACAACTAGGAAGATAATTTTTCCTCGCACAATATCAAATAAAAAATTGAAAGCTGCACCTCTTTTCTTGTCTTTATTTTGTGAACATAATTCCCATATCTATGCTTCTCTAACAAGACTGCTATGTGCTTGCAGTTGATATATGTTTTAGTGAGTAATCTGCTTCCTTAGAAATGCAGATACATTTGTGCTCAGAGGCAGAAACTGTTGTCACAAGCAATTCATATAAATTCATATAAATGCTATGCTCCTAAATCAGTTAATGGTAGTCATAAACTTTCTTGTAATTACATTCTCCCTGACACACCCTCAGTAAGTACACATCAAAGAGTGTGTGTGACCGACTATGAAAAACTGATTGATACTGCAGTCAGACTAATCAGTCACATTTGCAAGCACTTAGCAGGTAACTGTTCTCAGTGCTCATTCTTGCAGAGTTAGGGTGCGTGCCTGCAATCATGTTGGTCCTTACACCATGCTTACATTCCCTGTACATAGTGCAGATTGTAGAATTCATGAATGTAAATGAGGTCACACCTAATTTGCAAACTCACAGTGCTAAGAGGGCTGAATCTGCACTATATAAAAGTAATCATGTAGAGGGGAGACTGGATCCAGAGATCTTGATACTGCTACTTACAGTTGCTTGTTTTGAAAACTTCTTTCTACTTTCCCAACTGACTTGCTGAAAAGGTAGGTTGCTGTTATGAACTAGCTGATATATTTTAACCTTACTTACTGATTGCATTTTACAATGTAAGTACTGCTTTACTGTCTGCATTATTCTTAGCAGCTGTTGGCATGGACGTGTATACCACAGTTATTTATGGACTGTGAAGTATTTTTCTGCATAATGATTACAATTTAATGGAAATTGTAACCTTGAAAGCTGGCCACTTTATTCAGAGGATTATTGTTTTAATGATTATCAAGGTTATTGGTATTTTCATTATTAACAATGACAATTTTGTTAAGGGTCTGATGTCTACCTGGCTGTCCTCCACCGAAGCGGATATCTCACCAAAACCTGTTAACCATTTTTTCTTGTCAGGTGTATGTTATTTTTTAAATGCTGGAATGTACTACAGAGTTACAGAAATGTTTGTGCTGCTATAATTTATTATCAAGTTCTTTCTTTCTTTTGCATTTGGGGGAATCTGTATTAAGTTATATGAAGGCTTTCTTTTTCATGTGTTTTGTGTATGATGAATGGATACATTCTCAGAGACTTTCCTATATGTAAAAATCAAGTTATGTCTTTTTTGTGGTTGGATGAAGAGAGAAGCTGTATGAAGTTGTGTGCACTCATATGGAGCCTTCCTTTTTCATTTATTTTTTGTATTGTGGATGGACGCATTCATATAAATTGTTTTCAGTTTAACAATCATTTTTTTTTACTTATGGATTTTTTCTTTCTTATTATGGTTCTTCTCGTACAAGGCTATGGCACCAAAGACATCTGCGCTCCACAAACTGTCACACATAGGATGCACATGTCTTAGGTGCCATAGCCTTGTATGATAGGAAGCATAACAGGAACGAAAAATGTGTATATGTAGGCACATCTGGGTCTGTCTTTGCATGACCACCTGCACATGATAAGCACACCTTCTGTATTTTTATTAACATCCAAATGGTAGATGTGTGTGTAACTGAATGTTATTTATTTTCATTCCATTGCCATATTTTACTATGTTATATACATTTCACATAATATAGGTTTGATCATTGTTTACTCTATTTTTCTTGTTTTTTTTTTTTTTTTTTTTTTTTTTGCTTACTTGTTATCATAGGTGATCCTGCCTTTTTATTTTTCCAAGTCTTTTGGGTTTCTCAGAAAAAAAACACAAAATATAAATGAATGCATAAAAACAGCACACAAGGAGCTGGAGAGCAGCTGATGCAGGTAAAAAAGTTAAATGATGTCACAAAGTAGATTTCAAGCACAAAAATTTATTCCACACAAAAATCCAGGTTATATGCACAAGCTTTTGTCCCTGCTCAGTCAGGAACTTCTTCAAAGTGATTTCTTTTTTGGGTTTCTAATACCATGATGGGAAAAGTCAAAGTACGATTAAAGTTAATGAAATTAGCATTGTTTCAATGTTTGATGTCAGCTAGTAGTGCTCTTTGCAGCACCTGCAATGTGACTAGTAATGACTCCTTCTGCAATTCATATGGGGTTACATGGATTGGTAAAATATTCAAATACGATTGTAAATTCTTTTTTATAAGACCCATTGCTCCTGTAACTATTAGAGCTGTCTGGGTATCATTCTTCCACATGGCTCTTGTTTCTGCCTGAAAATCCTGGTATTTTATGACTTTGTGTCTCGCTGTATGCAAGACACTGTAGTCACTGGGCGTGGTGATTTCAATGATCAATGCTACTTTTGTCTTCTTTTCTTGGACCACTATATCTGTTTTTCTAGCATCTATCTTTTGGACTATTGGTAATGGGTGAGCCCATGTGATATACATTTCTTCATTTTCTATGATGCTTTGTGGCTCATGTTTCCAGTATTTTTCAGCCACTTTGATACCATAATGTTTGCACAATCGCCAGTGCAACAGTCTTGCCACATTATTATGCCTTTCAGTATACAGTCCTTCTACCATTAGTGTGTCACTGTGTGACTGTTTCTAATACAGTTTTACAAAATCTACATTTGTCTGTTTCTCCCACATGTTCAATGGGCTTTGTAAACCAGCGTGTACATAATCCACTATCTTGGGCTGCCAGTATTAACCTTTCATTTATCGGTTTGAATTTGCCTCTCCTTAACCATTCATGCATTTGATCTTGATCAACATGAGGCTCTTCCAGACGTTTTCTATATTTGCAACTATATTTATGTTTTTTACACATTTCTTGCCTTCTCATCTGGTCCTTCACCTTATATTCTTTCTTTTGATTTTTGGAACATTCAGTTGCTGCCTCGTGTTTATACACTTCTGGTTTGATTTCCATTCCTGCTTGATGTCGATATGCTTCTACAAGATTAAGTAGAGATATCATCTTAGATTTATTCTCCTCATGTTTCAAAACTTTCACAACATTTGGATCTTATGAAGTCAGTAGATATGTGTGGAGTCCTACGAATGCAGATCTATACATGTAATCAATTTCAAGGATGTCCATCCATCCCCCCTTCGGAATGGGGAATATATAATTTTGGTATACACTGATTTTTATAAATCATTTGGTGAGCATGAAGCATCCTTCTTGTTTTAATATCCAATCTATCCAACACTTTTTGGGGCCAGTCAATCACTCCAAAACTGTAAGTTAGGACAGGAAGAGCAAATTAATTTACAGCTTGGATCTTGTTCCTAGATATCAATGCTGTTCTCAGGATTAATATCTTGTTCCTAGATATCAGTGCTGTTCTCAGGATTAATTTAAGTCTTCTAAAGTATTTCGTACTGAGTTTTATTTGCATTTGTTCATGTTTTATTGCTGATCCTTCATCAATTCCCAAGTATTTATATATTCCCTCTTGCTCATGTTTTTTTATATCACATTCTTGTCCCAAACTGATGTTTTCCTGGTGCTGCAGTTTTCCTTTTTGTGCTTTCAGTTCCTTATCTGATGAGCTATGCAGTTTTAAATCATTGACAAAGAGAAGATGAGAAGTCATTAGACTGTTGTTTTCTAGGAGCCAAATTGTAGCCATGGCCTAATCTGTTAAGTATACAGCTTAATGGATTAATGGCAAGGAAGAATAGCAATGCTGACAGAGTCACCCTGGAATATCCCCCTTTGAATTGTTATCCCTGGGATAATAATCTGTCCTTTATCATGGTTTAATTTCAAAGTGGTCTGCCATTGTTTCATGGTTACTGTAATGTAGTCAATCAGTGTATGGTGTATCTTATACATTTTTAAGCACTCTTTTATCCATGAATGTGGGATACTATCAAATGCTTTTTTTGCAGTCAATCCATGCCATACTTAGATTTTTCCCTTTTTTACAGTTCTCCACTATAACTTTATTTAACAACAAATGATCCTTTGTTCCATATGGTTTTCTTTTATTGCCCTTTTCTTCTACTGCCATAATTGAGTTTTCTTCTAAACGACTATAAACTCTGTCGGCGTCAATTCCTGTTTATAGTTTATATGTCATGGGAAGACAAGTTATTGGTCTATAATTTTTAGGGTAGCTTGCAGGTTCACTCTTAAGTAAGAGCATTGTTTTTCCTGTTGTTAACCAGTGCAGTGTCTGTTTGGGGTGTGCATATAAATAGTTCTTACTCATGGCTAAATCCTCGTGCAAAGATGTTGATACTTTCAGCCAAAAGTTAGGTACTGCATCTGGGCCTGGGATTTTCCAGTTAGAGACTTTTCCTAACTTTGTTTCAATCTCTCTGGCTGTTACTTCATCTCATTTCATATCCTGTACCTTTAACCCTCTTATTCTTTCTTTTAATTCTTCTATCCACTTAGCATCTTTCTTATGTTCCACAGGATCTTCATAGATACTTCTCCAAAATGTATCTATTTCTTCTTTTTTTGGCAGTCTTTCAATTCCTTTTACCTTATTTCCCAATTCTCTATAACATTTTTTTGATCATCAATAAATTGCTTATTTTGTACTTTTCCTTTATATTTATTTTCGTATCTTCTGAGCCTTTCCGCCTGTGCTGAAATTTTTAGTTAATTTGTGATAGTACATGATAGATCCTGGTCTGTTCTAATACTGTGCATTGCTTTTATCACATCTATCTTTCTTAGTATTTTGTTGATATGTTCTCTCTTCTATAATCTTCTAACTGTGACACTTCTTGTCTTAGCTTCTTTATAGTTTACTCTATTTGATATTTCCATGATGGTATTCGCTTTCGCCCCTTCCTTTCCCTCGCTACCCTGTGTTACTGTGGTAGAACTTTATCAGTTATTAATTTAGCAGCACAGTGATATATTCTGTTTACTTCTGTTGTATCACATGGATCTCTATGGACAGTCCTAATTATTGCATTAATTTCTTTTATAAAACTTCTGACTTTTGGGGTTTTATTAATCTTCTGTAGTCTATTTCTTTCACTGATCTTGATATATCTGTCTATGTCTATTAAATCAAGAAACTCTTCTCTTAACTCCTTTTCTTCCAAACTCCCTTATTTTCCATTTCCTGTGGGCATTCTATAGAAGATTCTATAGCATCTTCCTGTGGCACATTCTCTTCAACTTCAAACTGTGCCATCTGTTGCTTTATCATATGAGAACTCACTGGCCTATCACTCCTCAACATTGACTGGATCAGTTTCCACAGATTTCTGTTCCTTCCTTTGCTGTCTAGCTTCAAATGAACGTTTATACTGATTTCCTGTGGAAGGCTCCAAAATATTTTGATATGGCACCTGACCAATTGCTTCCTGTTCCACTGGTTTCCCCTTAATTTGGATATCCGCTGCTCTATCCTGTTGTGGTGCTTTCTGCATTTAATTTTCTACACTAAATCTTTCTCTTTGCAGCTGCTCCATAACTTCAATTTCTATTTCTTTGACTTCTCCATTACTAATCTCTTTTTCTCTTAATCTCCTTATTTCTTTTATTGTAAAGTTTTCCATAGCCATATTCATTTGCCTGTATTTCTCTTCAAATATCTTTGGTGCTGCTCTTTTTGTATTGATTAGTTTTGCTTTCTCCTTTGCATAAATATTACACTATAATTAAACCTCTTTTCCTTTCCCATGTCTGTATCTCTTCTTCACATGTATCTTGATCTTCTTGCTTTTCCTTGTTCTGGGGACTCACTCCATCATGCTGTGATGTAGTCTGTGTAGACCTTATACATTAAATCCTTCACTTTGTAGGCACTCCATAACTTCAACTTCTATTTCTTTAACTTCTGCTTTACTAATCTTCTTTTCCACATTACATCTTTATGCTATTAATTTTTTTATTGTGAAATGTTTCGTATCTGGATGTTTTTGCCTTTATTTCTTTTTGAATATCTTTGAGACTGCCTTCTCTATATTAGTTAACTTGGCTTTCTCCTTTGCATAAATATTGCACCATAGCAAATCTCACTTTCTTTCCCATGTCCATATTTCTTTTTTATATTTTTCAAATATCTCTAGGTTTTGTTGTTTATATTTTTGCACTTCCTCAGATGTTTCTTTTTCCAAACAGATCAAAGTTTCTTGATCTATATACTGTTTTTCAAAAATTGTTGTATTAATGAACGCACATTTTTATTTAAAGCTTCTGACAGTTTTTCTTGCGGAAGTATTTTTCTTTCCTCTAATTTCTCTCTTAATCATTTTGTATATCTTGTGTCTGGAAATTCTGGGCTTTTTACATAATAGTAACAATGCATAATTTCTTTCTTATCCTCAATAGTCCACTCTATCATCTTTATGGCTCTTCTTTGGCCAATCAATTTTTGAGATTTTTGTGGACTGCTACTTCCTTCTACAACGGGGGGGGGCATCCTCCCCCTGAGCCTGGCCCCATTGTAGGAATGTTTCCATATTTTGAGGATTCTACACTGTAATTTTTTTCCAGTTCTGACCCCAGTGTACCTACCAGGATTAGACACTTTTTTATCCTGGGTCTTGTGCACCCAGCTATCTTTTTTTGTTTTTGACTTATGTCTGTCCATGATATATGCTATATAAATACAGTCTATATATCAGTGTCACCTTGGTCAAATTTTGTAAAAAAACAGGGTCCAACTCACAAAGGTACTCACCAAGACTTGAGGATGAATTCAGTTTCAGCACTGTTACTCTCCTTTGCTTGCTAACTTTTCATCTCTTCATTAGGACCCCATTTCATCTCTCCATTAGGACCTCTTTCATCTCTCCATTAGGACCCACTTTCATCTCTCTATTAGGATTCCTGCCAGTGTGGAACACCTGCTGGCTGATGTCAGAGTGTTGGTAGTCTCTGATAATGATAGCAGTGATGAAGAAGCACAGTCTGTGGGTGGAGAGGGTCAGTCTGACACTGAGGTTGTGCCTCCAACATCCTCTGCACTTATTTCAGGCACGGTCAGTATGATTACACATACCCATGACACAGAGACTTCAGACATTGGACAGGTTGAGGGTGACATAGTTGATCAGGGTAGTGTGGATACTCCAGTTGCAGAACTGGTTGTTTCTTCCCATGGCCATTGTGAAGGTGAGGTGCCACACAGGAGGATTGTTAGAGGTGCTTGGAGGAGGCCTGCTGTCCATTCTGCTCTTGATGTTGGTATGTCAGTAGATGCTACATGGCTTATGTGTAGGGCTGTCATGGAGGCATAGGCATGTTCCACAAGGGCCTCAGAAGAGATAACGCAAGTACTAAACATTATTTTTCTCACATGTGGGACTGCCTGAACTGTGTGGGAATCTCCTTGGACAAGATGAATGACACACTAGATCAGGCAGTATCTGTAATGAACATCTGCTGAGGGAAGGTTGGCATCCACGTGGCTATGGAGCTGCTACATCATTTGGTGTTAACCAACTTGTTTGTGCAAAATCCCACTCTCATAGTGCCACTACTTTCACTGCTCAGTCAGTGATTGTGATGTCCACACCCAGACATGGTAGGTCACATGGTCATGGTCCTGGATGTAGTCATGATGAGAGCCTGTCCAGCAAACATCACTCACATTCAGACAGTACACCAAATTCTAGCCAGGGTCATGGAACTGGCAGTGCAACTTCTGGAAGAGATAGTTCTCATGGTCAGGACAATGACACAGAACTGACTAGTTGATCATACATGCCCCAAACCTATCCAAGATGCAAAGATGTAGTGCTATTGCAGTACTTGATTGTGTTCATGCAGGCATACATACACATTCAACAATTCCTTGCCCATACCACTTCACACACACGCACACACACACAATCTACTTATCTAAGCAGTACTGTTGACTGCTTAACATATCTTGCTATTGGCACCATAAATTGGATACTTCAGGAATATTTTTTTGTTTACTTGCACACACTCATGTCTTTGGTGTCAGGATTGCCTTCCTGCCCCCTCCCACTTTATGTAAGTGATGATGACTGTGGTCTGCCCTTTGCACACCTTTGCTATCCTTAGCCTCTTAGCCAGAACCATGGCATATTATGCATGCCTACATTTGCTGGCAGGATCTACAGCTGGTGGTTCTCTCTCAGACTCCTCATATGTATCTGCTAGAGCTGCTGGCCCTGCCTGTGGTACTGGGAATTTTGGTACTGGCTCTTGTTGTCCTTATTGAAGCTGTCTCCTGAGAATGTTATTGTACAACATGGAGAAGACAATAGTTTTTTTGGCAGAGGTGGCTGGGTAGTACTACAAGGCACCTCCTGAGGTGTCGAGACACAAGAACCTTGATTAGAACAAGCCAAATGCACATTATATGATATTCCTAGTATGAGCATGGGCATTGTTGTAGCCTTGCTTGGTGGGGTTGTGTAGGTTTCTCATGGGTGTCATGAGCTAGGGTTCCAGAGTATAACCTGCATTCTCCTACTAGATACCCCTGCAGAAAGTCAGCCCTAGCAAACTTTGTGGACAGCTCGTAGGTGTGCCCTATATGTGAGCATTGAAAACTTCCTGGGTTACTTACACAAACGTTGTAGATGATCCCTTAGGCATTAAAGACAACCAGTTTATAGTGCTATCCTTTTCTGTTGATATACTTCCTTCCCTATTCATTGGGTGGGGCTTTTATTTCTATATGTATGTGCAACCTATGGTACCCAAAACTTTAGGGAAGTGTGCTATTGCTTAAAATTCTTGCATTGTTCTTACTGTATCTTATGGCGTGCATGGGAAACAGATATACCCCTTGCATGTTATAACATTGCATTTAGAAACACGTAATATTCAGGAAGTTGAAGCCTGTGACATCCCTAATATATATACCTTTTGGTCTCTGGAAAGTACCTGTAGCTAGTATAGGTAATGGTACACATACCTTTGTTCCACTGGAAAATAGAGGTAGTCCAGAGGGCTCGAGTGAAGTCTGGAGTCCCACCTGTGACCCAGGGGATTATAGGGCAAATGAGGAACACAGTGCAAAGGATAAGTCCAGATAGAATTACTTCAGCTGGCAGATCTAGGAGACTCTCTCTCTCTGATACTCTCCCTATGGAAGGAATAAATATGCCTTGTTGAAGTTTCAAGCAGTTTATTCGGTTATATAGGTATAGGGATGAATGTTCAAGAAAACTCATTCATCTATCTACTTAACTGAATAAGTTGAGATTATCAGAGAGAGGGTTTCCTAGATCAGCTCGCTAAAGTGATTTTATCTGGACTAATTCTTTGTACTCTGTTTTTTGTTTCCACTGGTATGGATTCTCCAAGATTTGCCTGGAGTCTCAGGTAAGGGTGGCAGAGATTGTACACTTCCTCTAGTGTTTCCTGTCTACACGATATTGCTCTATAAGTTTTGTGTCACGAAGTCCATGATAAGTTACAGAGGATCTAAACACCTTTCTTCTTCTTGACCAAGGTGTGGCAGCAGCAGCAGCACCTTGAATTAAAATCTGTTGCATATACAGGCTTATACTGGCAAAAGGAGCAATCGTTAATATGTTTTTTTTCCTAAGTATAATTGTGGCTGTAATCCAAAGAGTTTTGAATTTCTGGGTAAATAGCTGCACTGAGTATACAGGATTGCTTTATAGGTTCCTTAATAGTGTCATTGTGTTGCACTGGTTAATTGACATGTAATTCAGCTACTCATGCTTTCATATTCTCTGTTTCCTTTGTTTAGCAGAGCTGTTTAATGAATGCAAAATACTCTCTATAATGCGTGCTGTGGACCATGCCATGTGCAGGATAGCTGCCCTTAATGTACCATTAATGAATCCAGCCCCTATGTTTGTGTTGTGAAGACAGGTAACATTGCTCTCAGAAGTACTAATGTCATGGTTCTTGAGTATAGTGCAGACTTGAAAAGCATCAAAACTGAAGATCTAATTAGAAGACCTTTCAGTGAAATATCTTTTCCCCAAAAGCTGGTAATAAATCCGTGTTTGTACACGAAGGAAATCAAAACTTAAAAAGTTTTTTTTTTTTTTTTTTTTAAGAAAAGTTCAGAATTTAGAGTGACAGGGAACCAGAAGAGACTAGGGACATATCCTTGTGTGGCTTATTCATATATTTGATATAGTAATTATGATCTAAACCTCTTCTTCACATAGTGAAGCATTGGCCTGAGAGCAGAAGCCCATTACAAGGGTAAGTCAAGTGGAGTTCTGTCCCTTTCTACTTGCCACAGCTGCTAGGCATTTTTAATGGGGGGGGGGGGGGTGTCTCACAAAATGTCACATTGAGTTTACAAATGTCTATGCAATTAGAAAGAAAATTGATAAACAATACTTAATGTAAACATTCAACTGTTTGTCAACATTTTAAGAAATTCAGATTCTTTATTATAAAGATCATATCAAGCTTGATGAAAGAGGTTGTAACTTTGAATCCATTTTGGACAAGAAAGAAAGGGACTGGAGGTTGCACCTTAACTTGGGTACCTGTCAGGGCTTGAATGACATGGGCAACATAAAGACAGTTATGAAACTTAGACTTATAAAATAATAAAATAAAATGTTTAATGTGAAAACTGTTAAATAGTTTAGTTTACATTTTGAAAAGTTAATTTATTTAAGATGTCACCTTATATTTTAACAATCATTATACCCATTTATTGTTGCAAACTTGATGCAATATTTCACTGGTTGAGCCCCTATCATATTATTATTTGCCAAATAAATATAATGGGATTACTTGGTTTTGTCAATATCCACAACAGTTGTTGGGCAGCTATGATAAACAGAGTTAAAGAATGAATCATGAGGATGGTGATCATCCACATTCTGCCTGCATCTTAAACTGGTTAAATGTATAGTTAGGATATGGATATGTCTATGCTCCTGATCTTATTTTGATTTTATAATGTTATTTATTTACTCAGCTAGCACTGCTGGTATCTTATCATTTTCTTCTGGGTGCTCGCTGTAGCAGAGTAATGTTGATTTTAAGTATATTGCTTATGAGCATGCTACAGGAAACCAGCTGCTGAAATGCAGCTTTGCCCTGTTTAACCTATGGAGTTTTTTTGGTTGTGGTTAGCTGTTCTGGCTGCTGTTTTGCAGCTTTGCCCTGTTTAACCTATGAAGTTGTTCGGTTATGATTGACTGTTCTGGCTGCTGTTTTGCAGCTGTATGGGTTTTGTTCATTTCCCTCTGGACTTTTTGATGATATCATTACTGTTTGCCTGCGTGGAGAACTGGGTAGCTGACTGGTGTGCCTCCAGTACAGTGTTTGGTGTCCTACTTTTATAGAGAAGCTCTGGGTTGTTACTCTTGTACCTCATTTTTGCAGTTTCTGCATTTCTTAACATAGTAATACAGCATATCTGTTTTGCAGCTGTCTTGCAATGTCATCATACTGGATATACTAATGTATGTTATTCTGGCAAGGCTTAATGGCTCATTAAATGCAGAAATTATTTAACTCTTTCTATCAGCTGCTGTGACTGTCAGTACCTGGGTATTAACTGAAGCTTAAATGCAATGTTGCTGAGTTCAGTGTTTCACCTTTTCTCATAGCTATCTGCAGAACATTAATACACATAAACCACTAACTTTATCAGCTGCAGTGTTAACTACAAATACTGGGAGTTACTGCTGACTGTTTCAGTTTAACTCGGGATATAATCTTTTACTAATTGTTAATTCCTAAGACAATTTAAAAGTCTCAGTTTTAAACATCGCTCACCTGGTTTGTTATTATTCCAATAGGGCTGATGGACTCAGCTGTTGATGATTAGATGACTCAACTTAATTTTCTAGAAAAAACATTTACCATTTATATGACACTAACCATCAATGTTGTCTTTAGCCATACCTCTCAACTTTACAGATTTTCTCAGAATGTCCATATTTTTGCCTTATATTTTTGGTCTGTTCTTCATGAAATTTGTGGTTTACTGGCAAATCACTATGAATTAAAGTCAATAAATAATGACATACATTTGAGTTTCAGACGTGATATCTTTCAGGAAATGCATGCTAACACAAATCCTGTTATCCTAGCAACTTTCTAAGTTTATAAGAAGTGATATTTAAAATCTTCCCCTATTTTTAGGACTTTGTCACCCCATTATTTTAGGCTTTATCCAGATTTCTTGCACTAAGAGGTTGAAAGGTATGCCCTCAGCAGATTTGTACTCTATGATTTTTGAGCATTTTACACGATCCTGCCTTGATGAACTGCTTTACTGCTTCTAATAATCTAGCTAGCTGTTTAACTGTTATCGTGCCTTGCTACATTAGCTTGTTGTTGCAATTTTATAATGGAGTTTGCCATCAGATACATATAACTCTCCAGTCATTACTTTTAACTACATCTTGTGTACACTGAATTGCCTGTTTAGCTAGATTTGTTCATTACTTTCTGAATTAATACATTTACTTTATTCTCAGCTCCTTGTTTAAACAAAGTTTCTTTTGTGAGTTTTAACAGGTATTGGGTACATCTTAAAAGTATCAGTGACTGCCATAATAAGTTGTTTTTTTATGTAAATTGCCCACTGTTCTAGACAGCATTGTTTACTCATTCATCCACAGCCTAACACAGCTCTCAGTATGGATTAAGACAAAAAAACTAATCCTGGATGAGATGTCATCCATCTCAAGATGATGTATTCACATACTTACACACCATATGCACACCTATGGACAAATCAGGGAATGGCAGTCCAAATAATTGCATATCTTTGCAATGCAGGAGACATCCAAAATGATTCTACTTAATAATATTTTTGTAAGCTTGCATAGTTTACTATTTACAAAATTTATGATTCATTTAGCCTCAAAATGAAGTATTTTCTATGAGAGTTTGCCTTATTTCTTTTCTGAGGCTTCGTGGATAATGTCCTAAGGAACCCTTTGTTTTCAGTATTTGGGGATTGCTAGTAGTCATTAGGCTGGTGGCAAAAAGACCCTGTTTGTTACACTCCCTGAATGGGGTGATATTCTTACTTATGATCACTTCCAAAAGAAGAGTTGCAGAGGCATTGGGACCTCCAATGTTTTCAGAGATACTTATAACGTTACTCTTTTATAATCAACCAATATACTACTCCAGTCCTTCATTGGCCTCTTCTAGTACACTGTTATCCAACACAAGCTAAATACACAACAAAACCTGTTCTGGGAGTTTGACCTGGTGTTCATCACACAAATCTGGCTAGAAAAGACTTCTGGACATTATTTGGCAGCTATCATTCTGCAGATTGTATGCATATTCAGTGAATTAGTGAAAGGGAGTAGCCATCATTTTAGATCTGAGTTTGAGATGACATATATAAATCATGGGTCTAAAGGTTCCTTTAAATACAGTCCCCTGGCAGGAACAAACTTGCAATTTATTTATGTTTACATCCACCAGATACTCTAAACGCTTTACTGCAACAGATCACTGATCTCCTTGAACATCTGTTGGATCATCCCCGATGGCTATACCTGAGTGATTTCAAGATTTGAGTTAAAAATGAATGTAGGAACTTGACATGGAATTCCTCCAGAATAAGGTTTTGGCTTTGCCCACCTAACTTTCCATGTTGTCATTTATAGGAGATTCTTACTTGTCATTTAAACTGGATATTATTTTTGAACTGCAGATGTGGCAGACATTATGGTTTGCTCAGTCTCTGATGTGTTTCTACCTATAGTTGTCCACCTTTAGATCACTTGATATTAAGCTGATCAAACATAGGGAAGAAAGGAACATCTTAAGCTGTGACTCAATATCCTTTTTGTGTCTTTTACTGAAATAAAGTGCTAGATGTATTGGTGCTGGCCTGTTAATCAGGCTATCATCCATGCACTGAATGAGATCAACCCTCTCCATGCATCTTCCATGTCTACTCCTACTCATGAATGAATGGTTTGAGCAAGATCTCCATGAGATAAGAAGACAGGAACAGAAACTGGAAATAAAATGGAAGAGAATGCAATTATAGAAGGACAGACTTAGTTTGAATGGCCATCATTTGGCATAGTATATTAAATTTTTACCTAAGAGGGGAATGCACCTACCCACTGGCACTTCTGCTACATCCCATTGTCTGACCCATGCATTTTTTGGATTTACTGACTGATTGTGCAGTCATTCCTGTTTTAGGATCCAGAAGTTCATACTCAAAATGTCAGGTATTGGGACAATTCTATATAGGTAAAGTTGCCTAGGTTAGCTATAACTTCCCCAGATGCCTCTACTGAGCACATTACTAAGTGCAGAGTGGAGCTTCTTAATTTATTTTCCACATAGGATTTACTCCATTGGATGTGGAAATCCCATCATTTCAACTCTTCTTCTGACCTGCTGGCTGAACCCTGGGCCTACTTTCCTTGCAGTATATTGCTTGGTCTGGTTATACTCCATGCTATGTAATAACCCGAATCACAAACATTTAATTTACTTTATATGTGATGTTAGATATTTATTTTAGTTTATTTTTACTTATAGGGTTTGTCCAACTGGGTGTACTGAAAAAAAATTCAATGGAGGTCTGGGAAGAAATGTTTCAACATATTGCAAACATTTTAAAACAGGCATTCAATAATATACATGAGCAGACATTAAGTAATATACAAATACATTAGCAATTACATGTATATTTGTTAATTAGATTACATTCATATGAAATATGAAATAAAATATGAGTTTTACATCGTTCTACTGATCATGTAGAAAGTGATCTATGTTCAGTTATCTAATAATCCATAGTTTCTTAGATCCTTGTCACTTTAGTTTTTGAACTTGGCATGTAATAAAACTACACTTCTAGAGGTCACTAATAATGTGCTTATAGTGAGGGATAAATTGTTCTATTCTATCCTCATCCTCATTTACATCTCAGCTGCAGTCCACAGATCATGGAATCATAAAGGATTACCTGCACATCCAGTGCAGGTTTTCATTGACAGTCTCTGACTGAGTTGCCTCTTACCTTTTGAGGTGCACTCATAAAGTCTTTTCTGGCTGGTATTCATCTTTGTACCACCGGCTGAGTGCTGTGGCTTGCAGGGCTTGACTTTGGATGCCACATAGTTTACAGAATAATACTTTTCCATAGAGAGATTATTAAAGGGAGAGGTTTACATCATTAGTGTTATTCTAATGATATCTAATTTAATTTTGCCTCTTCCCAGCAGTAAATCTAAGTTTATTATCCTTGAGCAGTACTTGGATTCTATCCTTATGAACCATTATCATATAATTAAAATGGAAGCCATGACAGACCATGCAACTATTTAAATGTGACAGTCTCTGTAACGTCCTTCCTAAAGTTAAGAGTTGGGAATACGTACAGCCTTAGACTAGACCTGTGTAAAATGCACTTACCATAA